>NC_064571.1:88408978-88721852 GCF_937001465.1 Orcinus orca | reverse complement strand
GCTCTGTGAATAAGATCAGTGCCCTTATGAAAGAGACACCAGAGAGACCCCCTTCACCAGGTGACGTCACAGCAAGAAGATAGCCAAGAAGTGGATTCTTACCAGACATGAATCTGCCAGCACCTTGATCTTGTACCTCGTAGTCTGCTGTTATTAACAGAAGTAAGCTGCCTGCTGTTTAAAAGCCAACTCCTGTGCGGTATTTTGTTAGAGCAGCCTGAATAGACTAAGATAGGGCATCTTACTATCCAAAGTCCCAGACAAGGAGCAGACTAATTAAATTTCCAAAGCAGATGACATATTACGTGGACAGAAGACTGGTGGTGGAGAGAAGAAATTCTAGAAGAGCATGAGCTAATAATCTTATACTCATAAAAATGTTTTTTCTTTTTTTCCTGCAAGACATTACTGTTATTTGATCACAAAAAGAGGGTTCATTTAATTCTACATTTGCCGACTTGCTATTTGGACACCACCTGGATGGGAGACCACAGCTTCTGGCTTTGGTAAGGAGAGGACTGTATGTTGCACAAACTGTGAAAGGAAGAATAAATAGAATAGAAGAAAAAAAATTTCCCTTAATGTACTTATTTTTTTATGTTCATATGAGTTTATGAACACAAATACAATCAAAACCAATATATTCAGGTAAGGTTATCTAGTTTTAAAGCCTTGGCTTCAAGCTAGAACCTTTACTTACTTTTTAATCTTGATGATTACTCGCCAGCTCTAACGTATGCTACCTTGGAGGATCATAACATTCTTTACAAATGTTAATTAAATAAATGAAAAAAAAAACACTTTAGTGATGAATGTTTACCATTTCTTCACAGGTGGGAGTGAAGGAAAAGTTTAAAGAGATCGGTGTTTTAGAAGAGAATCCTAGCTGAGTGGAGAATCTGTGATTACCTATGCAGACTTTAACTTTTCTTCCTTATCAATGCCAAAATCCCAAACCTTGGAAATGAATGTGCATATTTCCTTTATCCCACTTTATCCAGCCTCTGTTTATCGCAAGATTTCTGGCCAAGGGTGGAGTCTCTCTGTGTGTCCTGAACTGCCTCATTTAAAATGAACCAACAAGATTCAGATGATTTCCTCCCCTCCAGAAACCATCATTCGCCTTACTGTCAGCTCATTTCATCTTTGTGTAATAGTACATTTCCTCTGGTTTTCTGGGAGAGTAAATAAAATGAAAAGAAAGACAGTTTCCAGTGATGTGTTAATAGCAGTCACCTTGACATTATGGCAGCATATTGAAACAAATGAGTGAGATTATTTTACTAAAACAATCAATAATTCTTTGCACAGATGCCACTGAGTGGTGCAAAACGGAAAGACAGTGGGGTGAGGGAATCAGACCTGGGTCAAGTCCTGGCTCTAGAATTCCTTGGCTGTGCATTCTCAAGAAAGTCCCGTAAACTCTCTGAGCTTTTGTGACTTCATCTACAAACAGGAAGTATGATGATACCTTCCTCACATGTTTACCATAAGCATCAAATATAGGAAAGATTTTTGTGAACTCTATTAAGCAAAAAAATAAGTTGTCATTATAAGCAACTGAAGAACTAAGGTACTTTTCCTGATAACACAGATCAGACTTTATTGGTTATGAAATTATAAAATTTGGCAACTGAGATAACAGCTTGGTACTTCTTTCTTCCTAGTGTAATTTATATTTCTTTTTATGAGTTACTCTAAAAAAAACATTTCTCTAGATGAATTAATATTATATCACACAAAAGAATTAATTCTGAAATAATTACCCAAATAACTGAATTGATTGCACTTGTCTCTAGAGAAAATGAATGCATTGAGTGTTAGGATTTTTTTTTTAAACATAACAGTTCTCTGTGTGTATATATCTATCTCTATAACTTTCTTTATCTCTATCTATATATGGTGTATGTTACCTATATTTGCATATGTATGTAGATAGATAGATAGATAGATAGGGATGATTGTGGTAGGTACACCTGAGGAAGAAAATAATAGTGTGTGGGAAAAGGGAACAGTAGGTTCAAGGTAGAATTTGTTGTCCTGGGGTTTGGGTTGGGGTGAAAAGCAGTAGAATTTTATGGAATCTACTCTGACTTTCAGGAAAATTCCATCTGACATCAATTTTGTATGATTTGGACCCTCATCTGTAAGAGTCACATCTTAGCAAAAACTGATGGCACAGTGAAATTGGTTAATTAGGTGGGACTTAAACTAGTTACAAAGGGTGGATGAGTAGGAACCACAGGGCTGCTGCAGCTCCTTGGAGCTAAGACCTCCTGGACACTCCTGGATCTCCTTTCTTTCTTCCTTTTTCTTTCTTTTCTTTCTTTCTTTCTTTCTTTTTCTTTCTTTCTCTTTTCCTTTCTCTCTTTCTCTTTTTTCTTTCTTTCTTTTTCTTTTTTCTTTCTTTCTTTCTTTCTTTCTTTCTTCTTTCTTTCTTTCTTTCTCTCTCTCTTTTTTTTAAATTAGACATTGAATACTACCAGAGTTTAACCATGCATGCAACTTTCTTTCTTCACTGATAAAGATTTCTAAGTTTGAATCTCAGTTCCAGAGTACCACATTTCTGTAATTTCTACTCAGGACTTCTCCACATGATTTTCCAGCTGGCATTTTAAGCTCAACCTTCTACCTAAAGGCCAGTGTCCATCTCACACTCCTCGTCCACATTTATTCCTCTGTAGACTGAGGAGGATGAACCAGCAGATAGTCACACACCTTCTCAGCTTCCCTGGCAGCATTTTCTTTGCTCTGACCTGGGGCTACAGACTGATCTTTGATGCTTCCTCTTCTGTTGCTATAATATGCATATATATATTATAGCATATATTATATGCTGTAATATGCATATATAGCATATAATATGCGCTATAATCGCTATAATATGCAATCCACCTATGCGGTGGTCATGGCAATGGATTTTATAATTTTATAAAATTTCACTCTTTCACTTTAAATGCTGAGTAGTTTCAGATTTAAATTGCTTTTTTTTGAAAAGTATTACTGGCTTCCAGACTTCAGTCTTTCTCCTTTAAATAATTATCTAGATTGCTTCGAAGTTAAGCTTCTCAAACCTGAGTCTGATTATGTCACTTCTGTATGCCAATCTTTCTCTGCCTCCTGATGGCCGGATAATTTAAGAAATTATTCAGGCTGGTTCTCAGGAGTCTCTAAATACACTTCTAGCTTGCAGTCCTCTCCCTCAATCAGTGTCAATCTTAATCAAATCTCCCTTTTCTTCTTTCCTAATTTTTGAGCATAGGTTATCTCTCCTCTTTAAAAACTCCCTTAACACTATTTATTTTCATTTATAAGTGCCAGAAACTGAGCCCCAATAAACTTAAACAAAAAAGCAAAGTGTTTGTCTCACATAACTGGAAAACACAGGAGGATAACTGCTTCAGACCCATTGGAACCATGAACTCATGGTTTTTGTCTCCTCCACTGCTTACCTCTGTTCCTTGGTATGTTTTGCTCATTCTTTCTTACCCCATTCTGCTCTTTCCAAGAAGTCAGGAAATACTGCTTCAAGCAACACTCCTCATCACTGATCTTAAAATCCAAAGACTCAGGGACTAGGGAAAGCTCCTTCCCTTCACCTCTCTTAGGGACCAGTGACCAAGTCTTAGGAAAGACACAGCTTATTCATGTGCTGATAGTGAGAGGAAGTTATGGTAGAAAGATCTGAAAATATAGGGGCGTTAATCAATCAGGTTCCTCCAGAGAAACAGAACCAATAGAATGTGTAAGTGGCTGGCAAGTCCAAAATGTGCAAAGTGGGTAGAAAGCTGGAGACTCAGGAAGAGTCTATGTATTTAAAAAAAAATGTGCATATACAGACACACATACACATTCAATAAATCACTGCTCCTATGGAACTTCAGACCATATGAGATTCTGTTGTTGGTTTCTAAAATGTTTTCTTTTCCTCTCCATCATATTAGAAATAAGTTTGAAGAGAAATATTGCTGTGTCTTTGTCCACTGTGGACAAAGGTGAAAATGTGGGGAGGGGGCCAGTGACAGAGGCACAGCTTTGACTGAGACTGAAAACCACTCAGCACAACCCTCTCTTCTCTGCCAGAGGTGGAGGTCCCGGGAGGGGTCTGCATGGCTGGGTTCTGTGGGAAAGCAGCGAGTGCACACAAGAGTGGAAATGACCTAAAACTCCATCTTGAGCTCAGAAGTTCAAAAAGCCCGCAGAGCATAGTTGTTGATTCCATGCCTTTGTTGGCTGGCCTGAAAAGGCAACCAAGGTGAAAATGAAAGTTATCTGGTAACAATGGTTTTCTGGAACAGCTCATTGAATGTTTACTAACTGCCCATATTGAGCCTTTGAAGCCCCAGTCCTGTTCTGGTGGCTCTCAAGTTGCAGATTTGATCAGAATCTTAGTGTCACAACAAACTCCAGCCTCTAATGATTGTAGCTTTTATAGATATTTGAATTCCTTCTGCAGACATTGATTGAACACATAGTACTTACCAGACGAGGTGTGTTCCAAGTTCTGTGACATTTAGAGAGCAGAGTTTCAAGGTGGCAGCAAGGGATAAATCCAAATAAGTGTGATAAAATAATTTAAAAGTTGTATGAGATTTCCCCCCTCAGAATATTATGGAAGAATGACTGGCCTTTCAAGAAACATTTATTGTATACTAAATATGCTTTAGGTATTGTGGAAGGTATTGATTCCTTGAGATCATAAACTTTATGCTCTTTAAGTGATCACTTTGGAAACATATATACTCAGAGCAACAGTCACAGACGTTTAGTGACATGTATAGGGGCCAGGCTCAGTGTCCTGCTTATGTACGTGTGTCTGCGTGTCTGAATATTAAGGCTGAGTGCAGATAAATCACTAGTAATCATAGTAATAAAGACATAAATGTAGTTTTTCTGGAACTTATCTCTACACTATTCTGTAAAGTAAAGTAAAATTTATTAGTAAATTTCATTAGTTCTTGCTCATGTTCATTTATGCATTTAGTCATTCAGTAAACTTTATTACAGAGGTGAAACATACTTGGTTCTATTTATCGAGAGTGGCAGTGGAACTGGTAAAGAGGAGGGTTAAGTGTTATTAATACTTGTCTGTCTGGTCTCTGGCCAGAAGCCTTCCTCTGTTGCTTTTAATAACAACATGCCAACATTTTCATACAATGCTCGCAGTAACCAGGATGTAGGAATGTACCCATGTATCATATACCAGATGATACCTGGAGCACATATGTGATTAGTAATGAGTATAAATTCACATGGCCAGAAAGTGACAGACCTGAGATTTGACCCCAAATCTTTTAAATCCAAGACCAGTTCCCCATTTATAAACTTACAGCCAGCTGGTCGATTTTGCTGAAAAGACAAAATACAGATGTCAATACTGCAGCAATTTTACTTGAGTGTTTTCTTTAACCTTCCAAGGGGAATGATTTCTTTCTACCAGCATTCTGCTTACTGCTGACTGCAAATTTATTTGCTGAAGGTTCAATGGTATTTGATTGTAGTTTTTGTTTTATTGAATGAGTTGAACACACACACACTCTGGATAGAATTGGTCCACATTTCCTAGCTTTATCAGACTGAAAAACCAGCATCAAAATAGAAAATGGCACTTTCTTCTGTTCAGTTACAACCCTAATTATTATTTTTTACATAAATAGAACTGTAGTTAGGCAGCCGGAGGATCAAAGGCAGAGCTGCATTAAGGAGAAGTCAGGCTGCTGAGGCTGGCTGGCTTCTGACAGCTTTCAGCTGCTTTGATCAGACACCTATCAGCACAGACAGGCACATTTTTTGCCTTTTGTCTGAGTCGGGAAATGAGAGAGATGATAGCTGCCTTTTGGTCCGAATCCTAACCACTCTGCTTGACAGGAGATGAAAGGTACACCAATTACTATTGGTAATAGCTGACTACAGTGTGCATTCATTATCCCAGTTATCTCTACAAATTACACAGTATTCTCGGGTACCTGAGGAAAGGAAATATTTAAAGCAAGCAAACTCTCTACCAGCAATATTTGATGAGCCCCAGGAGAAGAGTCCTCTGTCAAAGCGTTTTCAACACAGTCTCACCAAGAGGATGAAACCCAGTGGAGATTCCCAGTCTCCTGGCATTAGTTTTCCATGATGGTATCCAGCTGAGAAATGTGTGTGGGTGAAGCTATAAAATGAGAGAACACAGTGTTTTATGAGGCTATATCTACAATTAGGGCTCTCTTGTCCACAAATATTATCTCAAGGGCAGTTTATGTTATTGCTTTGGGGCATAAGTGGATGACACAACATGTGAATAATGCACCCATTTAATAAACTAATTTTAGGATTCAACTATGAAAACTGTACATCACCAGATATACATTCTGTTTCCGGAGGCGGGGGTGGGGGGGCGGTGGTTTAGATTTGTAAAATTTCAAAGTAACAACCGTAAAAATGGTAATATTTGCAAATGCTTTCCCAATAATAACATGTACATGTGTGTTTGTGTGTGTGAATTTGTGTGTGTGTTGATGGGGATGATGGACTTACATCCGACTCAGAGACTTATGGTCTATATAATGTATATATGCTTTCACTTAATCTTCATAGCAATGTTGAGACACAGGTATTATTATAAGATCTCAAAATGTGACAAACTATGACTCAGAAATTTATTGTAACTCATTCAAAGTCAACTGAAAAAAAAGTCATGATTTTGATTCCATATTTATCTGATGTGTCTCCTTATTGGGTGTGTTTGAGTCTCCTTATTATCATGAAATTATTTAAATATTTATATCAGCTCATGGTCTATCTTCAACCTGAAAGTTTTCTCCATCTTCTAATCCTACACTGTCTGCAAGGCCCAGGTCATTTGTCGCCCACTTTGTAAAAGTTGATATTATTATTCTGGTGAAAATTACTCTCTCTGCCTTCTGAATACCCAGAGCACAACTTACATTGTGATACGTATTAGAATTATAGCTGTGTATGTTTGATATATGCACAAGATCTGAGCTCCTTGAAGACATGGCCAAATCTTATTCATCTCTGTATCCCTAACTACTGCGGTACCTGACAAAAAGAACAAAGCAGATATTCAATAAATATTTAAATTCAGCTGAATCCAATTACCAGAAAAATAGTTGTTATCGTGTCAAAGGCTCCCTGGTAAGTTGTTCTTTACAATTTTTCTATCTACCTTAGTTTTGACTTTTTAAAGAAAATTTAATCTAATAACTTCCCATAATTAAAGAGAAATAGCATTTAGTTAAAAAGTGTAGTGCCTTTGCTTCTGGTAATGGTCAAATAATTTGTAAGAAACAAAGCCTCAAATAGATAACAATATTAAACTCTGGAAAAAATATTAAACCACACAGAGACAAAACTATTTGAAGGCACTAGAGATATTTCCATAGCAGATAGAGCTGGAGGAGTGTTAATATTGAAAGGAAAGCACCCGGAGAGATTTGCTGGGACAGGGAAAAAGGAATTTTGAAATCCATGAAAAAAAAAATTCAAAATTCACCACCATCACTCAATGGAAATGTCACTCGTGCAACCTGAGGGCAGAGGCTAAAACTGGGAGGGTACTTTTGGGCTCCATCCACCCAGGTGAATGCAGGGAGGCTGGACAGTGTTGGAAGATTCCGGAACTCATGAATCATCAACATGAACTAACCATGGGTTCTTTCCAAGGAAAATCCCAGCCCTAGTATTGGTAGAATGAGAATGATTCAGCCAGAGTCAGTAGGTACCAATGAAAGTGAGCATTCATTTAGGGGGCAAAAAACAAAACCAGCTGATCTCTAGAAGGAGAGTACTACATTTTTTTAACATTTCAAGATAACAGTCGAAAATAGAGTTTAGAGTTGTGAAGCTTAAAACGTTATTTGGCCACATCCATCTTTTATGAGCATAAGAAAATCAATCAAACTTAAACTGGAGAAGAGAAAGGGATTTTGGTCAAATACCACACAAAATTATTGTAAAATAAAGTAGAAAAAAATGAGTAAAATAATGTCTTCAGAGGAATTAAAAGCATGTCAGAAAGTTGCATATAAAACAGATGAAGGGGCTTCCCTGGTGGTGCAGTGGTTGAGAATCTGCCTGCCAATGCAGGGGACACGGGTTCGAGCCCTGGTCCGGGAAGATCCCACATGCCATGGAGCAACTGGGCCCATGAGCCACAACTACTGAGCCTTGCGTCTGAAGCCTGTGCTCCGCAACAAGAGAGGCTGCGATAGGGCTTCTCTGGCGGCGCAGTAGTTGGAAGTCCACCTGCCGATGCAGGGGACACGGGCTCGTACCCCAGTCCGGGAAGATCCCACATGCTGTGGAGTGGCTGGGACCGTGAGCCATGGCCGCTGAGCCTGCACGTCCGGAGCCTGTGCTCCGCAACGGGAGAGGCCACAACAGTGGCTTGTGTACCACAAAAAAAAAAAAAAAAAAAAAATATATATATATATATATATATATATAAAGAAAAATAAAAGAGAGGCCGCGATAGTGAGAGGCCCGCGCACCACGATGAAGAGTGGCCCCCACTTGCCGCAACTAGAGAAAGCCCTCGCACAGAAATGAAGACCCAACACAGCCAAAATAAAATAAATAAATTAAAAAACAAAACCCAAAATCCAGATGAAATGTGCAAACTAATATATCAAAATAAGTTAGATGAAATTAATTAAGAAAATGGTAGAAGCTATGAAAATACAATATTTAGAACTTGAAAAACTCAAGTGATTGGACCAAGAAGATTTTAATTTAAGCAGACAGAATTTAGAGAAGAATTATAAATAAAATAACAATTTCAGAGATAAATATTACACAAGGAGGAGGTCAAAAGCATGTAAACAGTAAGTAAACAGCATAGATTATGCCTTGATATATTAGAAGATGTAAAGAAAAACATTTTAATGAAGAAAAACATTAAGAAAAAATAATTGGAGAGAAAGTGATGTAGCAAACAGCCAAGAGAGAGTTAACATCTTTCCTTCTCTCTATGTATAGGAGTCAATGAAGAAGAAAATCAAAGCAATAATTTAAGAAATAATTCAATAATTTAAGAAAAATTTCCTGAAATTGAAGACTTGAAACCATAATATGAAAGCACACAGAGCATATCTGAGGAAAATCAACTTAAAATAGATAGAGCTTATTCATAATTTATTGTATTTTAAATATATACATGCATGATTAATTATTAATTAATTATATTCCATTTTTAATCTTTTGAAAATCTTAAGCAAAAATACCAAGTCATTTATAAAAGGAAGAAAGTCAGACTGACATCACAATTTTTGGCAGTAATGACATGTGCCATCAGACAATAGAAGAATATATTTAACATAAACAGGGAGAGAAAATATAAGCCAAGGACATATGTCAGGCAAACTGGCCTTCAAAAATAAAGATTAAAGACAAGGTGGAAAACCAAAAATCATAAATCTAAGATGAGAAAATATAGATAGTGTACAACTATCAGAACAGAGTGAATATAGAGAGTGTATCTGAATAGTCAAAATATATATATACTGCTTTGATTACCACATAGGAATTAATTGGGTAAAATATTATTTCTTCAATTTGGCTGCTATAGGAAAAGGAGAGGAGAAAGTGAGAAGTTGTTACTAGACATTAAAAAGTTGGTAATAGTAGAAAAGCAATAGACAGTTCCAAGGAAAAGAGGCTACTGAATGTATTATAGAAAGTTATTAGTATGAAAGAAACTGTCAGGGAAAAAAATGCAACATTTCCTAAATGTCAAAAATTATACATTTAAAAACATGAATTAAATATAATTGCAATAAAAGACTTTCAGATTGGCTAAAAGAACAAATTCTAACCAAGATCTTTTAAAAGAGTCAAACCAAAACAAAAAGATCAAAAGAGTAAATGTAAAAGTCAGGGGCAATGATATACTAGTTAAATAAGAAGAAACAAAGCAGAGGTCATGATTTAGATACCTAGTATAGTCAGATCTGACATCCGAGATCAAAAAGCATTAACAGAAATGAAAAAGGACACTCAAAAATGTTAAATACGATAATGCATGGTTCTTCTGTAACAATTATTAAAATTATGCACCAAATAACACAACTTTCATAAGGCTGAAACTTCAAGAGATGCAAGGAAAAATAGAATTATGCTACAACCAGATTTAACAAATCTCTACCAATCTCAAATAGACCAAGTGTTAAATTTAATTTTAAAAGAAAGTAATGAATAATGAATAAAGTAAATCATATAATCATCATACATTGAACTCTGAACTCAAATAATAGAACATAATTTTTTTCACAAACGCACGAGACAATTAAAAATTAACAGTAACTTAGGGTACCAAGAAAACTCCAATAAATGGTAAATAATACAAATCATACAAACAATATGCTCTATCCACAATGCAAAAACACTAGAGATTAACAAGAATAACAACAGCAACAATCTATTTAAACTGTTAGGAGAAGAGCGAAAATCAGAGCAAAATTAGAAAGTTTTATTATTACAGAAGAAGTTATTACACTAGTGTTTTTACACCAGCTCACTGTCTGTTTTGTAAATAAAGTTTTATTAGAACACAGCAACATCCATTTCTGTATGTACTGCCAGTTGCTGATTTTGTCTTACTATGGCTGAATTGAATAATTGCAACATAGACCATGAGGCACATAAATGCTAAAATTTTTACCAAATTTCCTTTTATAGAAAAATGTTTACTGAACCCTGATCTGTGGAATACAGCTAATGTAATAATCAGGTTAATGTTTATAGTATTTTATATGTATATAAATTTTAAAATTAAAAATATATATTTGAAATAAGAAAAATGCACAAAAAGGAATTTTGTAGTTCTTTGGATTCCAGGAATAAAAGGGACCAGATTTACCCTACTATCTGAAACAATTAAAAACTTGCAAACTATGTGAAACAATAGTGTGCAGTCATTGTAGCCCAGAGAAGGATCCCTGAGAGATGAAAAACAAGCATGATGAATCATACAATAATCCCCAATTACTCCCTGAAGAGTGTTCAGGTATCATTGCAGGGAAATGCAACCTTATTATCGCATCTTGGTCTTTCTGAGTTGAAGAGACAGAGCTAGAGTCAAAGGAGGCCAAGGCTGTTAATTTATAGGCAGAATACTGAAGAAGAGAAGGCTGCACAGAAATAGAGTTCTAGAGATCTGAGAGGATTCCTTTCATGTATTCAATTAAGTACGGATCAGAGCAGGTATATGAGAAAGCTACCTGAGTCAATAAAAACAATAATAATAATGATATAACCACAGATATGATAGCAGACAGTGCTTGGTGATTGCACAGTGCCTGTTCCCACTAGGTAAACTGGAAAGCCTCATAGTTTACAGGGCATTGGCTGGTGTACACAGAAGCATCTTGCCTCGCTAGTGAGGAATGATTATCTCTAGACTGAATGTTGCTGCAGTGGGCCAACATAATCTCATAAAAAACATTTTTAAAAAAACTCCAATGTTTAGAAAAATTATAAAGCACACAACAGGGTAAAAGTCATAATGCATGGCATCTAATTGAAGAAACCAGGAATCCAATTATGCAGAAAAATACAGCCTGTAGAGAAGAGAAAATCAAACAATAGAAACACACTCAGAGATGTTATAGATGAAAGAATTAGTAGATAAAGACATTTTAAAAGCTATTATTACTATATTTCATTTGTACAAGGAGGTAGAGGAAATATTGAACATGCTAGAAATATTGAAGATTTATAAAAGACATAAATTAACCTTATAGATAAAAAGATGCCTGAGATGAGACACTGAATGAATTAATTTCATATTAGACACTGCATAAGAAAATATTAGTGAATGCAAAGACATAAAAATAGAACATATTCAAAAAGAGAAAAAAGATTGGAAAAAGAGTAAAAGACTAGAACTATGTTATTGTAAAGTTCTTATACTGTATATAACATTGTAAAATAGTCATTAAAGGTAGACCCAATGGAATAAAATATGTATATAGCAACCATAAAGCAACAATAATAGAAGAAACAAATAATTATAGGTAAGAAGCTAATAAAATAGATAAAATGGAATCATAAAAAATGTAATTAATCCAAAAGTAGAAATTAAAAAAGAAAAGGGCAACAAAAAAGAAGAGGTGGGGGAAAAAATAGAAAACAAATAGAAAAGTAGCAGTTACAAACACAACATATAAATAATTATGTTAAATGTAAATAGTCTAAAAACCCATTTAAAAAGAAAAGATTATTAGATTGGATCTTTTAAAAAAGCAAGACTCAAGTAAATACTGCCTTCAAGAATCCCACAATAAATATAAAGGCTGAAATAAAACAGATTGAAATAAAATAATGGAAGAAAACATTCAAACTAATCTGAGTCCAAATAAAACTTGAGTTGTTACATTAATCAGAAAAGATAGACTTCAGCACAAGAAAACTTTTATTTGGGATGGCAATTTCATAATGATAAAGAGGTTATATCATCAAGAGGACATAATGGTACTAAATGCTTATGCATCTTATTACCAGAATTTCAAAATGCATACATCAAAAACAAGGAGAACGTAATAGACAAACCTGTAATTAACATCAGATATTTAAACATCCCTCTCTCATTAACTGATAGAACTAAGTAGAAATTCATTAAGGATATTTAAGATCTGAGCAGCATCATTAATCAAATTGACCTAGTAGACATATATAGAATACTAAAACCCAACCCAGAATACATAATATTTTCAAGTTTAAACAAGATACACTATATTCTATATCATAAAACAATGCTCAATAAATGTAAGAGGATTCAAAATATATGCATATTATTTATTAATTTACTGATCTGTTTATTGCACAATACAATTAAGTTGATAATTGATGATATGAAGATATCTGGAAACCTCTCAGAGTTTTAGAAACTAAAAGACACATTTCTAAATAACATGTGAACAAATGAAGAAGTCAGAAAACATTTTTAAAAGAATAAAAGTAGAAACACATATCAAAAGCTGTTATATGGGGCTTAATGTGTTTAATTAGAAATTTATCCCACTAAAGGACTCAAATAAATGACTTCCGCTTTCAACTTAAGAAACTGGAAAAAGAAGCGCAAATTAAACCTGAAATAAGCAGAAGAGGGAGATAAAAAGAATACATGCAAAAATCAATGAGATCTAAAAGCAATAGCAAGTGATGAAAACAATAAAACCAAAACTGGCTTCTTCTGCAAAGTTATTAATACTGGTGAACTTTTAGCTAGCCCTATACGAAAAAATATGTAAATATCAGGACTAAAAGAGAAAGCACACAAGCTCTACAGATGTTAAGAGAATAACAAATGAATGTTATGAACAACTTTACACTAACAAATTCAACAACTTAGATAAAATGGACTAGTTCCTTGAAAGAAACAAAACTTTCTCCAAGAAACAGATTAACTGAGTAGTTGTATATCTATCTAAAAGTTAAAAGTGTAGCTTAATATTTTCCCATTAAATAATTTTAGACACACATCTGGTATCACTGGTAATCAAAACAAAAATTTAAGGAAGAAACAATACAAACTCTACCCAATCTATTACAGAAAATTGATGAGGAAGGAATAATTTCACACTAATTACATGAGTTCAGCATTACCTTGACACTCAGACCAGATGAAGACATTACAAGAAAAAGAAAAGAATCCCTTGTGAACATAGATGCAAATATTCTCAACATGATTTAAAGAACTAGAGAGTGATCAACAATACAATAGCCAGTAATGTGGGTCTTCTTATTGTTATGTCTGCATTCAGAGATAGTAGACAGCCATTAAAATTATGCTCCCAAAAGATTATTATTGAGTGAAAACATCAGTGTAAAACTTTGTATGCTCCACCATCTCAATGCAGTTGATTAGAATAAAGCACATATAAATAATAGTGTAGGAGTAGAGATGATTTTTCTCTTTTATATTTTATGTATTTCCAAAATTCTACAATGTCAATACATTATGCTAGTATTTATTTACTTAAAACATATATTATTACTTAAATAATATATATTTATATGATTATATATGCTATAATACTTATTTTAAAATACATATGCATTTATTTAATAAGATATATTTAATATCTATATTAAAAAGAGAAAATTCATTTGCAGTAGTCTAATTTTATAGGCAATTTTTCTAGGGCACTTACTTTGTGTCAGTCTCTTTGCTCAGCACTTTCTCTATAATTTCTTTTTTAATTCTCTCAGATACTTTATAGACATTACATTTCACAGTATTTCACCCATAAGGAAACCAAAACCAGAGCTTAAGTAACTCATCCAAAGTCACTCAGCTTATAAGATCCTATATTTTGATATCCTGCTGTTTAGCAATAGAAACCCCACACCAGGCCATTATTTCATTCTGTCCTGTGAAAATAATTTAAAATGAGACAAATTTATTTTCCTGTATCCTTTACTTATTGTTTCCATCGTTTTTCGTCTAAGTATTCTTCCACAGGCAAGTTCTCCGGGTACTTTTAAACAAGAGCACGTTGTCCAGCCCATGGTCTTTCTGATCCTTACCCAAACCTTGAGCCTCCTCTTTCCCGTCTAAGCATCTCCAGTTCTGCAAACTTCTTCATGAATCATTATTCCTGGATAGTCCTCTATTCTAATGACACACCTGGATGCAGTTTAGATTGATCTACCACTGATGATATTTTTGTTTAGCGAATTTCAAGTGTTCTAACTTCACTGGTTCAATGAAAAAGAAATAGAAACTTCAGTCCATTAAAAAAATGTATAATGACCCTCTTAAGATTCTGTACTTCATTGGATTCAAACTGTTTTACTTCTATTTTACCATGAATTAGTCAAAATAGAGCCATGATACAAAATTGAGATCAAGCAAATGGAGACCTTTCTGGTACAGTAAGTCTTACTTAGGTAGGAATAAAGCACTGTAATTATTATATAGTTTATAATTTACATGCCACTCTTTCTATTTCTGGGTTAATTCTTATAGAGCTAACCATTATGTAATTGAGCACTGTAGCAAAATGTATACAGGGAAGTACTGAAATAAACCCCCTTCATTCCTTATCAACTCTCTACTGTATAACTCTTCCAGCAAGTAAGAACTACACTAAAAACAGATGTTTTATGTATTTCTTACAATAAGATGCTCTAGTGAATAAAGACATTGACTAAATAAACAAAATAAATAATCTATGATTCTGTAAATGACTTTAAATGATACTAATTAATATGTGTATAGAATTTAAAATATTTCTCTAAAATATTTTTCAGTTAATACTCTCAACAGTAATATGAGACAGGCATCATTTTCACATACAATTAAAGCTTAGAAACTGAGGCTCTTGTATATTAAGTAACATGTAAAGGTGAGAATTTATCTGGTAAAACCAGACCTCCCTTTCAGTTACACAAGAGTTCATTCAGGTGTGTTATTTTGTTCTTACTGTTTTTCTTTCCTCTTTTTTTTTTGTAAGTAATACTACTTCGCAGCGGCTGGTGGATTTCAATGGTATACATGTATATCCATACAAATACAATTTAAAGTGTTGTTAACATCTGCAGTTGATTATTGGAGCTATTATTGCATATATTGCTATATATGTCAATCTTTTCTAACATAACTCTGAGTATGCACATTCTTTTATGGAGATCTTACCCTAAAAGTAGCCAGCTGTATTGCACTCTGCTCTTTGGGAAGGTTATTAGGGAGTGATTTATTGATGGCATCCAAAACTCTTTATGGCTGGGTCATAGTCTGTAATGTCTTCCTGCCTGTCTACAGGATATCATACCTTGTTTCCACGGAGCTGTAAAACATGAAGCACAAGACCTCTGTCTGATTTTACTTCCTTAGATTTGTGCTGACTCCATCTAGGTACTCCTGAAAATGGGAAAATGTACACAAAAAAGAAAAAAGG
This sequence comes from Orcinus orca, assembly GCF_937001465.1. NCBI lineage: Eukaryota > Metazoa > Chordata > Mammalia > Artiodactyla > Delphinidae > Orcinus > Orcinus orca. The sequence goes on along the minus strand of NC_064571.1, from coordinate 88,705,944 downwards.
CAGGAATACAAATAGATACTATCATAGTTATAAATCTGAGTATTATATTAATTAAAGGAATGGTATTTTTCTGTTATTTGGTTCATTCTTTAAAATAGATGATTTGTTGTTCTGGGTTAAGCCACTTTCTGAAATTGTCTTGTTCATTGGTGATTCTAAGAAACATAATGTTAAATTAGAGCAGAAAAACACAAAAAGACATGTACATTTTACTGCCAGGGCGTAAAAACACGTGTCTATGTCATTTAAGTACAGGAAGGAAATAGAAAAATGAAATCTCATGTCAAGTTAGTGGGACCGTATTATTACAAAATATTTAATACTGATGATAGAAAATATTTTTATAAATCAGAATTTGAGGATTAAAATTTAAACCTTGGCCTCTTGACTTATTTGCTTGAAAATTACACCAACATTTTTCCTGTGTTTACAATAATATGGCTATTAAATACCAATTAAAATTTCTACAGAATTTTGAAGATCAACATTTCATTCATTTCCACATAGTCCTTATGAATAGGGCCAGAGAGGTATTGACTGTTATCCTCAATAAAATCACAGTTTGTCCAGAAATATTGGAGTATTTTAGACTATATTGATTTGGTGTGTAGGGTATAGAGGAAACAAAGTATCCTTCGCTTTTGAACTTTATCAACTGTTTTTAAAGTTACAATTGAAGTATTTAATGGACCTGCTATAAGTAGTGGCCACACCTGCTGCTTTATGTGCATAATTACATATAACTCCCACTCCCAAACATAAGATACACATTATTATAAACTTAGTCTTATAAATAAGGGAATTAGGGATGAGATCTGCTCTTTTTTCTAACAATTTTATTGGAGTAGAGTTGATCTACAATGTTGTGTTAGTTTCAGGTGTACAGCAACGTGATTCAGTTGTACATACACATATATCCATTCTTTTTCTGATTCTTTTCCCATATATGTTATCACAGAGAACTGAGCAGAGTACCCTGTGCAGTACAGTAGGTTCTTGTTGGTTATCTATCTTATACATAGTAGTGTGTGTGTGTGTGTGTGTGTGTGTGTGTGTGTGTGTGTGTGTATCTTGACGTGAAGAATTGTGCTGAGCACTTGTCTGAGCCCAAAATGCACACATTCGCATAATTACTGAATGAACGCACTGGGACTGAATTTTGGAGCTCGCTATGCCTTGTTATTCCTCAAATTTTGCACCTGGTTGGATACAGGTTTCCCCTTCTTCTGTCACCACATAGATTTTACTGATTTCCTCCGAAAGTCCTGTGCAGACGTCCCGGATGTTACGTGGTGCTCTTGGCTAGCCAGCTGGCGGTTGGCTGTCATCCTGCTGCTGGTGAACCCTTGTGCCACTGGCCACCTCTCCTCTGAATCTCTTTTCTAACTGACCTCCCTGAGCATCTCTTCTTCACGTTGGTACCCACTCAGTCATTCTGACTTCATGTCTTCTGTCCGGTGATTGAAGCTGCACTCGTAATCTGGGCAATCATCTTTGTTGCTATCTAACCTTGAATTTGAACTCTGGGGCTTTGCTCTGTAAGTATTGATACCACAGTCAGGGTGTGACACCATTTGTAAAACAGTTCAGATTTGCCATTACCACTTGGGCAGGATTTGCAGTGGATAATGTAACTTTGGCATAAGTTCCTGCTTTGTCAAACCACCTCAGCTGGGGGTTGAGGTTCCTTCAGAGCTGATGCTGAGCCAGGCCCTATAATGATGGTAATGCCTCCTTCACAGCTGCCAAGTGCTATGCCTTGTGCTAGCTGTTCTGCATGCGTTATGTCCAATCTTATTGAAGAGTCTTAAAACAGGTCTTTTTATACCCATAAGGAACTCATGACCTACTTAGAGGAAAATAGAGTCAAAATAAAACTTTGGGGCCAAATCCCTGTCCTCTTTGCAGTATTCTGGGATATTAGCAAATGTGGGCTGGTGACCAGGAGACACACATGAAGACCACAGTCCCCCACGTTTCAGATTTCTGATGGCCTATGCTTGGTTGGTCTGGGTTGGGGCTGGAATACTTCTCTGGAGTGGACAGTAAAAGCCATCACATACCTAGTGCTGGACTGATTAAACACTTCACATACACTCTCTCCTCAAGCTTGGTGACAACCTGTGAGGTATGTAATGGAATCCCTATTTTATAGGAGTCTCAGCAACCTGGAAATGTCACACAGGAAGAACCAGGTTCTAGCTCCCTGAGGTCTAGCTCGTTTCTCTCTGCAGGCTCTTAGCCATCATTATCCCTCTCTTATCCCCATCTCACTCTGAGTTCTTGTATATTTCCTGACATCTAGCTTTACCCCTTATTTCACATTCTTAGAGGTTCTAACCCAAATATTTTGATCACCTGGAAGTATAAGGTTGCTCCCTTATTTGATGTAATGGCTATGTTTCTGAGGTCCCAAACTAACTTATTGCAAAATAAATTAAATCCTCCTTGGACCCTAATATTACCTCCAGCTCAATAAGTTTGCACTTGGTAATGAAAGAATACTTTTTTCAAATATTTGATCCATATGTGCAGTATCTAGTTTTTAAAAAAAATTTACTCGGTATCAAAAAAAAGTCATTTTATTTTGGGAAGCATTAAAAATTGCTGAGATAATTCATATCTGTTAATATGCATTTTGATCATTGAGTATTTACAAGTTTTAAAGGTAAATCTTTAAGAATCATCAGGTCTTCAATAAAAAATAAATTAAAAAAAGAATAATCAGGTCATCTTAATGAATAGAAATAGTGATTAGAATTAGTAAGACATTTGTAGCAAAAATGTTCTCTTTCTGCTCTGCTGGTGAAAAGATAAATTTAGCAAGAAATGTTAATGCAAACTCACTTTAGGGCCTTTCTCTTATTTTGGTCTTTGTTTCCATTTTCCTCATGAATAGAAGTTTGTATTTAGTAAAAGTATGTTATATTTAAAATTTATAAATACAATGCTATCCTTAAGTATTCTGCTTCATAACATACAGATGTAGTATGTCTTATTTGATAGATACCAAATATTTCATTTAAACTGTAACGTAGCATTACAGTATGTTAGTATCTTGAATTTACCACTGTAGAATATGCTACCCAAATAACATCAGATAGGAACTGGGTTTGGCGCTGATGTCCATTCAGGCTGGTGAATTAGCCAGTTTTTATTTTTTATGCTTTGGTACTTTCAAATTTTATGAAGTAGCATATGTGTCAGAGGGCTGATTATGGGATAAATTAAAAATGCAGATTTAGAGACAAAAACCAACATAATTTCTTTAACTGTGGAATTGCCAGAAGGCATTATGAGTTGCTATTTTGTTAACCTGTCCCTCAGAGGTAGCGTCCTATTAAACATTCTTAGACTCGACTGATTAATTCTAGCAAATCCTTGTCAAGATTGATCACCTAACACTATAGCAACTAGTCCCTTATGAATAAAAGATGACCAAGTGGGTAAAAGAATAGAAAAGCTCAAAGTAATTATGGCGATCAAACTTCTACAGTGATAACATTTTGTACTTCATTATTACATCATCAGAATACATCTTGCATACAATATTTGTAAAGGAAATGAAACCAAATTGTGGCAGAAGAAAGTCACTGTAGTTTATGGACCACTCAGATCTGTTATTGTAAACAAGAAGTCTCTGCCTCCTTTGCTAGGAGAGAAAGGGTGAAGTTTTAAGAGAAGAATTAAGCACCTATGATCCATTCCCTCCCTCTGGGGCTCAGTGCTGTGTTACCTGCAATGTTACACAATAGATCTATCTATGTAGGCTGTGCCTCTCTCAGTAGATGTTCAAGCTCTTTTATATGAGGACGATCTTGTATGTTGCCTTTTATCCCTCTCACAATATTCAAATATACTGTCAGTCCTGCATAAATACTTACTCAATAAATGCCAAGCATTTAGAAAAATATAAGGAAAGGGGAGATCAGCAAGAGAATATAGAGACCACTTCAAATGAATTAAACAAAACTGCTTTGCCACATTCTTCTTCTTGGGGAAATATTCAATCCAGGGACCATTCTTTAATTGAACCTTTCCTAGGGGACTGATCTGAGGACATATGTTAATACCGCTATATGTAAACCCATTTATGGGAATTATTAAGTCACTAATATGATAATTTAATCCTTCCAGCAGTTACAACCTTGGTTTAACCTTTCTTAGATGCATCACTAGGTCACACTCCAGTATCATCAGATGCTTGTTTCTGGTAGCAAATTGTTCTGGGAAATTATCTTAATTAATTCAAACTAAACACTTATCACATTGTGAAATGAATATACTTGAACAATGGCTGACTAGTCTAACATTTTTATATGTATTCTTATTTTTTTAATCCTTACAAATGTTTTCACATGAAGGTCAGTTCATTATTGAAGACAAGAATCCCCGAGGCCCAGAGTGAATCTGGCATGCATTTGTTATTTAGTCATGATTGTCCCTTCTGACAAGCCTCTCTGCTTAGTCTGAGTTGGTGTTTGCACTGAAGAATCTTCCAGTTGTTGTTACAATTCACAAGACTCTGCTTACATCTCTCTGACCAGGATCTCCTCATTCTCCTCAACTCCTCACACACTTTTGCACACAAACTCTGCTCCAGATTTAATGAACTATGTTCAATTTCCTGAGAAACCATGCACTATAATCACTACGCCTTTTCTTATGCTTTCTTCTGCCATACTTCTCTCTCTCTGAGAAGTGATGCAACACCCAGTCTTTTCTCAAACCTCAGACCAAGTATCCCCTCCTGTAGAAACACTTTCCTATAATCTGCACCATTTTATCTCTGCACCTCCCAACTCCCCGCCCTAAAGATGTATCCTCCCATTTTGGCTGGGGAATCTCTTCCCATTGTAACACCACCTGGTGTATCATGGCATGTATCAAACTATATTGTAATTGACTGTCTGCCTACCTAGATTATAAATTTCAGAAGATAGGAACCTGGGCATTTTATCTTTATACACTTAGAATCAAGACCAGGGTCTTATATAGTAGGTACTCAGAGTAGTTGTGAATTGATCAAAATAAATAATCTTGTGATAATACATTTATTGCTTTTTCCAATCACAGCTTTCATCTGTGCAACATTGCATGAACTTTTTTAATTATAATTAGAAAAGTTATAATTAGGAGTTATAATTAGGCAGAATCCATAAACTTCTGTTCAATTTTATTTCGGAAACTTTAAAAATTTTACCCTAGCGTCCAGTGCAGGCATTGCTATCACCTCTGCAGCTTGGGGATGAGGGAGGGATATCTCACTTTCAGATACCTCCATAGCTTCCCTAGTGGCATTGCCATTTGGAAGAAAGGAGAACAGGGGCAGGAATGAGATACCTTTTTACGTGGCTAGCCCAATGTTGAGGAAGGAGTGAATTCCTGATATAGCTCTGGTTCTTTTTTGCATACGGTGAGTGGTGACTTCTGTGTGCGTGGTGTGTGGCTCCTCGTGGGGACCATCAGCTTCACCCTGGTTACATGCATCACCAATGACCATCTCAGGTGTGAAGATAGATTACCTATTAGCCCCAATCCTCGTATATACTCCCATCGTATTTTCAGAGATGGGGGTTGCGTTTGCTGGGCTATATATTGTTATCTCACTCCTCCATTCATCTCCATGGTTCTTTCTTGTGGAAGTGAAAAATAAAACTTCAGGACCCTTTCAACACTCTCCAAAGGCTAGAGGGGACTAGAGGGAAGAGATGGTGACCTCACCTTCCGCTCAGAATCACCTGACAAGTCATCCTTACCGCATGAGTTTTCTGAACCTCTGAATCACAGGTGGAGAGCTGTCTCCGTGTTTGCACACACCTCCTATCTCTGGAAGATGCACACTCACCTCTTCCAAGAACTCCTACCTCTCTCCTCAGGTTGTCCTTCCTCCAGACATTGAGCCTGACTCCTTTCAGCTTCAGAGAGAAGAAAAGCAGCCCCCCGCTTTCCCAGCATAAGGAACCCGCGCTGCCCAGTCAGGAGGGTGAACACAACTTCTCCCGCCTCAGTGCTCTCACACAGTTGGAATCTTCTGCTTCACGCTGATCAAGAAAATTTGGTCACATACAGTTTATACACAACAACCTTATAGGAACTACGAGTAACTGATGTTCATTGTTTGTTCCTAGGAATGTGGGAACTATTTAATCCCACTGGCTATCTTCTTCATTGGAGTCCCACATAAACCTTCCTGAGATCCTGCGTTAAAAATATACAATTGGTTGGCGCTTTATTACACTGTAAAAATACACATTTTTTAATGGGCATGCACTATCCTGATATTTCTCTCAGATGCAATTAACAGTGAACCATCCCTCTGGATTCAGAGGAGCAAGTATCTTCATAGGCAGAGACAGAGAAACAATTCAGACATAAAAGATGTCTTCCACACCAAACGAAAAGGCAACGCGTTCTCAATTTGGACCAGACCCAGATGGAAGCAAGTGCTTTCCTGTCTGAGGTGCACGTGAGCAAATCAATCCACCAGTAGGACAGAAGTTAGTGGATTTCTGTAGAGTGCCATTTGCTCTCTGTTAGTCTAATGTTGAAGTTTGAAAAACATCTAGTGAAACTTGACCTAGAATAGGAAAAAAATCACACTTCAGTCTCATTAATCTGAGAAGTAGTTATGGCTTAAATCACTCCACCTACAGGGTACAGAGTGGCCAGGGAGATAATTGGGATAATTCCCAATCAACTTTTTCTGCCTTCAAATTACCTGAGGAAGTCATTTTTCCCCATTTCTCTTTCTAAATTTTTTCCCCATGAGATAAGTGTGAAGAGATGAACTAATGAATAGGAGAATCTGAGAGTCATTTAGTGTCTCCAGTCTCTGGACCATTACAAGAATGAGAAATCAACTTTACTTAAAAGTTAATAAAAATGTCTAAACAGTCTCAGATGTCTTGTGCAAGTACATAAATTCTAGGTAGATTAGTCTATGCATTTCATAGGCACATCACTTAGGGGAAGAAAAAGTGCAGGCACCGAAGCCTTGACTCCCACCTGTGCCTAAGAGATTAACACCAGCAGTAAGTAACACAGTCTTTTGTGACCTATTTGCCAGCCAGTAATCATCATTCGTAGCTGCAAGACTATTTAACATACTCTAATTCATGTCCCTAATTTTCTTCAGCTTCCCTCTAGAGGTTCTGCGGGTCCTCATTAGTCCTGGAATGATTGAAGCTGAAGTGACCCTTGTCCCCAGAAGAAGAATGATATTATTTTACCATCACTCTCGGGTTGCCTATCTGTGTCAACAGTCTTCTTCTTCTGTGCCTCCCGTAAAACATTTCTTCTAGAATAAAATCTCCTATGCCTCCTATCTCCAACACCCTTCCCACATCACTCTCTCCGTTCTAGAAATTGCTTGTCAAACTAATGAGCATATGAAAAATTATATGACAATTACTAACCTATATATTTAGGTATCCGTGGTTATGAAATCCTGGACATTGGTTGACCCCTGACTTTGTACCAGCCATCAGACATTTGTTCTCTCACTGGCTCGGCACACCGGAATGAAGTAGGCTGTACGCTTCGCAGATGGGAAAACAGAGGCTTAGAAAATTGAACTGAATTCTAGCTAGAAAATGGAAGAACCGGATTTTATTCTCTCTCTGTGCCCAAGGCATCTCAATCCAAAGTCATACTCTAAATACAGAAATTTATGATAGAAATATTCATACAGGAATATATATAATCTAAATAAAGAAGATGGTGAAACCTTGCGGTTTGCCAGACACCTTGCGGTTTGCCCACAGTGAGTTAGGCAAGAAAACGGCTCTAAATTTCAGGCTGCTCATCTCCCATTTTTATACCTGAAGGACTGGAAGTTTTATTGGCCAATTTCTTCAATTTTCTGTATGTACCTGCAGCTTTATGGTTAGGCTGAGAAGCAGTAACCTTACATACTTACTACTTGAACAGAGTTTACAAGCCCAGGGTCCCTGTGCTCTTGAGAACGTGCCCCACATAGCCAAGGCCACAGGGCCAGTGGGGTGGCAGCTGCATCAGGGCCTGAAAGGAGAGTAAGTGTAAGTCCTGCCTCTGAGTCCCTCTCACTGATCCCCTTCCCTGATCTTGAATCAGATCTGGAGAGCCCTCTTGCTGACCCAGTGAGGATACCACATACCTGCCACTCCACTTGGGAAATAACATTATGATGGCGTAAAACAGGCTCTTATATAAAAACGTGATTTCCCTGTGTGATAGGATTTACTAAAGTTTGTCTCCAATATCTAGCCTGGCCTGGGTATTCAGCTTTTCTATTATTAATGGACCTCTGAATTTGTTGTTCTAGCTTAAGAAGAAAGAAAGAAAGGAAAAGAAAGAAAGAAAGAAAGAAAGAAAGAAAGAAAGAAAGAAAGAAAGAAAGAAAGAAAGATAGAAAGAAAGAAAGAAAGAAAGAAGGAAAGAAGGAAAGACAGAAGAAAGAAGGAAGGGAGGGAGGGAGGAAGGAAGGAAGGAGGAAAGAAAGGATGAAGGGAAGGAAGACAGGAAGGAAGAAAGATATTTATATATTTTTTTCAATTTTTTCTTAATTTCTGGATAAATGCCTTTAATTTGCTCCAAGGGAATGTGGGGAAAAAAATCCCATGACAGTAATATTCCCTGGGCTCCATAACTATACATGGCGTTGGTTTGATCAATTTCTTTGTTGGACAGAATTCTCTGCTGTGACAACAAAACCTCTCTACTTCAAGCACAAAAGACATTTATTAAAAGACATTAAGTATGCAGAATAGTTGACTCTAGACTGAGCTTTGGAGGCGCCCCCTGCCCAAACATGCACCAATGGCCTCACTGCTGTGGTTAAAAGTTAAGTGCCAGAACTCTACGTACTGCAACTGGTACATATGCCACTCTTGCATCAGGAACATGAGCGTACAGCCTATCTGCACCAGCCCTGTTACTAAACCTGGATGCGTTTGCTCATTAGAAAGCATGGAAACTTCCCAGAAGGGTTCCAAAGTGGGCTAAGCCCCTATCCCTTCTCTAGCAGACGTTCTTGGGATTTTTAATTTTATTTTTTTTGTCTTCTCAGGAGCTTCTAATCATTATTCACATTTGGAACCACTGTACAAGCGTGAACCTCAAGGTTTCCTGTAGTGGTAGAAATAGTTATAGGTTTGTAAGAAAAAATAAGAGCAAACACCAGTCTCCAGTCCATGACTCCTGAGAAGCATGACTTATGTTAGAGAACATTTTTCAAGGGAAAAGACCAGTAAAGCATTCAAATTGGAACAAGGACCCAGGTAGCAATCACTGCAGAGCCCCTGCTGTTCCACTTTCTACAAAGCTGAAAATTCATGCTTAAAAAACAGTGAGGCTCAGTCAGGCATAAAGGCACCTGCGGCGATCTGAAACACATGAGGCACATTCTGATTTCCTGCACAAAGAACCTTCCATCCAGGATGTCTCCACTGGGTCATGTGCATGAATTGGACCCATGGTTGAAGGGCTAAGACAGGTTTTAATAGGAAGTTAACTGGGAAAAGGGAAAGGAATGGATTCTCCACTGCAAATATTTTAAATGTAGCAATTCTCTTTCAGGCAAACTTTCCACAAATGTGTGAAAGGAAGAAGCTTGTGTCCATGTATCCTTTGTTCTCTCATCTTTACTAAACCAGACAACTTTATGTACTCATGGTGAATAAAATATTAGTTCTACCCTTGTTTGATATAAGGAAGTGTTGACAGAACAGAAGCAACTGTAATCCAAATACTTGTCAGCATGGCATCAGGACAATTTCATTTATTTAAAACGTAACTAAGTAAAGGAATATATTACATTGTATCAATTGTAGTGATGTGATCACTAGCATTGATTATTTGTTTATTTTCAAATGCTTGATTCATTTATTAATAATCTATTGATATAATTTGTCATATTGTTTTATTTATCTTATGTTTATATTCATCATATATTTTATCTATTTATTAGTTAATTAATTACTCATAGTTGTAGTAATATATTTACCTGATGATTTGGAAATCTAAACTTTATTTTTGGTGTTATTATAACTTGTGATATCTTCTCTTGATTTTAGACTTAGCAAATCTTGCCCTGCTTACACACATTTGAAATAAAAAGGAATTACTTTGTATATACACATATATAGGTATAGACACATTTTAAAAGCACAATATTAAAACAAAAAACCCTATGTGCTCTGCTCATATTAAGAAATAGAATAATACTGGCACCATCCAGTTGAGCACAATTGCCAACTTGTCCCCAGAGAGTAGACATGATGAACAATTTTCTGCTTAGAATTTCCTTATTATTATTTTGGTTTACAAATGTGGGTATATCTCTAAGTAATATGTTCCTTGATTTTGCCAGTTTTTAAAATTTACATATATGAATACTCTCTGCATAGTCTTTTATGGCTTCTTTTTTCAACCAACATACTTTTTAGTTTCACTTATGTTTATGTGTGTAGATCTGGTTTATTTTCACTGGTATATACTTTATTTTACATATGTGTAGCACAATTTAATTATATAATCACTGATGAATATTTATTTTTCCAATATATTTTTAACTATATAACATGTTGCTATACACATTGTTATACATATGAACATTAGGATTCAGCTGAGATCCACTAGGGAGAAATGTGAAAATTTAATACAAAGAATTGTTAACTGGTAAAACATTCTCCACTACAAAAAAAGTGGTGTGGGGGGAGAATAGGCAGGGGTAGAGCAGGGGCAAATGCAAACAGCATCTACTCCTCTCAGGAAGAGAGACCAGGAAGAGAAAGGCTGAGACCCTGGCCTCTTTGGAGAAGGCACTGCTGACGGGGACAGCAGCCCGAAAGAGGAAGATGCTTGCTGGAGGATGTGGGCAGAGCTGGTCCATCAAGATGGGCAGCTCCAAGTGGTGGAGGAATTTGCTGGAAGGATCAGGATGTAGCTGGCCCATGAGGGCCACAGAAGTGCATGCTGCTGGGCCTCTTGCATGACAACCTGCTGGCTGCCAGGGAAACACAGCTGGACAGACCAGGAAAGGACGCCCTTTCCCTGCCATGGTATGGAGGGACCTTCCTGTTCTCTTATTCTCTCCAAGATGGAGCCCAACTGTGGCCAGCTGGCAGAGAGAAGTGCTTGCAGGACCTGTGTCCCTATTAACACAAAGCAGACAAGGAGGGGAGTATGTGGATCTGGGTGGGTGGCAACGACCCACAACAGATGCACATCTCCTCATGCTAAACATCTGGTTCTTAAAATAAGAATTTTCCAAGGCTTATGCCGAGTGGAAATGCTGAGCCAACATGTGTCCATCTCATCATGTCTAAGAAAGGCCAAATCAAGTTCCGAAACTATTTTACCATTTTATACTACTGGTTGTGAAGCGTAATCTCATTGTGTTTTTAATTTTCCTTCTTATGATTACTAGGATTGTAGAGTTTATTTCCACATTTTTATGGATGCCTCTGTTTTCCCTTCTGTACAGTGATGGCTCATGTCTTTGGCTTGTTTTGTCTAATTTGTGTGTGTTTGCACACCTGCCTTTTTCTCATTCTTACCAGTTTTTTTTTATGTATTACGGAAACTAATGATTTTTAGTTATATGTTTTGCAAATATCTTCTTCTTATGGTCAAGGTCTTTATGGTGACTTTTATTTAATACAATTTATTAATTTTAACGTAAACTGAGTTAACAAGTGCTTGTTTTCCTTATGGGTTGGGCATTGCTAAAGAATTTTTTTTATTTCTTTGGGGACATAAAAATATTCTGACAATTCCCTTCTAACATTTTTTAAAGCTTGACTTTGCATTTAATTCTGTGATCCATTTGGGATTAATTTTGGAGGGAAGGTATGAGATGGAGTCAGGATCTATTTTACTTTATAAAAATATACAGATCACTGTTGTCCTTGCACTGTTTATTGAAGAGTTCTTCCTTATTAGATTCAGATATAGTTCATTTGGGGGGGCAGTATATTATGTTTCTTTCTGTTCTGATTTGTTTCTGTAAGTCTGTGGCAGCCCACGCCATCCTAAATATTACAGCTTTATAATAAGTCCTAACGTTAAGGAGAGTGATTCTCTCCACCTGACTCAATAATTTGCAATTTTTTGCAAATTCTATATAATTAAGGAATGCACTTTTCAAGTTCCATGAAAAATTTAATTGATTTTTCAAACAAATTTTTGGAAGAACTGGTATTTTTACAAGGAGCCCTCCAATCAATGGATACATCTTTTTGTTTACTTAATTGTTTTGAATAAAGGCTTATAGTTATGTTCAGAATGGTTTTGAGTCTCTACTGATACCTTTATTGTTGGTTTCTTTCTGCTTGTTTCTACTTTTGTAAAAATTATTATTATTATTTTTTGGCCGTACGCAGGCCTCTCACTGTTGTGACCTCTCCTGTTGCGGAGCACAGGCTCCGGACGCGCAGACTCAGCGGCCATGGCTCACGGGCCCAGCTGCTCCGCAGAATGTGGGATCTTCCCAGACAGGGGCACGAACCCGTGTCCCCTGCATCGGCAGGCGGACTCTCAACCACTGCACCACCAGGGAAGCCCTGTAAAAATTATTTAAAATTTTGTGTTTTCCAAATGCTGTAGTCGATGTATAGAAATATAAGTGACTTTTTAATGAGGATTTTAGATCTGGCCCCTTGTGGTATAAGAACTAAAATCAAAGCCTGATATTATATGCTGTCATGACATCTGGGAAAACCAGGTGACCTTGAATGCCCACCTGCAAGCCCCCCTCCTTGCGGTGGTCCTGAAGACAACGTCCCCTGGACAAACCCTCCTTATCAAGGGAACCAGGCCCAGTTCCTGCTCATCCTGGAGAAGTGGCCTTGCTTTCCTGCCAGCCCGTGGGTTTATTCAAACAAACCAACCACATCCACCTGTGGGAACCAGGGACACCTGGCCCTACTGATCCTCCAGAGCGCACCCCCTGTAAGCCCTGGTTGTTCTCTCTGTTCCCAAGCGCAGCCCCCGTGTGGCCTGTGTAATGTGCTGTGTCCTCCTCCCCAGGCTCTGAGACTCTGTGATTAATAAACAGCTGTTAAACTCAGCTTTCCCGTGTTGGGTGTCCTGTGCTTGGCCATCCCTGTGACCCTACAACTGGAAGGTCTCCCTCACCAATGCAGAGAGGGAAGATAAATAACCCCCCAGCTAAACTTACTTTTAAATTCTAACAATTTGTTTCTACTACTTGTGATTTTTCGTAGACCAAATCTACACTACTGGGATGCCTTCAATGAGTTGTAAACATGTTGAAAATTTTATCCAATCAGTTATGCTTGTCCTAGGGTTACCAGAGCCTTGGAGCCAAGAGTATACAATGTGTTGTACAAATGGTACCTTTTTCTATAAGAATCTAAAATAAAAAATTTAGGCAGCCAGATTTAGATAATTGTATCATCTGCAAATAGTGATAGTCTGGGGTTTCCTTTTCCAAACTTTGAGAACTTTAATCCCTACCATTTTTTGAATTATTGCATGGCTAAGGCCTCCTGCGGGATGTTGAAGTATAGATAGCCAATATTCCTGACTTATCCTAAATTAATATTCTACTATTATGTAGCTTCTAGGTATTTTACACATAACTTTTTTCAGGTTAAGGGAATTTCTTTTTTTCCTAGTCTGCTATGATATTTCTTGTAAATCATTGCTGAATCTATTATTTTTCAGGATGTACTGAGATGATCACATGGTATTTATCTTTTATAAATTAATAAAAATATGTATGGTGATTGACACTGACACATTTCACAATGTTAAACTCACTATGAACTACTGAAATAAGGCCAACTCAATCATAATAAAAACATTTCTGGATTATATCTATAATATATTTTCAATGCTTTTCAAATATGTTCATGAGTTATTAAATAATATTTTTCTTCTTCTCCTTTCTTTGTAGGAATTGCTCCTGCATGAGGGTGAGGGGAGAGGTTTCTGGCAGACAGTAGAACAAGGTCAAGGCTGAGATGTTGGAGAAACACCACCCAGGATTCCTGGACATCAGGGTACAAGGAGGCAGGGAGTGATGCAAGCTCAGGTAGAAACGCAGGTCTTGATGGACGTTTAGGTCCTGTTGGGAAGGTTAGACCCCTTTGAAGTCAGTAAGATTTATCCATATATTTAAACACAGGAATGGAATGCCCATATCTTCATTTTAAAAGATCATTATTTCCACAGTCTCATGAATTTATTAGAAAGACATGAGGGTGGAGACAGAGAAATAATTTTCACAGTTGTTGCCATAATTCAGACATGACATTTAATGAATTTCTTATTTTAATTAAATAAAATGATACAAAAATTCTTGTAATGAGAGTCAGATCATTGCAACTATTTAAAAAATCCCCATTGTTGGTGTCGACCATGGTGTTCTGATGAGCTATCACGCCTGAACTAATTGTCACCTTAACACTTCTCTAGTGGCACGGACAAGGTTTCCCCAAAAATATGAAACAGACCAAGTCCAATTGCAGTTGTAAGGGCGAGATAATCAAAGATCTTTATCCTGACAGCAAGGTCAAAGCCTCATCAATCCTATCCTGTGTAAACAGATGATCACAGCGTCTGAGTATGCAGCCACTTCTGAGAGTGTTTTCGTATATGACAAAAATGTGTATCTATCTTCAGTTACAGTATTTTTGTGAGAGCGACTTTGGCCAATCCCCATTCCAGTGGAGAAAGAGAACAAACAAAAAACAATGAGTATTTAAGAAAAGTTTTGAAATTCCTAATTCCCTTAAATGTTAGAGATGACAAAAATGAAGCCCCAGGTCAGGCAGCTCTGCAAGCGTCGCAAAAGAGCAGAGGGAAGAGACTAAAAGCTCAGCCACTGGTTTCACAGACCAAGCTTCCCTGCTTCCTCAACATATGTGTGGAGCCAGTTCATTTTCCTCTCTGGACATGGATTTTTACATTTGCATACAGGGTCTAACGATGCCTGTCTCATTAGGCCATTGTAAGATTGAGTAAAATATGGTAGCAAAGCACTTAGAACACAGCCGAGCACCTGGTCAGGACTAAATACAGGTCACTATGTAGTTTTAAGACATGGCTAGAAAGTTTTAAGTTGGAGTGTGACATACATCAAGGCTGTGTGGACCCCACTGCACTGACAGTTCCTCTTTTTAAGGATGCATTGATTCACGTTGTAAGTTGATTTTCTCCTTTCTGCATCGACTAATTCCATGACTAGAATAAAATGTATATGTACACAAAGAAAAGCCGCCATATTCACTTCACCACTAAACTCTGAAGAATTTTTGGAGCATCCACACATAGCCAAAAACGTTTACCTGATTAGTTCGGAACTTCACTAGATTAACCCGTCCAGACTAGGTTTCAGCTATCTGTTCCTCAAGGAAAGGCAAAACTCCCCTTTCTCAGGCTTTGTGTGTGTGTGTGTGTGTGTGTGTGTGTGTGTGTGTGTGTGTTTCCTCTCTTCTCTTTTCTGGCTCTTTTATAAATCCTGTCTTTTTTAATGACAACATCCTAATAACGGTTTCCCATTTTTATTAGGAACCATGTGAGCTAACTCATTCAAAATCTCTTTACTACTTGAAGTAAGTCAGAAAGAGGAAAACAAATATCGTATATTAATGCATATATGTGGAACGTAGAAAAATGTTCAGATGAACCGGTTTGCAGGGCAGAAAGAGAGACACAGCTGTAGAGAACAAACATATGGACACCAACGTGGGGAAAGTGGCAGAGGGGTTCGTAGTGGTGGGATGAATTGGGAGATTGGGATTGACATATATACACTAATATGTATAAAATTACTAATAAGAACCTGCTGTATAAAAAATAAACAAAATTCAAAAATAAAAAAAGTATATGTAAATTTTGCTTTAATAAGATATAGCAGTATTATCTGATAAAAATGCATTCTTCTATGAAATATACCTGTGGTCAGGATTAGTAATAGTAAGTCATCTCCTCTTTCCCTTGGGATAAATGTATCCTTTACACAAAATGCACAACATTTAGCCCTAAAATCTTGTGTTGTGTTATTTTTTGAAAACATATTTGGAAAATTTGTTACTGTGGAACCTTAAAGATTATGTTTTTCCTCCACTCCTTCCCCAACACCATCTTCACTCCATACATGCCACGAAAAGCACTCATTCTTTGATTCATCCATCAATTCACTCATTTATCCATATACACTCATCTCACAATTATCACATGAGAGCACATTATCATGTGCACAGGTCCCATGACAGGCAATGGGGCTACAAACAAGAAGCACAAAATAACCTCTCCTTCAAGGAGAGAGAAAAAGAGAGCTCTAAACCCCAAATTTTAATGAAGTGATGCATGTCCTTTGATGGAAATTTTTACAGATATCAAACGTCTAGAGTAGAGGTCTTCATGAATGAAGCAGTTTTCTATCTGAGCATCAAAGACAGGTGGGTGTTGACTAGGAGACTCTGAGAGGGAGGGTTGTGGAGAGAGAGAACAAAGGAATCTCCTGAGTGGGGACAAAGTACTCTGTGGTCACCTGACACATTTGAAGAATGTCAGAAGGTTCTAAATGGCTGGAACTTAGGGTGCCCACTCCCAAGGAGTTCTGTATACCTTGGTCATCAGCCTGAATTTATTCAGGGAGCCAATGAAGAGATTTCATTTAAGACTAAACTTTTAAGATTTGTATTATATATAAAATAGATAAACAACAAGGTCCTACTGTAGAGCACAGGGAACTATATTCAATATCCTGTAATAAACCATAATGGAAAAGAATATGAAAGAGAATCTATATCTATATATATAATTGAATCACTTTGCTGTGCACCAGAAACTAACACAACATTGTAAATCAACTGCTCTTCAATTAAAAAGAAAAGAAAAGAAAACCAAATATTCACCTTGTTTTATTTAGGGGCTATCATTACAACCATGATCATTAATGAATTCCTTATGAGCTGTACTAATGTCTATAAATGCCAATACACCAAGTACATTGTAAGTGCAAATTAAATTGCCTCATTAGAGTTCTGTTTTCTCATGGCAGTGCAAGGAAATGAACACCCATTTTCACAAATCAGAAGTATTTTTCTTTGATGAGTGAAAAGGATTAAATTTATCATTACTTTTAAGAGCATGTTTTAAAGTATGTGTATCATGAAATTGTACGGAGACACATTTCTTAAACAGCTACTGTGTGCTGTGCCTGACTGCTTTAATGTACTTTATTTCATTCTGCCTTTCAAAACACCCTGCTGTGAGGTCACTCACTCACACAATGAGCACAACTGGGGCTCTACTGTGATGCACATGTTCAATTTCAATGGTCATGAAGGCCTCGCAGTTTCAGATCTTCTTTACCACTTGATACCCACAGATTTATTCCTTGTTAGTCAATGTCATTAGCCACTTTCTGCCTTGTATTAAGATTGTTTATATTATCTCCTTTATTAAAAATGAGCCCTGGAAAGAGGACTTGGGGAGAAAGTCTTACTGATTTCTGTATCCACTCATAATGCATGTAGAGTCACTAGTTATTTGATTAAAAAATGAACAGATAAATCAATGAATAAAAATAGTAAAAAAAAAATCACCAATGAAACTTATGCTATCCCACCACAAAAATGTTTTCAAACCATGGAAATATATATATATAAAATTTTATATATATATATAAATAAAAATATATATTTATATATAAAATTTTAAATATATATATTTAAATATATAAAAACATGGAAATATATATAATTTTAAATATATATATTTATACATAAATAAAATATATATATTTATATTTATATATAAAATTTTAAATATATACATATTTAAAATTTTACTCATAATGTCTTCTGAGAATAATCAATTATTTCAGAGTAGATGTATGCAAACAAATACAAAGCTAGACACAGCTGGGAAAATCTTTATAGGTCTATCTTAGCCTGTTCAGTCTGTTCTATCGTTAACAAAAATATCAAAGACTGGGTGGTTTGAACAACACTTATTTCTCACAGTCTGGAAGCTGGGAAGTGCAAGATGAAGGCCCTGACACATTCAGTGTCTGGTGACAGCCCTCTCCCTGGCTCATAGATGGCGTCTTCTCCTGTGTCCTCCCATGGAGGAAGGGGTGAGGGAGCTCACTGGGGTCTCTTTTACCAGGGCACTAACCCTATCATGGGGACCCCACCCTCAGGACTGAAGTATCAATATCTCCCATAGGGCCCTAATACCATCATCTTGGAGGTTAGGGTTTTACATACGAATTTTGAGGAGACACAATCATTTGGTCCACTGCAACCTCCATGTAGAGATTAGTGTTCTTAAGGTAAGATGTATATTCAGCAAAATACACATACTTTAGTGTGCCATTTAATGACTTTTGATGCAATACCTATGTAGAACATACTTTCATCCATAAAGTTCATTAGTTTTCTGTTTCAGTCAATCTTTCTTCCTAGAAGCCACACTGTTCCAACTTTCATTCTTAGACTTTGTGTTACTTTGCTCAGGCTGCCATAACCAAGTGCCACAGACTGGGGGGCTCACATAACAGAACTTTATTCTCTCACATTCTGGAGGCTGGAAGTCTAAGATCAAGGTGTGGGCAGGGTTGGTTTCTCATGAGGCCTCTTTACTTGACATGTACATGGTCATCTCTTCACTGTGTCCTCATGTGGTCTTCCCTCTGTGCATGAAATTTCTTGATGTTTCTCTGTGCAAATTTCCTTTTATTGTAAGGACAACAGCCACATTGGATAAAGGCTCACCCTAGTTACCTCATTTTAACTTCATCACATTTTTAAATACCTTATCTCCAAATACAGTCACATTCTGAGGCACTGGGGGTCAGGGATTCAGTATTAAATTTGGGGGGCATACAATTCAGCCCATAACAGACTTCATATAAATTGACTTATAAATATAAGTGCCCTTTTCTGCTTGGCTTTTTTGGCTCAACATAATGTGTTTGAGATTCATCCATGAGGCTCTGTGTATTGTTTTTAATTCTTTTATTGCTAAGTGATATTCCATTGTATGAAAATGCCATATATTTTTACCCATTTCCCTGTTGAACACTTAGATTTTTCCAGTTTGGTTATTATCAATAAAACTTTCCCCCATTATTTTAAATGATAAAAATTACTGTGTGTCAAATGTCACAACAAACTCCCAGTAATCTTTGAGATAAATATGATCACCCTATTTTTGTATAAGTAAGGAAATGAGGTTTAAGTTATTTGCCCAATTCAGAGAGCTAAAATTGTTGGAACTGTGTTTCTGGGCTGAAGCTGTCTGACTCTAGTGCCTATGCAATGAGGTTTTCTCCCACTTTGTACTCTGGTCAGTGAACAAAATACCACTGGTATTTTTATATCATGCTTCATATAATGATGCAGACTTTCACCTTATGGGTTAACTATCTAAATATAAATTTATGGAAGGGATTTGGCCATAAGAAGAACTTGTCTTTTCCCTTAATGCCATTGCCCAATACTCATGAGGAGACAATGACAATTCTATGTTATAATTTTGTCATCATTTACTTCACATGAGAAGGTGAGAACAGAATTAGGAAAGCTGTCTGATTTGCATACAATAATGTGGTACCCTAACAAAAAGTCATAAGGCAATGGGACTGGAAAGTATTTTAAAAATTATGTAGTTAAACCTATTTATTTGCCAGATAAAGGAAAATAAACTCAGAGTGATTTTCAACTCTGGGTACAGGCAGAGGTGAATTGAAATCCAAGATTCCAGACTACTATTACCTTCAGACTATATCATTTTTCTCTTAAAGAATTATGCCTTTAATAGCTTCTTTATACTGTTTTTAAAGTGATCAAAACTCACTTGTTATTCACAGAGCATGGATAAATAAACCACTGTCCTTTCTGAAGCTCTCATTTTTCTGAGCCCACAGTAGAACATCATCTTTTAGAACTCCAGGTGCACCTGAGAAGCGTAGAGCTCTTCTGCTGTGATGACACTGCCCAGCTCACTTTGAGGATGTGGGATTCTGTCTGGGAAAATATCAGCATTGTCTTGCTTCCTGATGTGACCTCACTTACTCACTCACAGTCCAGAGGGGCCATGAAATTACATTACAGACAAGGATTTCATGAAAACGGGGTTATGAATAGATTAAACAGCAATTTCAAGCATCTTATTCACTCAGGCACTTAACAAGTGTTTTCAAAGCCCTCACCATATGCTCAAGCACTGTGCTGGGTGCTTAGTATACAGCCGTAGCCATTAGCAAGCAAAGAGGGTCTTTGTCCTCACTAGGCTTGTGTTCTATTAGATATGACAATCTCAGTGTAACTTCAACATTGCCACTCAGATGAATAAGGGCTCCACTTGCCTAGAGCCTTGATGAAATTTATGTAGTAAGGAAACATATCTCCTATTCCTTCATTCTGTAGAGCATTGTTAACATAAAGAATGTGGCTATTAGGGCAATACATTAGCTTGAAAAACAAATGCAAACACTTAAAACTGAAAATTATAATGCATGTCAGTAAAAGTGGATTGGCTTGGACATTTGCTGCCACTGATTGTCTCATAAACCCCGGCTAATACCTTCTGTCTTGTATGATTTTTCTAATTAGACCTGCCCATCTCCAAAACGCCCTTCCATCTGATTCCAGTATACTGCCACCAGCCCACTCCCAAATTCCTGTTTCTTCTCAGAGGTGTTTGAGCATGGTATTAAGAGCATGAGCTGTGGAATCAGAGGACTTGGATTAAAATCCCAGCTTTGGCCTTGCTGTCGATCTCCTTCTCCTGTGACATGAACAACAGCTTAACCTCATCTGTGTCAGTTTCATCATAAGTAAAACAGAGACAAGACTATCAGTAACTCACAGGGTTGTTTTATGGATTATGGAAAACCATGAGTATTTAAAATGATCCTAGTAAGCTTTTAATATTCATTAGCAACTTTCCTTCCAGAATGGTATGCAAATCATTTTGATAGTCTCACCACCAGGGTTGATGGTGTCTGTCCTTCTGCACCTTCACTACTATTGGCTAATAGTGTTTTGTTATAGATGGCTTTGATTATTGATGAGTTAAGTAGGATTTTATACACTTCCTATTTGTACTTCCTATTTTGCTGTAAATTAGCTGTACATCCTCTTTGTCCATTTTTGTGTTAGGATTTTTGTGTGTTTCCTTTTAAGAGCTATTTATTTAAAATAGTTTTTCCCTTTGAACCCTTGTTGCAAATATTTCCCAGGTCTTCCTTATTTGTTTAGTTGTTTCTATCAAATGGTTGTTATTTTTGCTTTTAGTTTTAGAACTAAACTATATATATATAGAAATCTATATATCATTTCCTTTTCCTTTGTGACTTCACCCATAATTTTATGCTTAGTGATTCTGTCCTTTTCCTGATATGATTTTCTTAATAAGACCTCAACAGATGATTTGAGTTTGTATTGAAAGGAGAAAGAAGAACTTTAGAAAAAAATGACATTATTGAGGAAGACATTTTTTAGATCCATCTTGACTAATTATTCATCATTTTTGAGGCTTAAATTTTATTATCAAATTCAACTATAATATAGTAAAAGTGAAGATTATTATGTTAGAATAAAGATGCTTTGAGAGACTTACTGTGTATAGTTTTTAGATGTTGCATTTTTAATATAAAATAGAGGTGAAGATTTTGCAACACAAATGGTGCAAACTCAAGAGTTTCTATATATGGTGCATTTAAATTGAAGCCATGGCTATGGTATATTCTAACCTTCTTAGAGTTTATCAATATTGTGCAGCTGTTGTGTCTCAAAGAAAATGCCAAGAAGAAATAATGAGGTTGCATGAAACTCGAAGTAAGAAATTTCAAGGCAAAAATCACAGAGCTAAGGGAATGAATAAAAAAAGCCATAACTACAGTAAGTCTTACTGCTTATTTACATAACATTACCCTACATGCTTTGCATTACATTTTTTCTTTGAACAATTGCCCTCTTCGGAATATGCCAAGAAGCAAGTCTGTTTCTTTCAGGAGCTGGCACCACACCGATAATTTCTGAGTACAAAGTGTGCAACTGCAATTTCTGTTTCACTCTGAGCTTGAACTACAGACGTCTTTGGCATGAATGCATTGCCAAGTGAGGAGACCCCACTAATACAGAAAGAAAAAAATAGACAAGTCATCTTCATTCTTGAATAAACATACTGTTCAATTCACGTAAAGGGAAGTTAATTTCAGAAAGGTTTGCTTCTGTTTGCTTGAGATAACAAGATGTGAAGCATTTGCTTAAACTCAGACTGTTGATAAAATTCTTCAGACATTGTCATCATTGGCTATGTATTTACACCCATAACATATTCAAACGGAATGCTATTTTGGTAATTTTTTAAACTCATACCTTCCTTGAACATGAATGGCATCTTCCATGTCTATCTATGCTCTGAGAAACATTCCTTAAGTTTGGCTGAATCTCTCTTTGTTTAAAATAATGGGAAATCCTGGGTTTGCCCAGGAAGTAATGATTCCTCTAGTCTCTCTGAAATTAGGATGTGTGTTAAAAATGTGTTTCACACGTGTCAACCTAATTCCATATTAATATATAAGTTAAAACTTTCTCTGTAACTATCATATAAATAGCCAAACATTGTCAGGTCTGAGTAAAAAATATTTTGGAAAGGCAGTTTTATATCTATTATACATCAAGTATTTGCACGAAGCAGTCATTATGTTTACTATCGTTGTACAAATTAAAATTCATAGAACTTTTGATTTTAACATATTTTGAACTATCTTCTAATACTTTTAGATAAAAGTAAAAATCACTAAAGTATACTTCATTCCTTAGTTTCTAAATAAGTAGTTGGTTTAGTTTTGATTGTAAAATTATTGAGTAAACAGATTATCAGGAAAAAGTAATCTACAGTTCAGATTATTTATAATAGGTAGAATAGACTAAATGTATAAAAGAGAAATTTAGGGCAAATAAAAGGCAGTGTTACTTTAATAGCAACTGGTAAATTATGGAACTGATTTCTGCTGAGAGCTGTCTCCAGTTTTCTTTCCTTCTTTTTGGTTTTCTTTTCTCCTGAGGTTGAACAGTATCGTAAAACCTAACATTTCATTTTGGAGTTTAAGGAAAAGCCCAGTGCCCCCTCATACTAGAGAATTCTTTTTATGTATTCCTCATAAAATGGTAGTTTGTTCCCTCTTGGATTCTCTTCTCTGGATTAAAGATCCCTTGAAATCCAAGAAAGCAAAAGTGTCAAATTACAGAGCAGATTTTGGATTTTGAGGTTTTTCTTTTTTTTCCTTTTTAGTGCCTGGTCTTAGTAGCAAAACATACCCCAACTCTTAATACTATAGACAAAAAATATAAATTCATGGAAATGTTTAGGTCATTTTTTTAGGAAATTGAATTTTACTTTTTACACAAATTGATGGTATTTGGGGGCATATCTAACTTTTAACAAAATATTGTTGATATCAATGATTCCTTCCTTAAAGAGTTCCCTCCCCCTCAAGAATTCAGTGCAGATGTAGTACTAGATGTGTCTTTCTCACATTTGGGGAACTATATACTTAAACATAGTTTTATGTCGAGGTTCCCTGATTTAAGATAGCCAGATGTTTGAAATACAAAAGGTAGGTTGGTAATGCTGTTGCAAGGGAATTTTGATGCCCTGAAACTATTGCCATACAATTTCCCCTGAAGCCCGTTGAAGTCTCTCCTAAGGCCTTTGCAGCTCCTCAGCCACCTGCACTGTAGACTCTCATTTCTGACAATGGATATTCATCTCCTAGAGTGTTATAAAGTGAATTTCACATCATGAGGTTTAAATAAATGTCCATTGAATAAGTGATAAAGATCATTACAAATATGGATATTTCCAATGATTTCAACGCTTATTTACTAACTTAATTCTATTGTACTTTCAGAGATAAGGTCTAGCATACTATCAAGAATTATGAGAATTATAAAGAAGAAATAAAATGTAGCTCATAGTTAAGAGAAAAATCAGCAAGTCAGACCCCCCCAAATAACCTGGATGTTAAAAAGACAGGTAAAATGAGTGAAGAAATGGGAAATTCAGGAGAGATTTGGAATCTGTCTAAAAGATTCAAATTGCTATCCTAGAGAAATGGGGCAGAAAAATGATTGAAAGAATCTTCAGTGGAATTTTCCAAGTGTATTAAAAAAACAGCAACCTGCTGATTTACAGTAACTGGTAAAATTCCAAAAGCATAACAAAGATAGAGGAAGGCATAATTTCAAAAATCATCAAGTAGAAGAGGTAAAAATTATGAGGCTGTGGTTTCCTGGCCTGAGGGAATTGCCAAATCCATATGGCTATGGTGGGAGTGATGTGTATGAGTGTGTGTGTGTGTGTAAGGGGTGGGGGCTTAAACCTTTACTAGCAAAATATATGTAAGATCATAGTTCTGGGATAGAGGATAAAATCCATTTAGTTCTCAGTGAGTGGCACATGCCGAGAGTGTGGAAAGGAGGTGTTTCCCCTCCTATCCATCATTTGTGCATCTGCCCCTAAACTATTCAATGATCTTCCTTGATTTCTGAGATCTCCCTCTCCTCAAATGTGGAATATAACTGCTAGTTGACAGATGGATAGAGAATGTTTCTGCCTGGTAGACTTTCTGAAATTTCTTGACTAGAATTATCAACTCAAAATGCCAATAAGTTTATAATAAAAAACCCCACCATTGTAGAGGCTCAAAATGAAAAGCCATAAAAACAGAATAGCAGTCAAGAAAGGGATCTGGAATGCAAGGTCTGATAGGAGGAAAATGTGCATTTCACGTTGAGGTAAAAACTATTTAAGGTGATAAGAAACAGGGAAAGTCACCAGTGTTGAAAAACGTAGCAATAAAGCAGCAGGGAAACCTTGGACAGAGAGAATTTCAAAAGAAGTAGCTATTTCTGAAGTAGAAGTAAGAAGGGAAGCAAGGGGTCCAAGCCAGCTGAGGAGGTGGGGAGAGGTGAGAGGGAGGGTGCCGACTTCCATGTTCCAGGAGAAAGAAAAGAAGGAGGGAAAGGCACAGTGCTTGAAACAATGGGATTAAGTGCACCAGGAGAAATTAAAGAGTGAAAAGTGACAGGAAGTTCACAGAGAGCCTTGAAGATTTATTTGAATTCATGCAGGACTTTACATCTGGACATATACTGCCAATCTCCTAACAGAAAGGACCAAAGAAAGAGATTCTGGAGGAAACAAGCTCCCAAAAGAGTTTGAACAAGCATCTTTTCATATCCCTTAAATAAGAAAGTGATTGAGGAGACAAAACTTAAGAAGAGTGAGTCTTTTTCACGGGAAATCCTCAGCACTAGGCCATAGTCAAGTAGCATAAACTATGTGGCTTAAGCAAGAGAAATTTATTCTCTCACAGCTCTGGAGGTAGAAACCTGAGGTCAAGGTGTCAGCTGGGTTAGTTTCTGCTGAGACCTCTCCCCCTGGCTTGTGGATGACCCCCAACTCACTGTGTCCTGACGGTGGTCTTTCCTCTGTGTGTGTCTGTGTCCTAATCTCTTTGTATAAGGACATCAGTCATATTGGATTAGGGCCAACAATAGTGCCCTCATTTAACATTAGTTACCTCTTTAAAGACCCCATCTCCCAGTAAGGTCACATTTGGAGGCACTGGGGCTTTGGGCTTCAACATACGAATTTGCGGGAGGGGCACAATTCAGCTTTTAATAGGTCCTCAGAGCACTCTGCCTGTTTTCTCCAGAGAGCATCTCTCAAGTGAAACTTTATTCATGAGAGTAGAGACCATGTCTATTTAATCCAATACGTAGGATGGAGCTTGGCACAGAACTGGCACCAAATAAATATTGGTTAAGTAAATGAGTAGAAACCAAAATATAACAATACGTGCATTACAGAATCTCTTGTCAAGGTAAAGTTCATCTGCTCCAGAGAGTGACAGGAGGAAAAGGTACCTTGACATTCGGTCTTTGATTTTACCACAGCCCTCAGTTACCTTTCTTAGGTAAGAGGTTGAAGTGGCAGGAAACAGACAGGCTATACATTCCAAAATGAGGTTAATTTGACTTTTTTGAAGGGAAAGGCAAAGAAGTGGAAAAGAATCATGGATTATCATATAAAGATTCAGGAGAGCAAAGTCTAACTACCCAATTCTGCCAAAAGTGGACCATAAATTCTGAAAGGGCAACACTGTGATTAGATAAAAGAGAGGGCTGGACCATTTGAGAACGTTGACTTAGTAAACATGAGATTAATGACCATAACCACTGGTTCAGGAGGACTGTAATTTGCTCAAGGGAAACACTACTTAGGGGCACACTCAAGATGTGGACCCAGGACATGAGATTCTGAATCATGGGCTCCTTCCTCTCTATTTCTGCTTCTTCCCACTAGGTCTTAGACACCCTTTCCTCTCCCGAACCCCAAATTCCCTCATGGCAGGAGTAGGAGTTAAGTGGCCACTGCACTTTCTACAATAACATTCCTAGGTTATTCCACAAAGAAGGAATCCTTCCAGGTTATTCCACAGAGAAATCCATTGCCAGTCTCCTATCTCCACTTAGCCTCCTTCATGATCTGATGTCATTAGCACTCCCTTGCTGACCACCATGCTTTCTCCATTGACACGGAGCTGGCATTGCTGGGTAAGGGAAAGGGTGTTGACTCACGTGGTGAGTTGGGAAGGTGTCCAGTACATCCGCCTGCATGCAACTCTGAGGACTGACTCACAGGGCAGATCTGCCAGGTGTCTACGGATGCCTGGGTCAAGTCATACCTCGCTGACCTCAGTGATGGTGCCAACAAAGGCCACAGGAGAGATGGCAAGTACATATGCACACACAGAGTACAACATACATGCACACACACACTACACACATATACCACTGCACACCGAGTTACAACATGCATGATGCTTAGTAATAAATCTAGAAATGGTATAGTTTTAGCATGGTTTAAAAATTTTTTAAACTTACATATGAACTAAACAGTCATATAATACGGCCTAAAAGTGTAGTTAAGCAAACAGAATAAAATCTACTCATGATCCTTTCATTCAAATATAACTACAGAAGAATTTGGTTTTATTCCTTTGCATATATAGTTTTCTATATTAACACATAATAACCATCTTTTAAATGACTATATTATTCTACTAAGTAAATGTGGCATAATTTACTTAACCAATTACCTACTGATAATCATTGCCTATTTATATACTGTGGCTATCTTAGGTAGCGTAATGCTAAACATATTTGTTTAAAGCTTTGATTATATCTTCAGTTATTTCCTAATTCATCTAATGCTAGCAGTATGCTAAAGATAATTTTCTTTAAGCAGGATAATTTTCCATACATCAATCACAAGTATTTATTAGTATCACTGTGTGTTATAACTGCTTATCACTGAAGAATCTCACTCTTTTTATAGAGGTTTACACTTTACCTCAACAAGAGTTGGTTTACTCCTTCCCAGCACATAGTTGAGGCTTCTCAATCCAAATTTGGAGTTAGGAATCTGAGGTCTTGGAGTGTGTGGGTAGACTGAGGAAGTTACTTGTAGAGTGTAAAAGCAAAATTAGTTAAGATAATTGTCATTTGTTCGCCTATTGTTTTATTTCCTCTATAATTTATTAATTATGAAAGCTCTGGGCCAGATGACCAAGTACCAAAATAAATGTCTTCTTTAATAGCCTAAAAGGGTGCTTATGGAAGTGTAACCAGGGCAAGGTTGAATGGGGCAACGTGGGGGAAGAACATTTTGAAAATATAACTTCACACTTCTATCCAAATTCCCCAAATTAATGATGCCTCTCAAAATAAGATAAATAAATTATCATGTCTCCCAAAATGAGTCATGGAGACAATGTGGGTATATATTAGGAATCTGAAGCATTGGGTGCTTGCCTCAAATTGAGCCAACAAAATCCATGGAGTGACCACTCTGGACAATGAGATGCCTTCACTGAGAAAGGTGGCTGTAATGAATGTCACGTTAGGTGATGTGATTGAAAGTTTACACCTGACAGGTGTAATCACCCAGTGTGTCATAGATTGTAGGAAGTGAGAGGTATTTTAGACAGCAGCTAGTCTAACCTCATTGTTCTACAAATTCTGAAACTAAGTCAGTGAGAAAACATTTCTCATCCACATCACAAATCCAGTTAACAGCAAATAAGGAACAAATCTGAGTTTCTGCCTTATGGGCTATTTACACTATTTGCACCACTTGCATTTTTATCATTGCCTTTACGTGGAATGCACAATAAAATTACCATGCTAGTTTTTTTCTTTCTATATAGCAAATCATCACAAACTTATCAGTTTGGGCAATTTGCATTTATTACCTTCGATAATCTCCTTTTTGATTAAATCACAGTCAATTGATTAGTAGCTGAAATTACATCTGTAAAATTCCAATTTCCATACAATATAACATAATTACTGTGTGAAATTTCATCGTAAGGGGGTGGGGAATCAAGGCAGGATGTTTGGGTATTATCTCTATCACATCTGATGAAATATTTTAACTTCTGTCAAAAAAAGAAAAATAACAGCCAATGCTCAATTGCTCTGTAATAAGTCAGCCCATTTATCCACTGAAAGTTGATCCAGACAGGAACTTCCTTGGTGATGGAATTACCTTTCTTCGTCTCCATCAAACAGAGAATTATTTGGTCAGTAGTTTGGTCAGTTGACTATAGCTTATTATCAACCAGCTCCATAGATAAGCGTCCTATTTACCGTACAGTGTCCAGAGGAGAAACACATCTTAACAAATGTACAGTTTTTCCAAGATGGAATCATTTTATGAACTAAGAAGATTTCCATTGAGATCACTCCTTGTCATTCTCTATCTCCTTATATGGCTTTGTTTTTCCTTGCAGGAATCTTTAAAACTGCCAATCATTGTATGATATTTCCATTGTCTTTCTTCCCCACTGAAATGTGAGGTCTATGCAGACAGAAACTATTTGTTTGGTTCACCACTTTGATCTTTGAAAGTGACTTGCTTTACTTACTTAATGTTTGAATAGTCCTTCCATTATCCTTGAAGTTCAATAACGTATCCAAGATAAGTCAGTGTTAATTGCTCTGTATCAGTTTTTATTCCCCCTGGGAAAATATTTTGGCCTTTATCCTTGCAGACTCAGGTCTTTATTTAGAGAAAATACACTTCTGTTATATATTTAAATTCCTTTTTTTCCCTCTTCCATTGGCTGAGTTCTCAAATTGAGGGACATGGCTTATTCAAAGGTTCCTTCGTGCTCCTGATGAATTATCTTTGTGTTGAATGCTCTAATCTCTGGGCTCTTTCCTAGCATTCAGTCTACCTCCAACTGAACCTCTATGTCAGTAATTCAAATTCTAGCCTTGTTTAGACATTTCTACCATATCTATCTGTCCTGTTTTGATGTTACCCCATCCTCATTTTGTTGTCA
Organism: Orcinus orca; assembly: GCF_937001465.1. Taxonomy (NCBI): domain Eukaryota; kingdom Metazoa; phylum Chordata; class Mammalia; order Artiodactyla; family Delphinidae; genus Orcinus; species Orcinus orca. Next base: position 88,676,552 of record NC_064571.1, on the reverse strand, counting down.
TTTTTAATATTTAATTTTAAAGGTATTTTAATAGAAGGTTTACTTTCACAGCAAAATTGAGAGTGAGGTGCAGAAATTTCCATATACTTCTTGTTCCCACACATGCATAACCTCCTTCATGATCATTATGCTCCACCAGAATGGTGCATTAGTTATGCTGTCTTTGTTTTTACTTGCTATTTTTCTTTGTTTTTGTAATGTCTTTTTTTGCCTGACAACATCTTTTTGCTAAATTCACTCAAGTGAATTGATGGTCTTATTAAGTTTTCTATAAGGAGAACTTAAAAGGGTTTCCCTGCTCCACTTAGGTTATTTTTTTCTTTCTCCCCTACCCCATCCCATACCCATCTGAGTACTTTTATCTGCAGCTTGAGATGTTTCTCCCTCCCTCTGTTTCTTCTCTGGCCAGTGGGCATAATGGTCATATGACTCTTCTAACATTCTCAGGCCATTCCTTTGATATGGCATGGTTCTCACTTTCTTCATAACTTTTTGGTTCTCTTTCAATACACACTTGAAGGTAAGGGGTTGAGGCGCTTTGTCCGAACTTCTGAAGGTAAAAGTTCAATGCTTGAAATCTTCATCTTCTTCTCCTTCTCCTCCTTCTTCTTCTTCTCCTCCTCCTCCTCCTCCTCCTTCTTCTTCGTCTTCCTCTTCTTCTTCTCCTTCTTCTTCTTCTTCTCCATCTTCTTCTTCTCCTGCTCTCCTCCTCCTTCTCCACTTCCTCCTTCTTCTGTTCTCCAGCTTAACTATTTACTCTACTGTATGCTGTTCCCCACTGAGGGTAGTTGTACAAAAGTTCAAGGTTTTTTACATTTAATCTTCCCAGCAGAATAGCTTTTTAAGAATGGGGGAAGGAAGAAATCATACTGAGCCATGTCAAAATTGGTTTGTTTCTTTGGAAGAGTTTTCTAAAGATTGTTGATTTCCCCCCCTTTTGCTTATAGTATTTTACTCGGTTTTATTGGTTTGATTTTTGCCATTTTGTCAGGGCATGAGAGTCAATTCCTTTGACCAATTCACCTAGAATAATATCTGAATTATTATTTAAAAAATATTCTCTTCAGTTGGAGGCTTTTTTGTAAAAACACAGGTTTAATGAGGAAAGTATGAACTAGGAAGAAGCAGAGTTCACTTTAATCTGGTTATGTCACCTAAAATAAGTCATTTCACCTCTCTGGGCTTCTGCCTCTTCATTTATAAAAAGAAGGGGGTCAGATTATGTATTATGTAAGGCTGTTCCAATGTTCACATTCAACAATTCTGCACTTCCGTGACTCTATATTTATATAACTATATTTCTTTTATGCTGAGTAAGTAGAATGAATCTATAAAAATAACTTCAGTTACAGAAAGTCCAAAAATGTCCAGGGCAGTTTGAAAAGGTTTTAAAGAAACCTGCTTTTAATCTTTTCTATTTAAACAAAGCATTCTTGCCTAATGTGCTCTTTTAAAAATTAGATAAACTCTATTTTATATGGCATTTCACGATTTTTTCTTCATTTCTGCTAGTCAACAGTTTGATGAACATGGCACCAATTTTGCTTGCCAGTGTAATGACCCAGCTACCAACAATTGCTCTATTTCTCACTGGGTTCAATAATCTAAAGACTGTACTAATTTCTTCTTCATGTATTTTCATTTTACCCTAGAGCAGTTGCTTTTTTTTTTTTGTACAAATATTAATCTAACCTAGTTTTACTATCAAAAAATATTCTCATTGGTAGCCTGTGTGGTATGTAATTTTATGTGTCAGCTCAGCTGGGCCATGGTGCCCAGACATTTGGTGAAACATTATTCTGTGTGTTTCTGTGAGGATGTTTTTGGACATGATTAACATTTAAATTGGTGAGCTTTGTGTAAAGCAGATTGCACTCCATAGTATGGGTGGGATCCATCCAATCTGTCAAAGACCTAAACAGAACAAAGACTGACCTGGCCACCCACCAGCAAGGGGGGATTCTGCCTGCGGATAATATGCAGACTTCAAAGCAACATTGCTCTCCTGGGTTTCCAGTCTGCTGGACCACTCTGCAGAATTTGGACTCACCAGTCTCCATAATCACATGAGCCAATTCCTTAAAATCAGTCTCTCTCTTTCCACATATATACATATATTCATTGCTTTCATTTCTCTGGAGAATCCTGACTAATACAGCATGACTTAATTACTTCCAAAACTGTGCACATGATAAGAACACTGAATTTCTTAAGGCAAACATAATTCTTCTGGAGGGTGCTGAGGGGCTGAGGGGGGTGGTGGTGGGGAGTAGAAGAGCATAAGAATAAAACAAAGCTTCGTCTCAAGGAAAAACAGATCTCCTTATCTTTACTGAAGGGAAAGTGCTTGGAATTAAACCTCAAGTTGCTTTTGTTCCTTATAATCTGGGGTGTTCTGATACCACTTCTTATTTAGCTGCAGGTCTTGCCAATCTTTCTCCCATGATACAGCTACCTGTTTTTATGATTAGACATCTCTAATTTAACACCCAGTCTAGTTTTCAGTAAAACAGACTGTTTCCAGTTGTCAGTGTTGTTAATAGTTCTGCTCTATGATGAAACTGAAAAAAAAAAGTTTCCCTTCTAAGAGCTAGTTGGCAGCTTGCCTGGGAAAGGCATGCCAATATCTCCTCGGCCACGTCTCTGGGCTCCTGCCAGCCCAGACTGCATACTTCATGGGTCGTTCACCTTCACTCATTCATAAAAGTACTGTCTTGTCAGAATATTGTGTTCGTAAGTCGTGGTCTTCCAGATAAAATCCCAAGTCAGCTATCAAAATTTACTTTTGGTTTATTTGTTTGTTTAAAATTTTTATGGAGGCCAAATGCCCTCAATCCATTAATCTCATCCATACTTTTTTGACCACAAACCTGTGTGCTGAGCCTACAAGGGCCAAAAAGGAAAAGATGTTGATACTTTCTCAGAGCCAGAGGCACTCAGCACACCTAGGCTGCTCACTCCATGAGTCAGTCATGTGCCTTTGAGATAACAGAGTCATGTTTCATCAGTCTTACTCATCCGGCCTCAGTGTTGGAAGAGCCATTTCTCACTGCAAGAGTGATGCTGTTGAAATAAAATTATTCTCCGGCTACATAAAGTCTGGCATATATTTTCCTGGCCTTCAACAATCTAACTCTATTTAGATACTATAAAAAATTGAGAATTATTGGTAAGAGAAAGGAAATCTTTTAAAAGTTACCATTCTCGGTATATAAGATAAAATGGTAGGAGAGCACATACTGTAATGTGTGTGCATTTGTATAAAAATTAGGATCCCCTAGGTTAGTAGGCCCTCATTTAGCAAAGCAGTGCATCTCTGTATGTAGAAATGTAAAGAGCCAATTTATATTGTGTCACAAAGTCTTTATAATATCACAATTTATTTAGACAATTTGTTTTCTAGACTACAGAGGAATTATATAGAGGATAGAATAGGGAATTAATTCTATCCATGAAGAAAGCAATGTGAGGCGTTCTTACTCAAGAGCAGTTATTCAGGAAGTTAGTGTCAATGAATCAATATGTTACTATGATCACTTCACAGTATGCTTAACAACAAAGGAAACAAAATAGCAAAGTACCTTTTAAAAAATGTATTGATGAAAAGATTATGGGCTTTGCTGTCAGACAACAAGGATTTGAATGGCAACTTTTCCGCTTCTGTACTACACAGGTGAAAATATTTCATCTCTCTGAGCCTCAATATCGTCTGTATAATCATGCTATTATAAGATAGAAGGATTAAGGGAAATCATGTATATAAATGATCTAGAACTGTGTCTGGCACAAGTAGGTGTTCAATAAACATAATTTACCAACACCTTTTTCCTGGATCTCAATTTCCTTGTCACCAATATGTGGGGAATATTTTCAAGTACAGAGAGGTTTGTGAGGATCAAATGTGATTCATGTCAATGCCCTTGTGCTGTACCAGGGATATAGTATAGGGATGCTGTGCACCAGCTGCTCAATTCTCAACCCTTCCACCCCCATCCTGCTGGGTACTGCAAAGATTAGAAAGCGAAAACTGGACTCTTCGATCTGTTTGCAACTGAGTTCTGGTCACGCTTGCAATGTGGAACAATGAAATAAAATGGAGGTGTCTACCTGTCACCTTGACCTGCTTCTGAGATTTTAGCAGCACTGTCAAGGTGAGAAGTCTTTCCGCAGGGCATACAATGGTCATGCTCAAGCTTCCCAATGACGAGAGACAGCTGCTCCGTGACCCCCATGGTGCACACCTCTGGTTTCTAGCTGCCCCGTTTCCTAGATCACAGCTCTGATCTTTGAACTTGATGGTTTTGGTAATGGTCTTACAGGAATCAGATCACTGGTGTGTCCCTTGTTTTCCATTCTGTGATACATTCCTGGAGACCCACTAAACTTTTTTCCAAAATATTTTTTGAAGCACTGAATTTCTTCTAAGACTTTATTTTCTCTTTAAATCTCCATGGTGTTTTCTATTTCCTGTACAGGGTCCTAAGTGACCCCCAATTGGTCTTTAAATGATATTTCTCTGTAGTTTTCCTTGACTTCAGGGGAATTACCTTGTAGCTGGGGGTGGAGGCCCAGTGTGGAGGGTGAGAACACATGAAACTTAGTAAGAAAAGTCCAAGTCTGTCTGTGAGTGATTGCAGGTGGCTTACATGGCCCACGAGTGGTTGGGGGCCATGGGAGAAGGAAGGAGACAGAACGTGACAATGTGATAAGAGGGGACTGAGCCTGGTGAGGGGCTTTAGTGGAGTAGGTGAGAAAACGAAAGGAGGACCTTCTATGCAGGAGGGTATTTCACTCCTTCCTCAACATATGAATGGTCAGTTACTGCATGGCCTGACCATTCTCAAAGAGTCCTTTATACAGACCTATAGAAACAATTTGCATTTAATGATACAAAGTACACTTTAAAAGAAATGGCCAGAAGTCATTAAGGAGTCTATAGGATGTACGAAGAAAAACAGGAATAGAAAAACTATAAAAATAACATAGCTATTACATTAAGATCTCAGCCAACTTTTCAAATGAGATTAGAAAATAGATTCTCTTAGTTTTATGGCAGTCTTTTCATTATGTTGCTCCCCAATGCCTTTATAAGAGAAAAGGGCTTTGTAAATTAGATTGTCTTATTACAAATTTCCAACAGGATGTATATTCTCTGTAGCCCCTTATTTTTCTGTGAATAGTCCTTGATGAATAAGCAGTGGGTGGGCTGGGTAAAATTACATAAGACCCAAACTAAAATTTAAAACACCTCAGTGATTTTACCTAAGATGACTGCTATATGCACATCTAGGACTTAATTTGCAAACAGGAAAACATGTTTTGCAAGTTGGGGCAAAAAAATTACAAGCTCAAATTACTATTATGAAAAATATTTAATCTAAAGCAACATGTACCCCAGAAATCACTGACTAGTTTCCCTTCAGTACTTAGCATGTTCTTCTGAAGTACAACGTTTTATTTACCAAAGACTACAACACTATCTTATACATCATTGACAAGCAAATTTAAATTTCTTTGTATTGTAGTTAATAGTCATAATAGCTAATATTTGATTATTGTCTTTTTTTTCTTTACTACTGTGTGTGAAGTGGCTTTTTGGCAGGTTAGTAGTTGTTAATTTTTTTCTGCAAGCACTTCCTCCCCTTCAGGGAAGTTTTATTTGAGGTTTTGCCTGCTCAGCACTTCCTTGTATTTGTTGAGTGCTCAGGTGAACAAAGCCCTTAGCTGAGGAAGAATCACCTGAGAGGTGTGATGTTTGTTGGCTACTATACCACCCTAAGAGGCATCTCTGGGATTGAGTGAAGTGGGAAATACATTGTCTTTTGTCATTATAGTTATTTGAAGCTTCTGGAATCTCTAGATCAAAAAGGTAGGAAATTAAATTGCTTCCCCTAATGCTTTACAAGCTAGGTCTTTTAATTTTACTTTTTCAGTTTCCTCTATACAGACTCTGCAAGGAAGTATTTACCTATTTATTTCTCAGATGACGAAACACAGATTCATCAGGGCAGATGTTTTTTGTGGCCATGTACTTCATGTACAGGTATGGGTGTGGCTGAGATATTTTTCTTTCCTTTTCTCTTACTGGCTCTCAAATCCCTTTTGTTTCTCTTTAGTGATAGCTATATAACTGTCAGGCTAAAACCTGTAGGTTGTTTTGGGAAATATTGGAAGAGAACAAGTGCTAACTTCACCAGGGTAAAAAGTGGCAGCTATAAACCACTAAACATTTACCTGTGCTAAATCTTCTGCGTCATTTACAATATATCACAACCTTCAGAGCAGTTTTGTACTGGCAGATGTTTAACTACAGCTCTTTAGAAAGAAAAAAAGTATTTGTCAATTTCTGTGGTGCAAAATCCCCAACGATGGCAGAATTCCATCTCCCAGTGTGAGGTCACAGAAGGCAGAGTCTGGAAGAGATGCACATAGTGGCTCCTGGGCCATCTGGAACCTGGACTCCAGCAAAACACTGCCTGGAAAGTCATTACTGCTAATCGCCCCATTTCACAGGTGGGGAAACTGAAGCTGGAAACATCTGGCAACTCTCCCGAGGTCACAAATAAAAAGTAGCATTGCTGGGGATGGAAACATGGACTATCTGATTCTAAAGCATTTAAACAGCTTTGGGGATGATTAAACTGTTATAACTGCAGCAAGAAGCTTATTTTTCTACTTATGTATAATTTTATCAGCATGGTATTTAGAAAGACCGAACAAGAGGAGCTGCCTCTCTCACCTAGTGGGTAAAATGTGTGTGTTTTTGGTTTGCTTGCTTTGTTTTTTGCTTTGTTTTATTTTCCTTAAAGGTTGTTTCTCCCCATCAACAAAGTCATGCAATCTTATGGACAAGGTAGTTACAATCCTTCTTAGAAATCTAGGTAAAATATTAATTGCACAGTGGGAAGAGTCGGTTAGCCCTGGAAGGTGGGCGTCGGTGCACAGGTAATAGGATTCTGTTCCTCTGCCCGGGTGCAGAGCCTGCTCAAGCTCTAGTATTCTGCTGAACTGGGAACAGAAAGGCTTACAGGGATGGGAGCTATGGTACCAGGATGAATACAGCACCTTGCAGAGAGGTCACTATTTCCAACCAGTTTATTATTGGAACTGTTTCTCTTCTTATGAGTTCCTATTGTTGGAAAGGAGACTAATGCTTTCTTTAAATCTATTTTTCAGGAAACAAGGAAACAGAAAAGTACTCAAGCTTTAGTTAAATGAAAAGTGCTGGGTATTTACCGGTAGTTAATCTGATTTTGAAAGGGCAGTCTTTTCCCAGTATAGACAGAGAGCTTGGCTTCAGTGGGTGAATTTTTTTCCTGTTTGTTTTTTCATATTATCTGGTGTTAATACCTTCAAGTATACTATGAAACAATTACCTTAATTAATAAAAATGCTATTTTAGTTTTCTTTGCTGTTTACCTCATGAGCTATTTGTTGTGTAATCTGATACAGATTACATGTATTACAGAATACATGATACAGATTCATAAAAATAAACCAAGAGGATTAAACACACATGGATACCCGAGTCTCTCTCTTTCACACATAAACACACGTATACCCCACCTACACACAGGCCTGTGCACACACACCTCTTCTAACTAAAAATACCTGCTGTTTGAAATCACTTCCAGTGGTGCTTAAAAAGGATGTTTCCGGGCTTCCCTGGGGGCGCAGTGGTTGAGAGTCCGCCTGCCGATGCAGGGGACGCAGGTTCGTGCCCCGGTCCGGGAAGATCCCACATGCCGCGGAGCGGCTGGGCCCGTGAGCCATGGCCGCTGAGCCTGCGCGTCCGCAGCCTGTGCTCCGCAACGGGAGAGGCCACCACAGTGAGAGGCCAGCGTACCGCAAAGACAAACAAACAAACAAACAAAAACAACAACAACAAAAAAAGGATGTTTCCCACCGAGATCAGAGATGGTCCTTCTTCTCTGTTGAATCAGGGCCTTGGCCTTGGTTGTCAGGGTGCAGCCATGACTCCTGGGAAAGCAGAGCATAGGGTGTGTACTGTGGGCTAATTTAAGCTTGGTTTTGTTTAAAAACAGTCTTTTCCAAAGCTATTTATAATTCTTTGGCTGAGAATAGTGCAACTTTAGTGTAAGCAGATAGTAAAAGGAAGCAATTCCATTCTGTCGTGCAATGGTCCTTTTAAAAAAAAGGAAGGACGCACGAGATTAGAAGTCAGAAGTCCTGGTGAGCACTTCTTACATTGCTGTTATACGTTATGGGGCTGCAGATATATTACTTACCACTCCTGGGTCGTAATGCCCATATGTGTTTGCTCATTCTCATTTGTATATACTCACAAGAATGGGAAATGACGTGGGGCTCTTAAGTAGATTATATCATATAAACTGTAAGTAACTTGAAGATACTTCTCAAATTGCAAGTATACATCCTCCAAACGTTCTGATTCTTTGGTGCAAGGGCACGTTCACCCCCACCCCCATCCTTCTGCCTACACGTATATAATGGAAATTACTGGATTTTCTCTCCAGGGTCCTTTCCAGCCCTGAAATTATATGACTCCAAAATTAACTCACTTCTCTGAAACCTACATGAACATCATTTGATCACTTGGTCATAATAGCTTGTCCATAATATTCATGAATGAAGAAGCCTCTCTAATGGTTTTTCATATTTTATATAGTAGCTTCCATATACTGAGTGCTTATAATATGCCAAATACTTGGCTAATCTTTTCACTCATATCATCAATTTCAAAGTCACTGAATTATCAAAATAACCTTATGAAGATTTATTATTTCCTTTTTATGGGTAAGAGAACTAACAGGGAGTAGATATCTCTGACATTAAGTGGAAGATTTGTATCTGTAGGTCCTTAGAATTCTTCATATTATTCACTATATAAATTCTATATAATAAACACATTCAAATCTCTTTGAATTTAATAGACATACATGTATTCGTATATAAGATTAAAGTTCAATCATTTTTCAGTTAAAAACAGAGTTCTAAGGCTTTTACTTAGTTTGACCTACCAAGAAAGTAACAAATTTGCCCTTCAATCTAGTTATCTTTTTAAAAATAATGTTTTCTTAGTCCTTAGTAAAAGGACTTTTACTAAAGAGCTATAAAATACAAGAAAGGTAAACTGAATCCTCCATAAGCCATCACCTATATAATCAGATAACCTTTATTTAATAATGTATCATTTAAAATCCAAAATGATTTATAGTTATATACAAATGTTTACATTTTTAATTATTTTTCTAGTATTAACAAAATTTTACCTTCCCTGAATCACCATTCAGATAATAATAAAAGGAAATAACCCAGATATAAATCAATGGGAGGTGCATACAATATGGATTGAAAGACAATGAAGAAATACAAAACACGTCACGTTATATTAGCATTCAGAGTTTAGAGAAAAATTCACCTGGGATCGGATCCCAGCTGGGACATGCACATCATATTGAGGGTGAGTTTCCTCCTGTCTAGAATGAAATGTAAGTGCCTAGTATAGTTCCTACCTTTTATCACATATGAATAATCCATCTCTTCCTCTTACTCGTGGGACGGTAATGTGGGTATAAAATTTATATAGAAACACTTTATATCCAATAATCTTGCTTTCATCAAACCAGACATATTCTTACCATGACTACTGCAAGCAGAGCATATAGGAGAAACAAAAAGCAGTAAATAAAAAAGCAAGGACCTTGGGGATGTGGAAGTAGATAACAACCATCTAATTGAACCTAAAAAGTCGGCTTAGAGGCACCTGGATGAGTTTGTGCAGTTGGCACCCTGGTCTCTGTACCTATGGAACCATTATGGGAATTTCTCAATGTAGATGTAAACTCTGTGTGAGGAAGACTAATTTTTCATATCCCTTAAGCTTTGAGATCCTTTGAGATGGGGGTGATATTGGTTTTCTGAAGATAAGTGACCAAGCGTATTGAGCGAGTGAGAGGAGGAAGAGCTTGGAAGATTTGCTGGAGGAGAGCATGCTGCTGAATCCCTCCTTGCATCCCAGGAGGCAAGATTTCATCTTTTAACTGGTGAGGATGTTAGCACGTAGCCAACCTAGTTTACTTCCTGGCAAGGATTAAATGCTTACTTTTGATGCTAAATTAAAAACAAAAAGTTGTCTACCTTTCTACTTTAGAAAGTAAATATAAAATATATTATTTTATTGTTTACTCATTCTGTGGTCACTAGATTTTCAACAAAAGTGAAGAGAAATGAAAGAGGAGAGAGGTTTGTAAAATGGATGTTTTTGGTCAAGTTTATTATTTTTATTATCATTATAGTTCAATGTTTCAGATGTACAACAAAGTGATTCAGTTATATATATGTATATACATATATATGTATTCTTTTTCACATTCTTTTCCATTGTAGGATATTATAAGATATTGAATATAGTTCTCTCTGCTGTACAGTATTTAAGACTTCTCTATTTGGCATACAAAGGTGATATAAAGGTGACATTCGATTGCATCTTGAAAGTTCTTTAGAACTCATCTCTAGGCTATATGTAAATTTTAACTGTATAAAACTTATTTCATTTTAAATTTAAGATTGACCTGAATGTCATGTGTCTCTGGAAAATATTGGCATATAAGGTTAGTTGTTATTCATTGAAACTAATTCACATTCCTTTCTGAAATTGTTTTCCTTCTATTCTTCAAACTGTAGACCACAAATCTCTGATGTCTACCAATTTTGTGCCTAAAGATGTATAATCTATTGAGTCATGCACTTGTGTCTTGCCACTTATAAAAAAAAAAATAAAACAAACGAGTGGGCTCTCACTAACTCCATTTTTCTTTTTTACATCTTTATTGGAGTATAATTGCTTTACAATGGTGCATTAGTTTCTGCTTTATAACAAAGTGAATCGGTTATACATATACATACGTTCCCATAACTCTTCCCTCTTGCGTCTCCCTCCCTCCCACCCTCCCTATCTCACCCCTCTAGGTGGTCACAAAGCACCGAGCTGATCTCCCTGTGCTTTGCGGCTGCTTCCCACTAGCTATCTATTTTACATTTGGTAGTGTATATATATATATATGTCCACGCCACTCTCTCGTTTTGTCACAGCTCACACTTCTCCCTCCCCATATCCTCAAGTCCATTCTCTAGTAGGTCTCTGTCTTTATTCCTGTCTTACCCCTAGGTTCTTCATGACTTTTTTTTCCCTTAAATTCCATATATATGTGTTAGCATACGGTATTTGTCTTTCTCTTTCTGACTTACTTCACTCTGTATGACAGACTCTAGGTCCATCCACCTCATTACAAATAGCTCAATTTCGTTTCTTTTTATGGCTGAGTAATATTCCATTGTATATATGTGCCACATCTTCTTTATCCATTCATCTGTCGATGGACGCTTAGGTTGCTTCCATGTCCTGGCTATTGCAAATACTGCTGCAATGAACATTTTGGTACATGACTCTTTTTGAATTATGGTGTTCTCAGGGTATATGCCCAGTAGTGGGATTGCTGGGTCATATGGTAGTTCTATTTGTAGTTTTTTAAGGAACCTCCATACTGTTCTCCATAGTGGCTGTACCAATTCACATTCCCACCAGCAGTGCAAGAGTGTTCCCTTTTCTCCACACCCGCTCCAGCATTTATTGTTTCTAGATTTTTTGATGATGGCTATTCTGACTGGTATGAGATGATACCTCATTTTAGTTTTGATTTGCATTTCTCTAATGATTAATGATGTTGAGCATTCTTTCATGTGTTTGTTGGCAGTCTGTATATCTTCTTTGGAGAAATATCTATTTAGGTCTTCTGCCCATTTTGGGATTGGGTTGTTTGTTTTTTTCTTATTGAGCTGCATGAGCTGCTTATAAATTTTGGAGATTAATCCTTTGTCAGTTGCTTCATTTGCAAATATTTTCTCCCATTCTGAGGGTTGTCTTTTGGTCTTGTTTATGGTTTCCTTTGCTGTGCAAAAGCTTTGAAGTTTCATTAGGTCCCATTTGTTTATTTTTGTTTTTATTTCCATTTCTCTAGGAGGTGGGTCAAAAAGGATCTTGCTGTGATTTATGTTATAGAGTGTTCTGCCTATGTTTTCCTCTAAGAGTTTGAGAGTTTCTGGCCTTACATCTAGGTCTTTAATCCATTTTGAGCTTATTTTTGTGTATGGTGTTAGGGAGTGATCTAATCTCATACTTTTACCTGTTCCTGTCCACTTTTCCCAGCACCACTTACTGAAGAGGCTGTCCTTTCTCCACTGTACATTCCTGCCTCCTTTATCAAAGATAAGGTGACCATACATGCGTGGGTTTATCTCTGGGCTCTCTATCCTGTTCCATTGATCTATCTTTCTATTTTTGTGCCAGTACCATACTGTCTTGATTACTGTAGCATTGTTGTATAGTCTGAAGTCAGGGAGCCTGATTCGTCCAGCTCCATTTTTCGTTCTCAAGAATGCTTTGGCTATTCGGGCTCTTTTGTGCTTCCATACAAATTGTGAAACTTTTTGTTCTAGTTCTGTGAAAAATGCCATTGGTAGTTTTATAGGGATTGCATTGAATCTGTAGATTGCTTTGGGTAGTAGAGTCATTTTCACAATGTTGATTCTTCCAATCCAAGAACATGGTATATCTCTTCATCTACTTGTATCATCTATAATTTCTTTCATCAGGGTCTTATAATTTTCTGCATACAGGTCTTTTGTCTCCTTAGGTAGGTGTTTATTACTAGATATTTTATTCTTTTTGTTGCAGTGGTAAATGGAATTGTTTTCTGGATTTCACTTTCAGATTTTTCATCATTAGTGTATAGGAATGCAAGAGATTTCTGTGCATTAATTTTGTATCCTGCTACTTTACCAAATTCATTGATTAGCTCTAATAGTTTTCTGGTAGCATCTTTAGGATTCTCTATGTATAGTATCATGTCATCTGCAAACAGTGACAGCTTTACTTCTTCTTTTCCGATTTGGATTCCTTTTATTTCCTTTTCTTCTCTGATTGCTGTGGCTAAAACTTCCAAAACTATGTTGAATAGGAGTGGTGAGAGTGGGCAACCTTGTCTTGTTCCTGATCTTAGTGGAAATGCTTTCAGTTTTTCACCATTGAGGATGATGTTGGCTGTGGGCTTGTCATATATGGCCTTTATTATGTTGAGGAAAGTTCCCTCTATGCCTACTTTCTGCAGGGTTTTTATCATAAATGAATTTTGTCAAAAGATTTCTCTGCATCTATTGAGATGATCATATGGTTTTTCTCCTTCAATTTGTTAATATGGTGTATCGCGTTGATTGATTTGCGTATATTGAAGAATCCTTGCATTCCTGGAATAAACCCCACTTGATCATGGTGTATGATCCTTTAAATGTGCTGTTGGATTCTGTTTGCTAGTATTTTGATGAGGAGTTTTGCATCTATATTCATCAGTGATATTGGCCTGTAGTTTTCTTTCTTTGTGACATCCTTGGCTGGTTTTGGTATCAGGGTGATTGTGGCCTCATAGAATGAGTTTGGGAGTGTTCCTCCCTCTGCTATATTTTAGAAGAGTTTGAGAAGGATAGGTGTTAGCTCTTCTCTAAATGTTTGCTAGAATTCGCCTGTGAAGCCATCTGGTCCTGGGCTTTTGTTTGTTGGAAGAATCTTAATCACAGTTTCAATTTCAGTGCTTGTGATTGGTCTGTTCATATTTTCTATTTCTTCCTGATTCAGTCTTGGCAGGTTGTGCATTTCTGAGTATTTGTCCATTTCTTCCAGGTTGTCCATTTTATTGGCATAGAGTTGCTTGTAGTAATCTCTCATGATCTTTTGTATTTCTGCAGTGTCAGTTGTTATGTATCCTTTTTCATTTCTAATTCTATTGATTTGAGTCTTCTCCCTTTTTTTCTTGATGAGTCTGGCTAATGGTTTATCAATTTTGTTTATCTTCTCAAAGAACCAGGTTTTAGTTTTATTGATCTTTGCTATCATTTCCTTCGTTTATTTTTCATTTATTTCTGATCTGATTTTTATGATTTCTTTCCTTCTGCTAATTTTGGGTTTTTTTTTTGTTCTTCTTTCTCTAATTGCTTTAGATGCAAGGTTAGGTTGTTTATTCGAGATATTTCCTGTTTCTTAAGGTAGGATTTTATTGCTATAAACTTCCCTCTTAGAACTGCGTTTGTTGCATCCCATAGGTTTTGGGTCATCGTGTCTCCATTGTCATTTTTGTTATGTATTTTTTTATTTCCTCTTTGATTTCTTCAGTGATCATTTCGTTATTATGTAGTGTATTGTTTAGCCTCCATGTGTTTTTATTTTTTACAGATCTTTTCCTGTAATTGATATGTAGTCTCATAGCATTGTGGTCAAAAAAGATACTTGATACAATTTCAATTTTCTTAAATTTATCAAGGCTTGATTTGTGACCCAAGATATGATCTATCCTGGAGAATGTTCCATGAGCACTTGAGAAAAATGTGTATTCTGTTGTTTTTGGATGGAATGTCTTATAAATATCAATTAAGTCCATCTTGTTTAATGTATCATTTAAAGCTTGTGTTTCCTTATTTATTTTCATTTTGGATGATCTGTCCATTGGTGAAAGTGGGGTGTTAAAGTCCCCTATTATGAATGTGTTACTGTCGATTTCCCCTTTTATGGCTGTTAGTGTTTGCCTTTTGTATTGAGGTGCTCCTATGTTGGGTGCATAAATATTTACAATTTTTATATCTTCTTCTTGGATCGATCCCTTGATCATTATGTAGTGTCCCACTGTGTCTCTTCTAATAGTCTTTATTTTAAAGTCTAATTTATTTGATATGAGAATTGCTACTCCAGCTTTCTTTTGGTTTCCATTTGCATGGAATATCTTTTTCCATCCCCTTACTTTCAGTCTGTATGTGTCTCTAGGTCTGAAGTGGGTCTCTTGTAGATAGCATATATATGGGTCTTGTTTTTGTATTCATTCAGCCAATCTGTGTCTTTTGGTGGGAGCATTTAGTCCATTTACATTTAAGGTAATTATCAATATGTATGTTCCTATTCTCATTTTCTTAATTGTTTTTGGTTCGTTATTATAGGTCTTTTCCTTGTCTTGTGTTTCTTGCCTAGAGAAGTTCCTTTAGCATTTGTTGTAAAGCTGGTTTGGTGGTGCTGAACTCTCTCAGCTTTTGCTTGTCTGTAAAGGTTTTAATTTCTCCATCAAATCTGAATGAGATCCTTGCTGGGTAGAGTAATCTTTGTTGCAGGTTTTTCTCCTTCATCACTTTAAATATGCCCTTCCAGTCCCTTCCAGCTTGCAGAGTTTCTGCTGAAAGATCAGCTGTTAACCTTATGGGGATTCCCTTGTGTGTTATCTGTTGTTTTTCCCTTGCTGCTTTTAATATGTTTTCTTTGTATTTAATTTTTGACAGTTTGATTAGTATGTGTCTTGGCATATTTCTCCTTGGATTTATCCTGTATGGGACTCTCTGTGCTTCCTGGACTTGATTAACTATTTCCTTTCCCATATTAGGGAAGTTTTCAACTATAATCTCTTCAAATATTTTCTCAGTCCCTTTCTTTTTCTCTTCTTCTTCTGGAACCCCTATAATTCGAATGTTGGTGTGTTTAATGTTGTCCCAGAGGTCTCTGAGACTGTCCTCAGTTCTTTTCATTCTTTTTTCTTTATTCTGCTCTGCAGTAGTTATTTCCACTATTTTATCTTCCAGGTCACTTATCTGTTCTTCTGCCTCAGTTATTCTGCTATTGATCCCACCTAGAGTATTTTTAATTTCATTTATTGTGTTGTTCATCATTGTTTGTTTCATCTTTAGTTCTTCTAGGTCCTTGTTAAACATTTCGTGCATTTTGTCTATTATATTTCCAAGATTTTGGATCATCTTTACTATCATCATTCTGAATTCTTTTGCAGGTAGACTGCCTATTTCCTCTTCATTTGTTAGGTCTGGTGGGTTTTTATCTTGCTCCTTCATATGCTGTGTGTTTTTCTGTCTTCTCATTTTGCTTATTTTACTGTGTTTGGGGTCTCCTTTTTGCAGGCTGCAGGTTCATAGTTCCCATTGTTTTTGGTGTTTGTCCCCAGTGGCTAAAGTTGGTTCAGTGGGTTGTGTAGGCTTCCTGGTGGAGGGGACTAGTGCCTGTGTTCTGGTGGATGAGGCTGGATCTTTTCTCTCTGGTGGGCAGGTCCACATCTGGTGGTGTGTTTTGGGGTGTCTGTGGACTTATTATGATTTTAAGCAGCCTCTCTGCTAATGGGTGGGGTTGTGTTCCTGTCTTGCTAGTTGTTTGGCATAGGGTGTCCAGCACTGTAGCTTGCTGGTCGTTGAGTGAAGCTGGGTGCTGGTGTTGAGATGGAGATCTCTGGGAGATTTTTGCCATTTGATATTATGTGGAGCTGGGAGGTCTCTTGTGGACCAGTGTCCTGAACTTGGCTCTCACACTTCAGAGGCACAGCACTGACTCCTGGCTGCAGCACCAATAGCCTTTACTCCACATGGCTCAGTAAAAAAGGGAGAAAAAGCAGAAAGAAAGAAAGAAAGAAAGAAAGAAAGAAAGAAAGAAAGAAAGAAAGAAAGAAAGAAAGAAAGAAAGAAAGAAAGAAAGAAAAGAAAGAAAGAAAGAAAGAAAGAAAGGAGGGAAGGAGGGAGGGAGGGAGGGAGGAAGGAAGGAAGGAAGGAGGGAAGGAAGGAGGGAAGGAAGGAAAGAAAGAAAGAAGATAAAATAAAATAAAGTAAGATAAAATAAAATAAAATAATTAAAATAAAAAATAATTATTAAGAAAAAAAATTTTTTTAAGAAACAAACAAACAAAAAACGGATGGATAGAACCCTAGGACAAATTGTGGAAGCAAAGCTATACAGACAAAATCTCACACAGAAACATACACATACACACTCACAAAAAGAGGAAAAGGGGAAAAAATAATAAATCTTGCTCTCAAAGTCCTCCTCCTCAATTTGGGATGATTTGTTGTGTATTCAGGTATTCCACAGATGCAGGGTACATCAAGTTGATTGTGGAGCTTTAATCCGCTGCTCCTGAGGCTGCTGGGAGAGATGTCCCTTTCTCTTCTTTGTTCGCACAGCACCTGGGGTTCAGCTTTGGATTTGGCCCTGCCTCTGCGTATAGGTCGCCGGAAGACGTCTGTTCTTTGCTCAGACAGGGCAGGGTTAAAGGAGCAGCTGATTCAGGGGCTCTGGCTCACTCAGGGCGGGGGAAGGGAGGGGTACGGAGTGCGGGGTGAGCCTGCGGCGGCAGAGGCCAGCGTGACATTGCACCAGCCTGAGGCGTGCCGTGCGTTCTCCTAGGGAAGTTGTCCCTGGATCCCGGGACCCTGGCAGTGGCGGGCTGCACAGGCTCCCCGGAAAGGGGGTGTGGATAGCGACCTGTGCTCGCACACAGGTTTCTTGGTGGTGGCAGCAGCAGCCTTAGCATCTCATGCCCGTCTCTGGGGTCTGTGCTGTTAGCCGCGGCTCGCGCCAGTCTCTGAAGCTCCTTTAAGCAGCGCTTTTAATCCCCTCTCCTCGCGCACCAGGAAACAAAGAGGGAAGAAAAAGTCTCTTGCCTCTTCGGCAGTTCCAGACTTTTCCCCGGACTCCCTCCCAGCCATCCGTGGTGCACTAACCCCCTGCAGGCTGTTCACACTGCCAACCCCAGTCCTCTCCCTGCACTCCGACTGAAGCCCGAGCCTCAGCTCCCAGCCCTGCCCGCTCTGGTGGGTGAGCAGAGAAGCCTCTCGGGCTGGTGAGTTCCGATCGGCACCGATCCTCTGTGCGGGAATCTCCCCGCTTTGCCCTCCGCAACCCTGTGGCTGCGTTCTCCTCCATGGCTCCGAAGC
The DNA here is from genome assembly GCF_937001465.1 of Orcinus orca. NCBI lineage: Eukaryota > Metazoa > Chordata > Mammalia > Artiodactyla > Delphinidae > Orcinus > Orcinus orca. The sequence continues at coordinate 88,658,771 of NC_064571.1, read as the reverse complement.
TCCCGCCTCCGCCACCTGCAGTCTCTGCCCACGAAGGGGCTCCTAGTGTGTGGAAACCTTTCCTCCTTCACGGCTCCCTCCCACTGGTGCAGGTCCATCCCTATTCTTTTGTCTCTGTTTATTCTTTTGCCCTACCCAGGTATGTGGGGGGGTTTCTTGCGTTTTGGGAGGTCTGAGGTCTTTTGCCAGCGTTCGGTAGGTGTTCTGTAGGAGTTGTCCCACATGTAGATGTATCTCTGGTGTATCTGTGGGGAGGAAGGTGATCTCCACGTCTTACTCTTCCGCCATCTTCCCCTCGTCCTCTCTGCATTTTTTTAACTTGCTTGAAATAGTGTTGTCATCCAAGCATAACATGTTGTTGTTGAATTATTTGGGGGGAAAGTCCCCCAATGAGATGACATGGAAATTTGGCACTTGATCAGCTTGTGACCTTTAGTCTGACTATGTGTTACCACCAAATGCACAGAAACCACCTGGGGCAGGGGCAGGGGAGCCGGCCTCATGCAGTCTATCTTGAGAAGGTTCCTAATTGCTCACTGTGGTTTTGCATCTTCTTTACCACATTCAAACAGCTCTTTACTTCTGCTTGAAACCGCTCCTATTTGACTTTTTTCTTTTGTTTTTAAAAATTGTCTTACTTAGCAATTAGCTCATTGTCTCATTAGCACATTTTATTTTCCTCGCTCTTAACTATTTTGCTGTCCCATTTGGTCAACTAGTACAACTTTTAAAAATTATGTAATTTATGTATTAATGTTTCTTTAAGCTGAGTATGGTTAAATCAACAGTGGTTACTGGTTTGATTATCAGCCCAGAGACCACAATAAAGTCTGCTTCTGTACATCAGATGTGTTGATTAATACATTGCAGAATTGGGCTCAGATTTTTACAGCTTGGGTAGTTGATGAGAAGTCAGAGCTTGGGGCTGTATAATTAAGTTAGCTGGAAAATGAATGCAGAAATTGGCTTTGTGATTTGATTGGTTTAAACTCTATGAATATACTTACCTCATCATTTTGAGTTAAATTCAGTGCCACAAAAATTATGTTAGCTACATCTCTGCAATGTTATATTGCTGTCTTTGAAAGAAATGATGTCTTTGAAAGACATCATTTTTTGCTGTCTTTGAAAGAAATGATGTGTATACAAAACACAATAACCACCAGCAATCCAGAAACAAAAAGATTATTTTCTTGTTCATTGGTGAAATGTGCTTGATATTTTCCTATACCTTTACTTTCTCAGCTGATCTTCTAATTAACTTCTGTACAGTAAATAATTATAGTGCTGTGGCTACAGCTGAATACACTAAAGTCTGCTACTAGGATTAACTTGTCCTACTGGTCAGCAACGTCAGGCAGTATTTATGCACAGAAATTATGCTAAGCAAGACCAGTCATTTGAGAGCCATATGCCATACTTTACTGTATGATGGTGGGTATATCCAAGGAAAAACACAGAACTCACCAGAGTGACTGTCTTTTAAAGACTAGGATAAGTCTAACTAGTTGAGTGCTACCCATTAATTACAAAATAAACACAAGTAGTAAGTGGATGACCAAATTAATGGAATGATTTCCTTACTTGGTCTTTTCCTCTCCCCATCTCCCTCTCTCTATCGATCTCCATCTCCATCCCCATCTCCATCTCCATGCCATCTCCGTCCCCATCTCCGTCCCCATCTCCATCCCCATCCCATCCCCATCTCCATCCCCATCTCCATTTCTTTCTCTCTCTAGCCCTCACCTCCTGAGAGTTTAAACCACACAGACTTTCCATCTTAATTACACAGATACACCTAACAATGCTGTAATATGTCTATTTCCTTTCTTGACTGGTACTGTCTTAGTGGGTGAAATCCTGAAATTTGGATGGTATAATTTTCTTTAAAAGCAAACATGTTGTGTAAAAGTTTCTTGCAAATTAATCATGACTGACTCAGATAGATTAAAAAAAATAAAACAAAAAACAGGCTGTGTCTTGAATAAAAGAACAAATTTTAGGCAGATGCCACCTAAATTATTCTGCCTCTTTCTTTTCAAACTTACTTTATTAACACCATTTATTCCCCTTCACCATATCACATTTCTCAGAATGCAGATGCTTCTTCTGATTAATCAGTTTTTAAAGTAATGCTCATCTGGTTGTCATTGATGATTTTATGTCCACTATATGCAAATATTTTTAAAAATGATAAAACTGAAATGAATAATAAAAATTTGAAAGACCACTTTTATCAACAGAAAAGTTATATATGGGAAAAATCTCTAAATTGGAGTACTATTACATGATTATGAAAATATGTTTTGAACTTTTGTGGAACATGTGTTTTAAAACAAGGAAGAGTTGAATTCAATTGGGATAAATTTAGTGACCTTATAGCTGATAAAGCCATGCTTCCATGGTGACAATTTTAACACTGATGGAGATGTGGTGTTTTATTTTAATCTCAAGAGAAGATGATATTTAGGGGAAAAGCTCACATTTTCTGTATGAATGGAGTTTTGGGAATTGGATGTTGTTTGCTTGAAACACTGAAGAACAGTAGGCATCTCTGCTGTGGGTGAGCTTCCTGAGTTTTGAGATGCTATAGACCTGTTGACTGTTTATTCTTGATATCAGTTCTCATTTTAACATGTGCATGTGAGATATTAATCCTGCATGTGAGAAAATAATTATTTGATTACAATGCCATTTTTTTTGGGAAGAGTTTGAGAAGGATGGGGGGGGAACACTCCCAAATTCATTCTATGAGGCCACCATCACCCTGATATCAAAACCAGACAAAGATATTACAAAAAAAGAAAATTACAGATCAATATCATTGTGAACATAGATGAAAAATCCTCAGAAAAATATTAGCAAACAGAATCCAACAACACATTAAAAGAATCATACACCGTGATCAAGTGGGATTTAACCCAGGAATGCAAAGATTCTTTAATATATGCAAATCAATCAATGTGATAACCATATTAACAAATTAAGGAATAAAAACCATGTGATCATCTCAAGAGATTCAGAAAAATGTTTTGACAAAATTCAACACGAATTTATGACAAAAACTCTCCAGAAAGTGGGAATAGAGGGAACCTACCTCAACATAATAAAAGCCATATGTGACAAACCCACAGCCAACATCGTCCTCAATGGTGGAAAACTGAAACCATTTCCTCCAAGATCAGGAACAAGACGAGGTTGCTCACTCTCACTGCTATTATTCAGCATACTTGTGGAAGTTTTAGTTACAGCAATTAGAGAAGAAAGAGAAATAAAATAAATACAAATTGGAAAAGAAGTAAAACTGTCACTGTTTGCAGATGACATGGTACTATACATAGAGAATCCTAAAGATGCTATTAGAAAACTGCTAGAGCTAATCAATGAATTTGTTAAAGTAGCAAGGTACAAAATTAATGCACAGAAATCTCTTGCATTCCTATACACTAACAATGAAAAATCAGAAAGAAAAATTAAGAAAACAATCCCATTTAACATCACAACAAAAAGAATAAAATACCTAGGAATAAATCTACTTAAGGAGGTAAAAGACCTGTACTCAGAAAACTATAGAACACTAATGAAATAAATCAAAGATGACATAAACAGATGGAGAAATATACCATGTTCTTGGATTGGAAGAATCAATGTTGTGAAAATGACTATACTACACAAAACAAGCTACAGATTAAATGCAATCCCTGTCAAATTACCAATGGCATTCTCTACAGAATTAGAACAAAAAAATTTTTACAATTTGTATGGAAACACAAAAGAGCCAGAATAGCCAAAGCAATCTTGAGAACCAAAAAAATAGCTGGAGGAATCAGGCTCCCTGACTTCAAACTATACTACAAATCTACAGTAATCAAAAGAGTTTGGTACTGGCACAAAAACAGAAATATAGATCAGTGGTACAGGATAGAAAGCCCAGAGATAAACCCATGCACGTATGGTCACCTAATTTATGACAAAGGAGGCAGGCAAGAACATACAATGGGTAAAAGACAGTCTCTTCAATAAGTGGTGCTGGGAAAAGTGGGCAGCTACCTGTAAAATAATGAAATTAGAACACTCCCTAACACCATAAACACACAAAAAAATTAAAAATGGATTAAAGACCTAATATAAGACCAGACAATATAAAACTCTTAGAGGAAAACATAGGAAAAACACTCTTTGACATAAACCACAGCAAGATCTTTTTTGTCCCACCTCCTAGGGTAATAGAAATAAAAACAAAAATAAACAAATGAGACCTAAGGAAACTCAAAAGCTTGTGCACAGCAAAGGAAACCATAAACAAGACAAAAAGACAACCCTCAGAGTGGGAGAAAATATTTGCAAACGAAGCCACAGACGAAGGATTAATCTCCAAAATATACAAACAGCTCATGGAACTCAATATCAAAAAACAAACAACCCAATTAAAAAATGGGTGGAAGACCCAAATAGACATTTCACCAAGAAGACATACAGATGACCAAGATGCACATGAAAAGATGCTCAACGTCACTAATTACTAGAGAAATTTAAATAAAAACTACAGTGAGGTATCACCTCACACTGGTCAGAATGGCCATCATCAAAAAATCTACAAACAATAAATTCTGGAGAGAGTGTGGAGAAAAGGGAACCCTTTTGCTCTATTGGTGGGAATGTAAATTGATACAGCTACTGTGGGGAACAGTAGGGATGTTCCTTAAAAAACTAAAAATAGAACTACCATATGACCCAGCAATCCCACTACTGGGCATATACCCTGAGAAAACCATAATTCAAAAAGAGTCATGTACCAAAATGTTCATTGCAGCTCTATTTACAATAGCCCAGAGATGGAAACAACCTAAGTGTCCATCATCGGATGAATGGATAAAGAAGATGTGGCACATATATACAATGGAATATTACTCAGCCATAAAAGGAGACGAAATTGAGCTATTTGTAATGAGGTGGATAGACCTAGAGTCTGTCATACAGAGTGAAGTAAGTCAGAAAGAGAGAGACAAATACCGTATGCTAACACATATATATGGAATTTAAAAAAAAAATGTCATGAAAAACCTAGGGGTGAAACAGGAATAAAGACACAGACTTACTAGAGAATGGACTTGAGGCTATGGGGAGGGGGAAGGGTAAACTGTGACAAAGCGATAAAGAGGCATGGACATATATACACTACCAAACGTAAGGCAGTTAGCTAGTGGGAAGCAGCCGCATAGCACAGGGAGATCAGCTCGGTGCTTTGTGACCGCCTGGAGGGGTGGGATAGGGAGGGTGGGAGGGAGGGAGACGCAAGCGGGAAGAGATATGGGAATATATGTGTATATATAACTGATTCATTTTGTTGTGAAGCTGAAACTAACATACCATTGTAAAGCAATTATACTCCAATAAAGATGTTAAAAAAAAAAAAAAAAAGGACACATGTACCCCAGTGTTCATTGCAGCACTATTTACAATAGCCAGGACATGGAAACCACCTAAATGTCCAATGACAGATGAATGGATAAAGATGTGGTACATATATGCAATGGAACATTACTCAGCCATAAAAAGGAATGAAATGGCGTCATTTGTAGAGATGTGAATGGACCTAGAGTCTGTCATACAGAGTGAAGTAAGCCAGAAAGAGAAAAAAAATCATATATTAACGCATATATGTGGAATCTAGAAAACTTGTGTGGATAGACCTGTTTGCAGGGCAGGAATAGAGACATAGACGTAGAGAGTGGACATGTGGACATGGAGAGGGGAGGGTAGGGTGGGATGAATTGGGAGATTAGGATTGACATATATGCACTACCGTGCCTAAAATAGATAGCTAGTGGGAACACGCTATAAAGCACAGGAAGCTCAGCTGGGTGCTCTGTGACGACCTAGGTGGGTGTGATGAGAAGGGTGGGAGGGAGGTCCAAGAGGGAGGGGATTTAGGTATACATATAGCTGATTATCTTCATCATACAGCAGAAACTAACACAACATTGTAAAGCAATTATACTCCAATAAAAAAAATAATTACAATGCCTTTTCCAAAGGCTTCTATTTGTATCAGTTTAGGAGGTCATGAGTGGTAATAACAACTCCCTTATTCTATGTCCCCCTTCTCTTCTATCCTCCAACCACATCATAATAATAAGTTTTAAAGGCAATTCTTTGTGTTTTTACCCAAAGGAGGGGAAGGAAAGTTGGAAACACATGGAAATTCGTAGAGACTAGCTAAAAAAATCATGGTCTATGTTTATAATGAAATGCTTTCCTGACATTAACAATGAGAAAGCTTCATACATGTTGATATATGGACTTGAATCCTAAGATATTTTGGAAAAGAGCCATGTTTGGATTTACCACGTTTTGGGGGGAAAAAAACTACGTATGTCAATATGTTTGTAAATATACCTGCATGATTTGTATCTGTAAGATATAAAATCTACTGGTTAATAGTGTTTAACTCTGGGGAGGGAACTGAGTGAACAGGGCCATAGAAGAAGACAGATTTTTTTTTCCTATACCTTATTATACTTTTTGGATTTTGTGTCATGCAGGTGGATTGCCTACTCAGACAAACAAAGACAATGCTTTAGGGCAGAATGAGCAAGTATTTCGTAGTGGGATGTAAGTTAAGATTTGATTCCAGACCTGATTACTCAACTACAGGTGTGACCTTAGATGGATTTTGTAACTTCTTGTTGATATCCGTCATCTCACAAGAGTTTTGTAAAGGTTAGATGTTGTGCTGGAGTTGGAAGCACTTGACATCTATGAAGAATGTAACAAATGTTGTTCTTTTCTGTCAAGGCCACCATCAACATTAACTTGAGACCAGTAGTAACCCTGGAGCCCCAGTGCTCCAGGAAGGATGGGAGTTCGCACTGTACAGAGTAGAGCAATTCTCTGTCCTTCCAGCACCTTCAGAAATGGCGCTTATTTCAAACATCAGGAAAGTAGTTGGTAGTTTCCATTGTGTCAGAGCAAGAGTAGGACTGGAGGTAATGACTCTAAGTAAGAGTCGTACATGGTAAATTACATGAAAATAACGTAAAGCCCCCATGAAATCATTTTCTTTGCTTCACCCCCAAACCTCAATTTAGATTCAGAGAACCATCTATAAATTGTGACTTTCTCTGTTTGCCTTAACAGTAAACCCACAGAATTTTTTTTTTAATTTTTCCTAACACTGTGCTAACACATCTACGAAATCAATACCTGTTGGTAATTGATTTCATACAAAGCTCTGAACTTCTTGGAAGAAACTAGATTGTATTGCTATTCTATGAGTGACAAGTAATTTCCTTTCACCTTAGTGCTCGTCTGTGCCTTATTCATGTGAAAAGGAAAGGAAAGAGAACTTAGGTATAAGTAGTAAGTAAAAAAAAAAAGAAAGCTAAGAGATTTATTTGTAAACGGGGGAGGGTTTGGTAAGTGTGCTGACCTTGGGCAGGACCAGGCATTCTGTGGAGGAGTAAGCTAAGGTTGGTACCTCCATGCCACCCAGTAGGTTGCTGGTGCTGGGGTCATAGGAGTTATGAGTTTCGGTTTCATGCAACAGTAATTATGTTACTGAGGTATCCTGAACACAAGCCCTTTTTAGAGAACTTCCAGGATGTTCAAGACAATTTCTAAATTATAAACTCCCTTAAACAACATTTTAATAAAATCACTGCAGTATACCTGCACACTACTTTCTTTTTAACTGTAAGGGAGTCGGGGATTCACATAAGCACTATTTTTGTCTGTCACATAATGCTCCCATAGTGCTATCTAGTCAGAAGCCATGAGTAAGATGCTCATTGGGTTGGCTGAAAACAAACCAAAAAAATAAAGAAAATAAATGGACCCCCTTCTTGGATTGCTTATGGCCTTGCATGGCAGAAAATCCCTTTCCACAGATACTTATTACAGAAGTCATAGGCAGTGCTATTGGGTTTCAGTGTTAGAAAGGATCAAACCCCACTGGAAGGTCAGGAAGACATTTCTGAAGCTGGATTTTGATCCTGACTTTGAAGGCAGTGTCAGTCATTCTTACAAATATTTCATGAGCACTTACTGTGAGGAATCTCAGAGAATCTCTGCCTAAATATATTAATAATATCATGTGGAGGATGATATTAATTTAACATCAAAAATCAATTTATGATTCCAAATTTGATTAATACAGTGATGGACAAGTACACAGTGATGTGAGAAAGCAGATGGACAAGTACACAGTGATGTGAGAAAGCAGAACTGGGGACTCTGATGTAACACATGAGGTCAGGAAGGCCACCAAGATGAGTGACCTTGAGCAGAGACCAGAAGATCATGCCTGATCAACTCATCCGGGGAGTGAGGGAGCAGATATTCCAAACAAGGGACAGAGGTACAAAGGCTGTATTTTGCATAGGAACATGGCTGTCTGCCAGACACTGAAAGGAGATCAGTGGGAATACAGTGTAGACTACGAGGAAAAGATGGGGCTGGAGAAACTGGAAGAGGCACAGCCACACCAAATGTATAATCTGATAGCTGTTCTTTCTCCAGCCCCTTCCCTTGCCTATAGCACTGACTCACACACAACATGCTTTATTTATTTGTTTTATATGTCTCTCGTCTTAATTTCTATCCAGGCTTTGTTTGGTTATCTGGTATAGTATTGGCCCTGGTTCTACTACTAGGAGATAATACTTGACTAGCTCTCTCTATATCCCAAGCATTGTTCTAAACACCCTATGAGAATTAGCTGATCTGACTCACAGCAACGCTGTGTGGCAAATATTATCACCATCTCATATGTGATGTAACGGAGGCACATAAAGGCCAAGAAACTTGTCCCAGGTCACACCATTGGAATAGAAGAGCCCATGTCCAGCCTGGACAACTCACTTCCTCAGCCCCTGCACTGGCAGCATCTGAGCCTGCCTGGCATTTGGAAGGTGAAATGACTATAGGAATGAGAAGCTGTTAAACTAGTTTTATTTTTCTTTTTGAATTTTATTTTATTTTTTTATATAGCAGGTTCTTATTAGTTATCTATTTTATACATATTAGTGTCTACATGTAAATCCCAATCTCCCAATTCATCCCCCCCACCCCCTGCTTTCCCCCCTTGGTGTCCATATGTTTGTTCTCTACATCTGTGTTTCTATTTCTGTCTTGCAAGCCAGTTCATCTGTACCATTTTTCTAGATTCCACATATGTGCGTTAATATATGATAATTGTTTTTCTCTTTCTGACTTACTTCACTCTGTATGACAGTCTCTAGGTCCATCCACGTCTCTACAAATGACCCAACTTCATTCCTTTTTATGGCTGAGTAATATTCCATTGTATATATGTACCACATCTTCTTTATCAAACTAGTTTGTCTTTTGTTTATTTCTTTATTTTTGCCAGAGTGGAGGGATATTACATGATTATATTTCCTTCTTGAAATAAGCAATGTTTTTTACCAGGGAGATATGAAATTCATGAAATGGTTAGATTTTTCCAAGTAACTCCTGGGAAAAGTTTAATAGACAGAAATTCACTCAATTGTCTATGACATTCATACCTGTGGCCTGAAGCATAGATAAGACAACAGAACTCATAATGTGCAAATGTACAAAGTAACCAGGATTTCAGATCTCAGAATTCTGTTCTAAACTAAGTACTATTATTGTCTCTAAGTACATACAATACTTATTCACAAAGATCATATTGCATCTGTTATTTAGAAAAAATGACAATTAAGGGTAAAATATATTTTATAATCTTTTATCCCCAATACTTAGCAGATAATATTAGCTGGGTGAATGAATAAGTGATTTAGGAGTGAATAAAAGGATTAATAGTTCTTTCTTTGATAGGCATCCATTCTGTTTTGACTTTCGATAAATTATTGCGTCAACCAAGAATATTTTTATTTCCTTCCTTCAAAAGTCCAAAATAGTGAGGTTTAAGTGAGATAAAGAGTGGTTGTCAGCGTGGCCTCCTCCAGTTTCCCATCTCAAGCATTTCAAAGTCATTTTGAAGCCTCAACTTTAATTTTATATTTACTAGAAAAGGGGAATTACTATTTGTGATGGTTAATTTTACCTGACTGGGCTAATTGATGTCCAGATGGTGGGTAAAACATTATTTCTGGATGTGTCTGAGGTTGTTTCTGGAGGAGATTAGCATTTGTGTTGGGAGACTAAGTAAAAATGATCGCCCTCATTAACGCAAGTGGGCATCAGCTAATGCTCTGAGCTGAGTAGGACAAAAAAGCAAAGGAAGGAAGAATGTGCTCTCCGCTTGAGTTGGGACATCCATCTTCTTCTGCCCTTAGACATAGGTGATCCTGGTTCTTGGGCCTGCGGACTTAAACTGGGACTTACTTACATCATTGGCCACCCAGTTCACTAGTCTTTGGACTTGATTGAATGACACCACCAGCTTTTCTGGTTCTTCAGCTTGCAGATGGCAGACTGTGGGACTTCTTGGCTTCAAGAATTGTGTGACCCAGTTCCTATAATATATCTCCTCATATATATGAAGATATATGTTCTATTGGGTCTGTTTATCTGGAGAACGCTAATACACTATTTATCCAATTATTCCGTCTCATTAGAATAAATTTAGTTCACCTCTTGAGTACTTTATGAATTATCTTAAAAGGCCCATTGAGTGCTCATGTCAATCCTGTACCATTGAACATAAAGATTCTGTTCATCCCACCAGTCAAAGGGCTGGACTAAAGGAAGTAGCAATAAATTCTCTATATCATTTAGATAAGAATTTCCAAAATCACTAATCTCTGTAATTTCCTTGGCTAAGAAGGGAACTAACAGGTCTATGTTTTACCGCTGGCGGAATTTAGCCCAGGAGAAATAATGGAATACCACTGAGTTATTGAAAAAGGTGCAATTATTTACTTGTCTTTTTGGTCTAAGCTTGAATGCATTAGCTACTAACCTATATGCCTTTTAGACTAAAGGGAATGGTGCACTATATAAATAGATTATGTCTTCTCACGAGGCATTTCTCTGCCATAGAAATTAATCTTTAATTTGCTCATCTCAAAAATGAACCCTGTTGGACTGTGAGGCTAGGGTGAATGTCTGGCGTTAATAATATGTATCCTTCCAATTAGTCCTGAATTCATTACAGCAGCTTCAAATTAGTATTGATTAAGAGATTATGGGCCCAGAAGGTATGCAGAAATTTTTATTAGTTCCCTAGAGGTGTTGTGATAGTTTTTGAAGGAAAGATCATTCATTGTGCATCAATATTTGAAATATTTTCTATGAAATTTCAGTACATTTTCTAACTTTATAAAATAATGTCTCGTTATTAATTTGTAATGAAAAGAAGATCACTCATACCCTCACATTTGGGCATTAGAGTCATGATATCTCACTGGCAGCTTGCAACATACCTACACCAATATTCTTGAGAAAATATCAGAGAGCTAAAAAGAAAGGCAAGAATTTTTCACACTGAAAATATAAAATGACAAAACCCCTAAAGCTCTAAAGCTAGAATCAAACAAAAATGATATTAATTAGGAGACAAAGGGATGAGTATTGTGAAGCTCTCTCCCTGCCCATCCGTCTGCTCAGGGTGAACTCTGTCTTTGCTTCTTGGTACAGACCTTTGGAGGAAAATGTAGGAAGATATTGTGTGTTTTCTTACATCACTCCCCAAATTCAGAGATGTAGGGTCTGTTAATCTCAAAAGCTGAGCACTGCTTTGGTCTCCACATTCAGAGAATGGAATGGTACTCTTCTGAAGACTTCCTTCCCATCTTTCATAGATCAATGAAGACTGGATAGGATGGAAAACAGGGGATAATAAAAGCAAGCAGGAGTGGCATTTGCACTGTGCATTACTAGAGATGGAAGCTCCCGTGACCACCACCTGCATGTAGGAGTAGAAAAAAAATAACCCCGTATGCTGGTAGTCCTGCATCATGAGAATTTTCTGGGGATTCTCAATTATACACTGGTTCCAAGTGCCAAAGGGCAAGGCAGTGTTGAAAGGAAGAAAATATCACCAGAAGAAGTAAGAACTTGCTCAGAAAAGGAGGCTGCATTCATTGCTGTGCACATCACATTGTCTTCACATTGTAGATCTCTAAGATAGAGCTTGATTAGACAAATAGACAGAAATATAACTGAGGAAATCCACTAATAAATGTCTTTCAACAAGTATATGGACAAAAACAACAGGAAATACTTAAATAGATGAAAAGGAGAATAGGAGATAAGCATATTATAATTTCTGCACCTGTCTGTCCTCTCCCAGCTCTCCTCATGCAAATACTAACTAGCGGAACGTAGATCACAGATTCAAATACTGGTGCCTTACGATGTAAGGATGTACGCCCGCCATACTCGCGCTTGCTGTAAGTGGCTGGTCCTCACTTTGCCCATGTCTGACTCCTATGAGGGCTACCAGCACTCACCTCTGGCCCTTTTTTCTCAGACACTCCTGCTTGTTTTATCTTATGGACACCATTCAACTATTAACCTTCCAGCTTTAACAACAGTGACCATAAATATAGTGTACTTCTGCTCTTTGCTGGCTTCTGCAGGACTCTGGTGAGCTGAATTCCTCAAATGGGTGATGGAAAGCAAACACAACTAAAACTTCAGATGTCATCTTTAAGGAATTATGGGATAATTTTTTGCTGACTTTTTAAACCATCAATGAAAGTTGTTATCAAACTATGATCTCAGTGAGCTCATAGCAGCTTCGAAAGTTTTATGTTGATTCTTTCAGTATTATTCTTAGGAATTTTATTTTTATTAATATTGAAATACTACAATACCATTGAAGTTAGGTTTATTGAAATTTTATAAGGAAGAACTCTGAAAATAAACCTGAAATATTTTTTAAAAATCATTAATTATCCTTATTTGTGATTAATCTTCTGGATTAAAAAAAACTTACACAGGAATGGTATTTAATTATGTGTTCTGCAAAGCACCTACCATCTTATGTGCTATTTTTTACTTTCAACCATGTATATATACACATACACGGAGGTCAAGTGAATTGCATTTGCACAGACTTTTTGACTAAGGAAACAAATGGTTTAAATCTTGCACTTAACTTTAAAAAATGATTTCGTAATCTTCAATGCCTATCTTAGTCATTTGATCAAGTCTTTCACGATCTTCAGATCTCATGTTCAATGTCTGTAGAATGGGTCAAGCAATTGCTAATCAAGTTCCATAAATGCTTTACAATAGGCAGGGGTTCAGGACCCCAAATGCTACATTTCTTGTCTCAGAATTTTGTCTGAAATCCCCAAGCTGAAAGCTGCAGCTGTGACGTGTCTGCGCCATGTGGAGACAACAGCATTGAACATGGAGAAATCCCCTCCAGAGAACTGAACAGACAGCTGTCTAGCCCAGCCTGCAACCTTCACCCACTGTGACCTGCATCTTTCTCCCACGCAATAACAGAGACTACCATGTCTCTAGAGCAGTTCTCTGAGGTGGAGAATTCACAAAAAAGTGAATTATCACCCTGGTAAGAAGAGGGCTTGCCCATCCCAGCCAGGTTAGTTGAGGGGGGCTCTGGACAAAGATTCAGCAGCATGGTGGGTGCACCTTGTGGTGGGTACGAGGAAGAGCATTTTCTGTCTCCACGGTTGGATACTTGCTGAGCTTTGACACTTGTGAGCTGTCCCTGTCCCTGAACTAGAGCACATTGAGAAAATTCTTAGAAAAGTAGGACACACGTCTCCTAGAATTTGAGTAGGTAATTGAACCAGCTTCTTCTCTATGAAAATTTTGAAGGCAAGAGGCTGGGAACAGCCTGAGATGTCAGGTAAGGGGTTCATCAATCTGTATCCCACCTTTTGGCTGAGTAGATGCCATGGAAGTTGGTAAACTAGAGCTGTCTTCAAGGCACCCCACCAAGAGGGCAGCCAACCCACTGAGAGTCAGTCTGTGGGCTGTTCCCCAGGCAGGAACTGTGAGGACCAGCTTAAGATGTCAGGAAGCTGCATGCGCTGAAGTTGTCAGCACCTAACACCTGCCACAGTGAGAGTCAATGGCAAACCAGTATTAGCCAGGAGACAGCTGCAACAGTAGAAGCAATTAAGATAACAGACAAACTTAACAAATATTTAACCCTTTTCAGCCAATGTTTCTTTTCCTCCTCAACCCTGAATGAGCCATAAGAGAAAGAAACAAAGAGGTGGGTGAAGAAAAGAACAAGCTACCTGTGTTCCTGCCCACGTAGATCTGTGAGCCACTGGTTAGACCTGGGGGGCAGTGTAGGGGGTTGTGTAAGAAGAGGAGGGAGACTTTGAACTGGAGGTGAGAATGACGTGTGATTTAGACTGACAGGACTCATTCATATGTGAAAGGGACGAAATTGCTGACATGATATTATTATGCCCAAGAAGTCATAGGGTGGTAGAAAAAGGAGGTAGAAGAGAGCATGTTGAAGGCAGTGGTTGGAAGTAAATAAAGGCACTTCTTTTTGTATCCCACTAAGTTCAAAGTATTTAATAATGTGCCTATGAAATTACCAATATTGTTGGCAATTAGGCGGAAACAGTGAAATAAAATGAGGACGCTATGAACAGGCATGTCTTCCGCAGTTCCTCAAAGAACGCTCTAAGGGATAAATGTTTTGCCAAATACATGAATTCAGCCTACCTTTCCATCTTACCCCATTCCCCGCACACTTTGTGGGGATGCGGGGTGGGCTGGCCAGATTTGGTGTTTTTCCAGTGATGGGGATCTGAGGTTATTTTCAATACAACCAACCTGGAGGAGAAATTCCCATCCAGGGTATTGTGCCTTTGCCAAGATTTGAACGGGGAAGACAATTCAAAACATAGTTGGTAAGTGCAAGGCTCAGACACTAGAGGGATAGAGTGAGAAATAAGCCTCTTTAGGGAGCAGGAGAAGGGATCACACTTGGGGTCGTGAAAGTATAAACAGAGAAGCGCGTGATGATATAACCTGGTAAGGGGGGCGGGGCAGATGGTGAGACAAGGGCACCGTTGTCCGTCACCTTGAACCATGGATTTCACATGGGACGTGGAGAGTCGTTACGTGCCTGCTACGTGACAGGGTCTGACAACCTCTTCTCCTCCGGACCACATTTCAGCAATCCAGGCATCTGTTTTAACAGCGAGAGTAAGCTGGATTCCACCAGGCTGGGATGGAGAACTCCCATGCCTGGATTCCTAAGGTAACAGCGGGCTTCCAAAGAACTAGTCTGTTTCCTTGAGGAATTCTATTAGTGAAATAAAATGAACAAAAGTAAAGGAAGGAATAAATCTTTGAAAATCAGTGTCATGGACTTAAAAAATCTCGTAATTATTGAGACGATTTCTCCTTTAGAAAAGTAGATACATTGTTTAGGATCACATTGGTGGCTATATTTGCTGGGTCTTGGCAACCATACTTTCCCCAGTTAGGGAAACACGTGTTCCTTGTGCTTGGTTTCAGGGTGGTGTGTTTGCCTAAGTTACTTTAGTATTACCTGGACCACAAACTCATGAAAAGCTAAGTCTGACAAATCAAGGCAACCATCCCTGCCATTCCACAGTTTTCCTTGTATGGCCTGTGAATACACATGAATTTTTTTCTGTATGAATCACTGTTTGTCAAATGTGTCACTTCTGTTCCATTATATATAAATGTTTAGTCATTTTTGTTGTTGTTAATCAGACCAAAAAAATGAATGAAGTAGAAGTTAGTAATCACCAAGGATGCAGAGAAAGCCCGGAGATTTTAAATCTATTTATCCATCTATTCATCCATTTATTTATCTGTCTGTCTGTTTACCAATCTATTCTATCTCCAAGCTTTGATAAAAATAAACTTAGTCCTGAATTCTAAATTCTGTGGGAAGCAAGAAATGACATCTCTGTAGGTAGAGCAACTCAGACACAAGTTCCCCAGCAGGACTTGGAGAAACAGCAAAAGGGCAAATGAAGTTACAGGTAAGTGCAGGACACATGGATGGGAGGAGCAAATGGAACATTCAGAAGTAAAATAAAAATCCATCAACCATTTAGATGGCCAGCCAAGCAAAGAGAAATGTCTCTAATTTGCTGTTTCAATTTCAACAAACCAACATGAATTTACAATCATTCCATTGAAATATCAGGGAATGGATTGGCTAAAAGAAATTTAAGGAGAAAATGCTTCATGGACATTAATAGCATAGTACATATTAATAGCTATATAAGATGTATAGAATATCTTTTATAAAGCATTATTTAGTGTGCTAGCATTACTGTAAATGCTGCAAGCAAACACACATACAGTCTTTCAAAAGTTCATCATAAAACTATCTTATTTTCCTTAATTGTGAACTCTCTTAAATACTGTGTTTGCAAGAGAAATGCTATATATAATCTATCACTCAATCTGTCTACCTATCTATCAACTAATCATGAAAGCCAGTCAAGAGAACTGTCCATCAGGGCTTCCTTGGTGGTGCAGTGGTTGAGAGTCTGCCTGCTGATGCAGGGGACGCGGGTTCGTGCCCGGGTCCGGGAGGATCCCACATGCCACGGAGCGGCTGGGCCCGTGAGCCATGGTCACTGAGCCTGCCCGTCCCAAGCCTGTGCTCCGCAACGGGAGAGGCCACAACAGTGAGAGGCCCGCATACTGCAAACAAACAAACAAAAAAACCAACAAAACAACAACAAAAAAACTGTCCATCAAGGCTGGAAGACAGCATAATTCAAATTATATTATCAAAGTCATATAAATATCAGGAAATCTTTTTTTATTCCTATTTGTTTTATATTTGATTCTGGATGAGAGCATATGCAGTCTAGGTTTGCTTGACTGGAATTAGTCTAGGGAATCAGATTAGTAAGGTAGATTAACAATCTTACATGATTACTGCACTGAGAACAAACCCTTCCCAGTAAAACAGAACTCACTTCCAAGTGCATAATCAAAGGAAAAGTAAATATAGAAATGAAACAGATGGAGATAAAAATATTAACTTTATTTTTTAAGCTGAATTGAAGGACAATTCAATCCTTCCTGCCTCTGGGGAACTGAACGAGGGAGGGCAATTGGAGAAACACGTCAGAAGTAAATGACCCATGTTTTTATCTCCAGGAGACTTGGAATTTCTCCTCTTTTATGGGAACTTAAGAAGTATTGGTTAAATTATCTCCCCAGTGCTCTCCATCTTCTTTGTTGAGAGCTCTCAGGGAGGAGAGATAAGGTGTGATGTATCATCAGTGATAGTTCTACCTTTTTATTAAAATGATAAACTTTGCATATTGGAAAAATTTTTAATTTACAGAAAAGTTGGAAAGAGTACAGAGACGTCCCATATGTTCCTCACTCAGCATCTTCCATTGCTAACATCTTATGTTACCATGGTATATTAGTCAAAACTAAGAAACTGACGTTGGCACATTACTATGAACTGAATTCCAGACTTATTTTCAACCAATTTTTTAATTAATGAAGGGCCTTAAGGAACAGGGTCAGTCTTGGTAATAGGAAACGTCCTTTCTGTTTTGAACCCTCTGCCACTTCCTTGAAGGCCTGTGACTTATCCAGATGGGGGCCAGAGAGCTGGTGAAACAGAAACCTACACATTCCGATGTGTTTGCAACTCAAAGCAAAGAGGGTTCAGTGTTCCAAAAGGTGGAGGCATCCTTAAATGTACAGGCCATTATTTTTACTAGTAAAATCAATGATTCTGCATAAAGAAACCTCTGTAAATCAGGGAGAAAAAAAACCCCTGCCTTTCTCCAAAAACCTCTTTGAAATAAACCATTCCTTAATAAATAAACTTTAAATTATAACACCACCCACAGAAGAGCACAAAAGACTGTACAATAGCTCAGTGAATTTGACAGTGTGAATACCAAAGTACCCACAACCTGGAGGAGAAGTGAAATATGGACAGCATTCCAGACATGCTCAGATTGTCATCCATTCACTTCCTCCTCATCCCCCCAAGGAAACAACTAACCTGACTATTATGGAAATTATTTCCCTCGCTTTTGTTTATAGTTTTATGAACTAAACATATATCTTAAGTATGTTAGGTTTGTTTTCCTGGTGCTTTTATAGCTTTATATAAAATAAACAATCACTAAGTTCCTTTCTGTGTCTGAGTTCTTTTATTCAACACAATGTTTCTAAGATCCATCTGCATTACAGTTTGTAATTTTAGCTTGCCCTTTTCATTGCTGTACAGTATTCTATTACATGAATCTATTCCAATTTATCTATCCACGCAATTGATTTGTTTACAGTTTGGGATTATTATTAACATTGCTGATCTGTGTGCATGCATTTATGTATATACCTGGTACTGAAAGTGTTCGGTCATGAGTGAAAGATAGTTTACACTTTATCAGGTAACTTCAAATTGTTTTCTAAAATAGTTGTATCAGCAGGGTATGAAGGTCCAAGTGTTCCTCATCTTCTCTGACATTTATGTGGTCAGTATGATTCATTTTAACCATTTTGGGTGATGTGTACTTGTAAACATTTTAAGTGAAATATGACTTCTCTTTAAAGATCTTGTAAGGCCTTGAAAAAATACTTTCTGGACAATAATTCCTCATATATCTTCATAGACAGATATTGTTTGCTGCAAGGATCTATCCAAATCCTCTACTCTTATGGAAGAATGAGGTTGACTTGGATAATAGGTCAAGAGGATGACTTGTGATCCTCATAGCTGTGAGCTAGAGACAGGGTTCATCTCTGTGTCAGGAGAGCATCTCAGGATCTGTCAACAGCCCTCAGGGAAACCATTGTTAAAATATGAGATGAGAAAGGGAGAGAGAACACAGCCAGGTTCAAAAGGCCAAAGGAAGGTTGTAGTACCAAACTTTCAGAGAGAGATGGGACCACTTCAGTGCAGGGCAGGTCAGGCAAGGCCCCTTCCAAGCAGGGAGGCTGGGAAGGCAGACAGAGGTTCAGAAACAGCCAGGTTTGCTCAGAGCTTCTCTGCATGAGCCAAGAGGAGGGGCAGGTGAATCAGTCTGCTTTAAACAGACAGAGACGTGGGTCACAAGCAGGATCTGAGGACATGCAAAATAAACAATACCATTTTATGGTCCTTTGATCATCTTTCTGATCTAACAATACTATTTCACACACACACACACACACACACACACACACACACACACAAAACTAACCCACATCTGTGAAGATCAGTTCGGGTCTCACATGGAAATATTACTATTTTTTTTTCTTTAGGGAGTAGTGTATTGCCCAAATAAATGTCATCATATGTCAACTTACTAACTGCTTTTTAAAATTATTTAAAAGCACAGCATGCTTAATCACATTAGCTGGAAGAACATTTCCATTATCTTCAAAACTGGAAATTATGTATTTTGAGGTTGAGATATTTATGTCTATTAACTAAACATTTAGTCCTTTTGTTGTCATTGTTATGTCTGCTTTTTATTTTACTCACCTGCTTATTAAGAAGAGGCTGTTTAATTTTTCAGCATCAAATGAAATATGCTATGGATTAAATTGCATTTCCCCAATTCATACGTTGAAGCCCTAACCCACAAATGTGATGGTAGTTGGAGGTGGAGCCTTTGGGAGGTAATTAGGTTTAGATGATATCATAATGGTGGGGCACCCATGGTGAGATTAGTGCCCTTATAGAAACAGCCACTAGAGCTCTTGCTATCTCTTTCAGGGAAAAGGTGGTCACCTGCAAGCCAGGAAGACAGCACATTGATCTTTGGCTTCCAGCCTTAAAAACTGTAAGAAAACACAACTCTCTGTTGTTTGAGCCCTCAGGTCTGTGGTATTTTGTTACGGCTGCCCCAGCAGACTTGATATGATATATCAATATTTGGGAGGGTGGAGGAATGCACATGACAATTGACTTCTCAGATAAAATCTTTTGAGTGCAGAAGCCAAGATTTATATGGGTAATATAGCAAAAGAAGACAAATCAATTAGACATAGTCATGTTTTTCCTAAACATTAATTGATTGGCTTGGGGCATTTACAATTGCAAACTAGTATATAGTAATGCATTGGTTTGGGCTCATTTGTTTTTACATTTCAGGACTTAAATCTCATCCCTGGAAAATCCCTGGGCAAGTCAATTGACTGCTTTATAACTCTCTCCATATGTACATCAGGGATAATTCTCTTATCTCACTGGGATATAATCAATCTTTGGATCTGTACTCATGGAGACAGAATTAGGTACAGTATAATGTCAATAACTCTGATACTTAAGCTTACAGCACTTGATACTGAGGACAACATTATTTGTTTGGGACACGTATATGCAACCCAAAGTTTCTGAAAATCCTTTAACCCTTTTCTCTACATAGTGCTGCCAAGTCATAAAAATATGTTGAGTAGTAACAAGTGGAGTAGTAGATAGAAAATTAGCTTGAAAATTCCAGCCAGAGTAATGCCCTAAGTGGATGTGTGTGGAATTGCTGAGTTTTTATAGAGTAAAGGCAAATCACTCATGGTAGCCAATGGTATGACACATCACCCCAAGGTTTCTCAACCTTGGCACTGTTGACTTATTGGGTGGGTTAACTCTTTCTGGGGGCGGGGGGATCCTGTGCATTGTGACATGTTTAACAGCATCACTAGCCTTTACCCACTAGAGGCCTATAGCATCCCACCTCCTAATTATAACAAAAATATATCTGCATAATTTCCAAAAGTTCCATGTGGGGCGATTTTGAGAACCACTGGTCTACAATGATGTTCATTGTATATAGAAGGTGGACAATAAATGTTAGTTGACCTAAATAACAGAGGAATGAAAGATTAAGCTAAATCTTGATCTTTCATGCCCTTTATTCAGTTTTTAATAATTCACAAAAAGAAGTGGGTTTTTCTCCACTTAAATTATCAAGAGAAGTAGAACTTGGCAAAATACAGAAGAGTATCATTAAATTTAGTCAGTATTCCTTCAAAATTATATAGCGAACATATGAACAATAAAATTGAATCTCTAGATTCTAATTTAGTTCTTTGCCCAAAATTTAGATTGACATTCTATGAGGGAAGCTGGCACATGTAGATTGAGTCTAGTCCCTGCCACTTCATAGGCATGTCACCTTGGACAAGTTGCGTCATTGTTTTAAGCTTCAGTTTCCTTAACTATTAAAAAGTCAGAGGATAAATGTGTACCACTGGGAAATGAGGTTTCTCCTTGAGAGTCAACATCTGTTTATAGCAAAGAAGCACAATAATGTGTGGATAATCTGGACAGTGCTCTTTGTGAAGTAGTTATATTCCTACAATATCCAATTAGGCAGTAATTCTAATTTCAGACTTTTTATTTTCAATATGTAATTCATTAAGATATTTATGCTATTCCTGTGGATTAGCCAGGTCATGCATTTGTCTTGTATAGATTAGGAAATTGAGACTTAGAGGGACACAGAGAGAAAAAGTAACTTGCTCAAGGTGACAGAAAAGAGATCTCCAAGTTATATCTATTGACTTGTATCATGTAAAACCAACCAAGACAGAATTGTAATATCAGAGAAATCACTATTTTAATGAGTTAAAAGCCAAAAATGCACCAAAGAGTTCCAATACAACCATGGTGTACTTAAAAGAATCTCTATCTTCCCTTGGCTTTCTAATCATAAGACCACTGGTGTATAATCACAAAAGCTCTAAAGGGAGCCTGCCTGTGAAATTTCCAAGCTGAAACTTTGATGTATCACCCGCACCATATGAACGGATTCATAAAGATTCCTTTAGGTGTAACCTCCTCTAAGAAACTGTCCTTGCCTTGCTCAGCACATGTTAGCTGTCCTTATTCTTTGCTGCAATGGGATCGTTTAGGTGTATGTGTTTGGTGGTTGGAGTGTGGTGCACAGATGGTAACGGGAGTGAGAAGTATACTCCAGGGAGTAATACTTTATATCTAAAGAATGGGCTTAATCATCTGCTCTGCTGTGCCTGTGGAAATGTGGTCATTTTGTGTGTCTCAAATTCCTGAAATTAACAAATGCCTATAAGAGGTCTACATTTTTAAGAATGTAATTCCACTGAGAAATACAAACAAAATATGTGTCCATTTGTTGCCAGTCCAAATGACTTAGTCAAGGAGTGGCAGATAAAGGAGAAATAGCTTTAATTTAAGACTTTAAGTGTCTTGAGGAGGGGTCTCTGCTCCTCCATCTGTGTTTCCTCTCTGAGTAAAGAGCAGCAATTCCACTCGCTTGCAAATCCGCCCACTTGCTCAACTACTTAAAATATATCAGTAGCTACCTAAATAACTGTGCCAAATGCTTTATCGTGCTGCCTATGGTTTTTTTACGTTCTGGTTCAAGCTAATTTTGCCACCTTCAACTTTCGCCACCTCCTCTACCCAGAACCTGAAACTTTCAGCTATTCCAATATTTTCAGTCTTCAAACTTGCCGCCTAAACTCAAATGTGAGGATTTGTCATGGCACCTCTTCCTGGAATCATCCCCGCAGCCCCTGACTGGTCACCGCTCCACCTGTGGTGCTCAACACAGATGACATTTCCCCATGAAGTGTGCCCCAGGCCAGCAGGATGTGCTGTATGATTTCCCTCTATCCCCACCACATACAATATTCACTCTTGTTTTGCTGCTCCTTACTCTGTTATAACTTTCTGCCTGTCTCCCCGCTACCCCCATTTTAGAATAAAGACTATACGCGTGGAAAATAGTAAGCGCTCGATCGATATTTGTTGAGCGATAGAAGAAATGAACTCTTCCTCCTTGTCTGTCTAGTACCTCTTTTAAAACCTGGCACCAAATGGTCAATAAATATAATAGTGAATACATAAACAAAATAAGATTCGGGGATTTAAATTTCTGCTAGCAAAAGATTAGTCTTCTGCTTCTGAACCCCACAGTATTTTACATATGTACACATTGGTGTTTGTGTGTGCGTAATTATATGGAGCTTCATTCTGAAAGCAAATGGAATGTGCTTCATACTTTTAATATCCCTAGATATTTATCAACATGACAGGACCATAGCCTGATAAATGCGATGGATAAGTTTAGACAAAGGGCTAAATTTTATTTGGGTTCTTCAAATGTATTCATAAGATATACACTAAGAAGAATAAATTAGCAAACATCTACTAACTCAGAAGCCAATGTCTAATTTACTATCCAATTCCAGTGGGAAGACTCATTTTAGACTGGGCAAATGACAGGGCAGGAGGAAAGGAAATTATAGTTTTGAGGAAGGCTTGATCATTCTAACTGAGATGCCTCTAACTGGAACCAATTGTTTTACTGAATGAGGACAAATTCAGGACCTCCTGTGCTTGTTTTTGGTGAGTTTTTTCTAATAGATTATAAAGTTTCACTGTTACAGAAAGAACAATTCTATATCTCTATGTTTCTTTATGATATAATGTTGAACTTTGTCAAGTAATATTTCTGCATTGATTAACATGATCATGTGTTTTTACTTCTTTAGATTCTTCTTTTGGTGGATTACAATGACTGATTAAAAAAGCTGAAGTGGCTTTGAGTTCTCAGGATAAACCACAGTTGGTCATGGTAATCATTTTATATATTACTGAAATTGTTTTGTTAATATTGCTTTGAAGATTTGTTCATTTGGGATATTGGTTTTCGTTTCTTGTACTATCTTTGGTTTTTGTGTGGGAGTGATACTGGTATTATTGAATATAAAATGTTTGAGGTTGTTTTTTCATCTCTTCTTACATTTTGGAATAGATTGTATGGAATTGGCATTATTTCTTCTTTAAATATCTGGTAGAATTCACCAATGAAACCATCCGGGCCTAGAGATTGTGTGTGTGTGTGTGCGCACACATGCACGTGCATTTAGAGGTGGGGGGAAGTGGTATGTTTAACTACAATTAAATATATCTAGTAGTTAGAGGACTATCCAGATTATCTAATTATTCCTAGGTAATTTTGGTAATCTGTATTTTTTGAGGAATTTGTCCATTTCTTCTAAGTTGTCCAATTAACCTTCATAGAACTTTTTGTAGTCTTCTTTATTATACTTTTATGTGTTATACCTTTAATATACATTGTAGTGATTTTTGAAAATTTTCTTATATTGGTAATGCTTTTACTATTTTTTTCTCTTTTCTTAGTTACTCTTGCTAGAGTTACGGCAACCTAACTGGTCTTTTCAAGGAACCAGGTTTTGGTTTGATTGTCTTTATTGTTTTCTGCTTTGATATTTATTATTTTCTTTCTTCTATATTATTTACATTTATCTTGCTTATGTTTTTTTTTTTCTCTAATTCTCTGAGGTAGAAGAATAGATAATGGATTTGGGTCCTTTCTTCTCTTCCTATATGAGCATATTATGTTTTGAAATTTCCTTTAAGTACTGCTCAGTTCCATCTCATGAATTATCTGTTGTATTTTCATTTAAATACATGTGTTCAGTTTAAAATATTTAAGAAAAATATTGTTTTTGGAGCTTTGTCTTTTACCCATTGATTTTGTAGAATTCTGTTGTTTGATTTTTAAATATTTGGAGATTTTTTAGGGGTAACATTTCTACAATATTGTTGATTTATATTTTAATTCCATAGTAATTAGTAAAACATACTCTGTAAGGCTTCAAATCTTTGAAATTTGTTTAGTTTGATTTATAATGATGAATATGGTCCTTCTCGATGAATGTTTCACTGAGTTTGAGAAGAGTTTGTACTCTGCTGCTGGTGAGTATAGGGTGTTCTAAAATGTCAATTAAATCCAGTTGGTTGATAGTGGCTTTCAGTTCTTCTGTAGCCCTGCTGATTTTCTGTCTACCTGTTTCTTCATTTACTGAAGAAAAGAGTATTGAAGTCTCTAAATAAAACTATGCATATACACACAACAAAGAATTGTATCACTGTGTTCATGCAGTTTGGGCCTCTATTATTCTTTGCCTCGTGCATAAAACTTTGCATTATTATTTCTTCTTGGAGAATTGACCCTTTATCATTGTGTAATGTATTTATTTATCCATGATAATTTAAAATTCTTTGAGTCTACTTTGCCCATTATTAATATAACCACTTTAGATTTCTTTTATTTTGTTTTTGAATGATATAATTTTGTCTGTTGACTTGCAGTCTTACTTATCAATATATTTAAGTGAGCTTCTTATAGATAGAAAGTAGTTCATCATATTTTAAAAATATATTTTTATATAACCTGTCTTTTAATTATTGTGGTGTATGACTTACTTATAATGTATGACTGATACATTTGATTTAGATCTACCATTCAAATAGTTATTTTTATTTTTCTTCTTTTTTTTTTCATTTCTCTGTTTCCCCATCCTTCTTTACATTATTTTAGCATTTAAAAATAATTTCATTTTAATTCATCTAATGTGATTTTTTTCATTATTTCTCTTTGTATTTTTTTTAGTGTTTTATCTTGTGATTATAATTTACATACGTTTCACAGTCTACTTAGAATCCATATTTTACCACCACTTTAAATACAGTGTAGAAACCTTGCCACTGTATAGATCCCTTTACCCTACATAACACATATGAAATATTTTTGTGTCATATATATTAATCTACATACACTGACAATCATATCAGACAATAATATTTTTATTTGCTTTCAAATACCAAACATTTTGAAGAACTCAGTGGAAGAATAATACATTATATTTCCCCAGATAGTTACTATATTTGCTGTTTTTCCTTCCTTCCTGCTGTCATAACTTTCTAACCATGTCACTTCCCTGACCAAGAATCATCTTTAGCAATACTTAAGAATGATCTACTCTCAATGTTTTTCTTTTTTAGTGTTTCTTTATTAAGAATGTCTTTATCTCCTATTAATTCCTGGAGGATATATTTGCTAGATATAGAATTTTGGAATTATAGCTCTTTTCTTTCAGCACTTTAAATATACTGTTCCACTTCAGTTTTGCCTTCCAAGGTTTGTGATGAGAAATCTGCAACCACTAAAATTACTGTCCTTCTAGCAAATAATGAATCCATTTTCTTGCTTTTTTATTAACTTTAGTTTTAAGCAATTTGATTGGACTTCTTTTGATTTTACCTGCTTGAATTCGATGAACATCAAACATCTGTATGTTTTTGTCTTTCACCAAATTTGGGAGATTTTCTGTCATTATTTCTTCAATAAAATTGTTTTATGCTGCCCTCTTTCCCCTCTCCTGGAACTCTGATGATGTTAATGTTATCTTTTTTGCTCTTATCTTACAGGTTTCTGAGACTCTGTTTATTATTTCTGAAAGTATATTTCTAGTAGTTTTTCTTTCCTTTTACATATTCTATCAGTTTTGTCTAGTTTTATTTTATTTTATTTATTTTTTTGCGGTACACGGGCCTCTCACTGTTGTGGCCTCTCCCGTTGCGGAGCACAGGCTCCGGACTCGCAGGCTCAGTGGCCATGGCTCACGGGCCTAGCCGCTCCGCGGCATGTAGGATCTTCCCAGACCGGGGCATGAACCCGCATCCCCTGCATCGGCAGGCGGACTCTCAACCACTGCGCCACCAGGGAAGCCCTATTATCATGTTTTATATTTCCAAATTTTTCAATTGGTTCTTCCTGATATCTTCTTTAATATTTTTTGACAATATTTTCTAAATTAATGTTGTTTTAACCGTGTTCCAGTAGCTCTTTTATAATAGCCAGTTTAAGATCCTTGCTGTATCGTTGCAACAACTGTGTCATCTCGTCATTGGGATCTGTCAATTGATTGTCTTTCTTCTATTTTTTTTAACCAGTTGAGGTATTTGTGGTTCTTTCTATGATGAGTACCTTTAGATTGCATCCTGTGCATTATGAGACTATGAGACTTGTATAGTGCTGGTATTTTTGATTCAGTAGGCAACTGACTGGCTTAGTTTCAGGGTCCAAAGTTGTGTTCAGTTTTAAAAGCCTTTTTGGTGCCATTCAGATCTTTCCATGGGTGCATCTCCCAGGGTTCATGTGAGATCTGGAAGAATATCTACCCATAGCTCGTTCCTCAGGGACTTTGGTCTGCTAATGAGGAACAGATTCCTGCATGTGTCATTTAGAGATGAGCCTCCATGATCATATACGATGTTATAGGGTCACCCCTATCTCCCTGGTTCTTTCTCATTTCCTGGGCCCCCCTTTTGCTCCTTCAGCTATTGATTTAGACTTTACTTATCCTGCTCTACCACACTTCTTGCAACTGCACCCACTTTTGGTGCCAAACAGTGGAAACACAGAGACAGAAAAGAAGCAGCAAGTTTACCCCACTCCCTTGAACCACATCTCCTCCCATTGGGGTGAAGGGCTGTCCTTCTGAGTTTCACTTACTCACCTCCCCCCCCCACCCCCGGACAGCTGTCCCAGGCGAGGAGCCACTTTCCCACCCCTCACATCCATGCTCTATTTCCCCATCAATGTCCACTTCTGGATTTCTAGGTGCCTTGATTCCCAGCTGGAAAATCCAAAAAGAGAAGCAAAACTTTAAACTCACTGTCAGCTCAGTGTGGCATTCTTCTTCAAGTCACTTGTTACTGTTTACTTTATCGAGTCCTCAGATAGCTGTTTCAGGGATTTGTTCCCAGTTCACAGGTGCATTCAATGGAAAAGACCAAGTGAAATGTGCCTACTTCTTTTCCGGAACCAGAACTCTAAATATCACTTCTGAGATATATTTTATACTTAGTGAATACTAAGTATGTTTATCCTCGGTCAAACACAAGTCTAGCAAGGAAGAGCAACTGTGCTATTAGTCTGTAAAGATTTCCTGTAGCTATGAAGTCAAAAGCATTGACCAGAAAGTTTTTATTCAGATTGACATACTACAGGGCATAGTTCACCAGTTTTATTCTTCTGTCACTGGAAATAGGGAAATTAAATAAGTCTACTTATTTAGACGCTCACAAAGATAGTAACTAATAGAAACATTCAAGTAATATCCTTAGTTTTTACTTAGTGTCAGTTTTTTCATTTTCACATTGTTATATTTATTCAGACTGTGATATTTTATTACCTCTTTATGTAAAGCTATACATGAGTAACATCTTGAGGATCTTGGCTCCATGTAAACATTTCCATCTCCTAGAGAATCTACTCTCTTCCTTCAGTCATAAGGTAGGAACAGCATAACTGTGCACATGATCATTTTTTTTCTTGGTCTCCAGGAAATATGATGCCAAAGTTAATACTAATTTAAAATACATAATATGTCCTATGATTTTAGTATTTACATCCTCCATTTATAGGATGCAAATTGGTCTGATTAAATTTCCATTTTTCTATATTGATAGATAAAAATTTTATATTCACATCTTTTACAAATTTACAGAATCTACCTAGAAAATTATAGATAAAAAATAAAGCTGTCGATTTTGTGAAGAGGCGAAGGCTGAGTGGTTGTGGCTGCGTTGCGGACCTCAAGCAGCAGTCGGCTTCTCCGCGTAGAACTCAGGAGTAGGAGATTCAGAATCGAATCTCTTCTCCCTTCCCCCTCCTGGTTACAAATCACTTGAAATATATAAATTAGTGGAACTTGCTTGAGTGAGATTTCTTTGATCTTCAGCTACATTTTTCAGCTTTGTGAGGCACATTACCATCAAAGACAATGGCCAGCAATGTTACCAACAATGTTACCATCCTCGCTCCATGAACTCTCTTGTATTCATTGGGAATCTCAATACTCTCGTGGTCAAGAAATCTGATGTGGAGGCAATCTTGAAATATGGCAAAATCGTGGGTTGCTCTGTTCATAAGGGTGTTGCCTTCGTTCAGTATGTTAATGAGAGAAATGCCCGGGCTGCTGTGGCAGGAGACAATGGCAGAATGATTGCTGGCCAGGTTTTAGATATTAATCTGGCCACAGAGTCAAAAATGAACCAAGGAAAAGAAGGTGTGAAACGATCTGCAGCAGAGATGTACGGGTGAGTACCAGAACACCCTTCTCCAACCCCTCTACTCAGCTCCTCTTTTGACTTGGACCATGACTTTCAACGGGATTATTACGACAGGATGTACAGTTCCCCAGCATGTGTTCCTCCTCTTCCTCCTATTGCTCGGGCTGTAGTGCCCTCAAAATGCCAGCGTGTATCAGGAAACACCTCACGAAGGGGTAAAAGTGGCTTTAATTCTAAGAGTGAACAGCAGGGATCTTCTTCTAAGTCTGGAAAGTTGAAAGGAGATGACCTTCAGACCATTAAGAAGGAATTGGCCCAGATAAAACAAAAAGTGGATCCTCTATTGGAAAGCCTGGAAAAAATCGAAAAGGAACAGAGCAAACAAGGAGTAGAGATGAAGAATGATAAGTCAGAAGAGGAGCAGAGCAGCAGCTCCCTGAAGAAAGATGAGACTAATGTGAAGATGGAGTCTGAGGGGGTGCAGATGACTCTGCTGAGAAGGGGGACCTACTGGATGATGATGATAATGAAGATCGGGGGGATGGCCAGCTGGAGTTGATCAAGGATGATGAAAAAGAGGCTGAGGAAGGAGAGGATGACAGAGACAGCGTCAATGGCGAGGATGACTCTTTTTTTCTTTTTTTGCAGTACACGAGCCTCTCACTGTTGTGACCTCTCCCGTTGCGGAGCACAGGCTCCGGACGTGCAGGCTCAGCAGCCATGGCTCATGGGCCTAGCCACTCCGCGGCATGTGGGATCTTCCCAGACGAGGGCACGAACCCGTGTCCCCTGCATTGGTAGGCGGACTCCCAACCACTGCACCAACAGGGAAGCCCGAGGATGACTCTTAAGCACATAGTGGGGTTTAGAAATCTTGTCCCATTATTTCTTTACCTAGGCGCTTGTCTAAGATCAAAATTTTCACCAGATCCTCTCCCCTAGTATCTTCAGCACATGCTCACTGTTGTCCCCATCCTTGTCCTTCCCATGTTCATTAATTCTCATTGCGTTGCACCTAGTCCCATTTTCACTTCCTTTGATGCTCCTAGTAGTTATGTTAAGTCTTACCCTGTAATTTTTGCTTTTAATTTTGATATCTCTTTATGACAACAATAAAAAGGATGTATGTATGAGTTCAGTAGTTGCCTCCCTAACTACAAAGGCAGTCTCATTAGTTGAGTAGCACCTGAAAGCAGCTTTGAATTAGAGGTATGCGGGTTATACCCCACATAAGAGTGCTGTGTGGGGCTGTTCAACACAAATGTAACAATGTATTTTTGTGAATGAGAGTTGGCATGTCAAATGGATACTCTAGAAAAATAATTAGTGTAATAGTCTTAAGATTTGTTTTCTAAAGTTGATACTGTGGGTTATTTTTGTGAATAGCCTGATGTTTGGGACCTTTTTTTCTCAAAATAAACAAGTCCTTATTAAACCAGGAATTTGGAGAAAAAATAAACACCCTGGTTTTTTATTTTTGTATTTAAAATAAATAAATAAATAAATAAATAAATAAAGCTGTCAAGAAACTTACATCCTATTGTCCAATTTTTCCATGCATCCATACAATGAGGAAAAAGGAATCGATCAACTGCAGACATCACTTTACCTTCACCCAGGATGCCCTTTCTCATGAAAGTTTCAATTCAACACTTTATCTATATTTTCATTCAGCCTCAAATTTCATTTGTGCATATTTAACATCTAAATCCATTATACTTTTTATCAGACTACTTGTATATTTAAAAGCTGAAATGTAGAGTTCTTACAACTCAGACAGTTTTGAATTTCTTGTAAATTCCACTTGAGGATATATATACAGTTTGGGAAAATCATAAAAAAATCCAAAGTTTTCCCTAATTAGTTCCATAGAGGATCACTACAACAAACAAAAGCATAGAATTTTAATCTCTCAGGTGCCATTTAACAGTATCCTAATAAAGTGTTATGTATTTCCAATACTATTTTAAAGAGAACACAGATGCATTATTTGGTCACAATCAAGAGACTGGCACAAGGACAATGTTTAAATAAACACTGTATCAAAAAGAGGTGTGCTAATAGAAAGTGGTTACCCTACCTCTATACGATTATGTTTACTTTTCCTCTCTTTGGGTCTCATTTACAAAATTTGTGTTTGACAACCTTTTAAATTTTTCACTGAATAGAAATTTGAATTTCTAATTACAAAAATTGAACTGAAATGAACTCTCCCATGTGCTGTGCAATGTTGCATATTCACCTTTTATTTTAAAAAGCAAAGTCCATGTTCAGTGGCCTGCAGTGGGAGTTTGATAATCAGTTCCTTACCCTTTAAATCAATTCTCAGGCCATGTCTCTGATTGCAGGCAAAAACAGTCAATCTGTGTGAATTCCAGCTTCTATTTCTCCCCTACCCTAAATATCGAGGTCATTTGCTAGAAAATAGGAAGGGAATTGGGAATGTGGATGTGTGTAGTACGTGTGGTGGGGGAGGGACTGGAGTTGGCTAAAATTGCATAGATGATTGTCCCAAAGCTATAGACTTCCTTTGTCAGTGGAGATGGCTATCTAAATTGATTACTGGTTTCCATGACAGCCAATCTAGATAATTTGAGCCTTCCACAGCATGGATTTTAAGGGTCAAATTATTTAAAAAATTACCCAGTTTTCTCTTCCACAGTTATCACCTCAGATATTAGTTGTTAGAATGTGGATATTACTTCTTTATGAAAAAAATATTGAAAATGCATTCCCACAGAAGTATTAACATGTCAAATTTTAGGCACATGTATTCCTGAAGAATATTTTTTTTCTGTTCCACACCTGCACAGAATTGAATTTTAAAGTGATTGTTTTGTTGTTGATGCTTTTTACAAAGGTAGACAATGTTTCTTATTTGTAAAGAGAATCAAGCAAAGTCCACAGAAATATTGAAATGGAAGATCTTTCTGATAATTTTGGCATTTCCTGATACATCCCAATGGCCACTTTATAAATTGTTATCCTCTTGCATGACATGAAACTAGCTTGCTTCTAACTTAACTCCTGTGAACCGTGATTCGCTTTTCTAAATAGCAATGTAATTCCACCTTTAATAGAATGTTTGGTGGTCATGTGAGCCTGATAATGCTAAATATTATCACTATTTTTAGATTCTGTATTCAGAACATACAGGGCATATATTCTGTAAAATGATTCTTTAGGAGGCTATTTGAGGAAAATATTGTGCCTTAAAGGTGTGTTTTCCCAGGAGCTCTATACAATTTAACTCAATTTTGTTAAACAATGACTCATAAGTTTCAGGGGATATCTGGAACTGTGGGAAGAGTAGGCTGACCATCAATGCATATGTACATGTGACCTCATGACCTTCAGGGAGCAGCCCATCCACATGCACATATTTGTTCTGAGGAACCGGATGTTGGGCAAAAAGGACACATGGATTTGAACATAGTTCTCTGTGTGTCACTCTGACTGTCTCCAATTCCTGACCTCTAGGTTTATGCCTGAATACTAGAGCAAAAAACTGTCAACAAGAGGTTATAATGTGCACACTAACATACTAAAAGTCATATAGACAGAAAGCTAACAAAAGAAAAGAAAATTGTAAAAAAGATCCAAAAAGAGGAAAAAGGAAACAAAGAATAGAAATTTAAAAAATAGAAATATAGCAGAATTTAAATCTAACTACAACAACCATTACATGAATGTAATGGGACTAAATACTTCAATTAAAAGTCAGAAATCATCAGTTTGGATAATAAAGCAAAACTTGACTTCATGCTGCTTACAAGAATTGTACTATATTATAATTATATTAATAGGTTAAATGAAATTGGATGGGAAAAAATATAACACACTAACAGTATTCAAAAAAAAAGTTGGAGGGACAATGTTAATATTTGTCAATTTCAGATCAAATAATTTTTCAGAGGTATAGAAGTCATTTCATAATGACAAGTGTGTCAATTCATCAAGAGAAAATAATATCCTTAAACATTTCTGAAGTTAATTACAGAGCTTCAAAATACATGAAGCAAAAACCAATGCAACTACAAGAAGAAATAGACAACTCCAAATTTATAGCAGGAGATTTCAGCACCCCTCTTAACTACTGATGTAACAATTAGTCAAAAAATTGATAAAAAATAATGAATGACTCAACTCCGTCAAATAATTTGACCTAACTGATTTATAGAACATTCCATTCAATAATAGCAAAGCATATATTCTTTTCATGTGTATGTGAGACATTTATTAAGATAGATTATTTCCTGGGCTGTAGAAAACTTAATTCATACAAAAGTATATTCACTGAATACATTTGATTGTCAGAATTCAGTAACAATATGATACCTTGTTATCCCCCAAATTTGGAAAATAACACTGCTAAATGACTCCATGAGTCAACAAAGAAATCAAAGAGAATATTATAAAGATTGTGAATTGAATGAAATTGAAAACATATCACATCAACATTTGTGGCATGTTGATAAAGCAATATTTAGAGGGATATTTATAACACTAAATGACTATTTTAGAATATAAGAAATATATCAATCCAATAAGCATACATTAGACTTCAAGAAACTAGGAAAAAAGGTCAAAGCAAATCAAAACCAAGCAGAATAAAGGAAATAATAAGGATCACAGGAGAAATCAATAACTTTGCAAACAGAAAAAAATAGCAAAACTCAATGAAAAAAATTGGCTCATTGAGAAGATCAATATTACTGAAAAATCTCTAGCAAGACTGAACAGAAAAAAAGAGAAGGAAGACACAAATTATCAATAGCAGGAAGTGGAGAGATGACATCAATGTGCATCTTATGGACAATTAAAGGATAATTAAAAGGATATTCTGAACAAAAGTTTAACAATCAATATGATAACTTGAAAGGAATAGGTACATTTCTTAAAAACATAAGCTGCTAAAATTCACTCAAGAAAAATAGAAAACCTGAATACCTTATAGCTAATAAAGAAGTTGAATTGAATTGTTACTTAAAAAGTCTCCTATGAAGAAAACTACATGCTCACATGCCATCACTGTTAGTTCTACCGAACACTTAAGGAAGAAATAATACCAACCTACACAAATATTTCTAGCAAATGGAAGAAGTGAAGGTGCTTCCCAACGCATTTTTAAGGCCAGCTTTAATCAAATACCAAAGTGGCAAAGAGAAGGACAAGAAAGAAAAACCAAATGAAACAACTGACCATCTATGTTACAAACATAGATGCAATAATTCTAAAACACATTTTAGAAAATTCAACAATACATAAATCCAACAATATATAAAATGACACTTCATCATTATCAAGTGAGATTTATCCCACGAATGCACAGTTGATTTATCATTCATAAATCAATGAATATAATTAACTTCCAATCAATATTGCACTGGAGGTTGTATGTAGCAAGGGCAACAAGGCAAGAAAAAGAAAAGGGATATAGATTGAAAGGAGAGAAGTAAAACTCTTTATTTGCAGATGGCCTAATTGTTTATTTAAAAAATAAACAGCTCAAGAATGCTAGAGGTAGGGCTTTGAAGCTACAGTAACATATAACAAAATGATCTCAATTTTGCTTAGTTTTTAAAGAGTTTAAAATAAATCAAAGTAGAGTTGTCTCCAACACGTATAGAGCTTGATAGTCTTCACTCTTTTCATTACAACAAGAAAAGAAGCTGAAAGAAATGAAAATCCATTAATTTTTTGGACCTGGCAACTAAACAGTATTGCTTGCCATCTGCCTCTACAAGGATTGAGTCACTAGCCACTGCAATCTCTGACCTTTAACATACCCTGAAAGGAGTTCAGGGCTGAGATCAGAAATGAGGCATCTGTGCTCTGGGAAAAACTGGCAGAACAGGACTTCAGATAGTTAGATATTTTCAGATTTTATAAGCCCAATTTCTTGCATCTTCTCATACGTAGAAAAGCACTAAAGTCATTAATGGAGACATCTATTGCTTGTAGCAACTTTCTACTGAGACGTGTGCTTCATTGCATGCACCACCTTCACCAAAATCACATATATACTGACTTCTATTACCTCTTTGGAGCTATTCCTCAGAACTATCTGAGATGCTGTCTCCTGGGCTATAATCCTCATTTTGCCTCGTATAAAACTTAACACACATCTCTCACATTGTGATTTTTTTTTGTTCAGTCAACAGATCTATCAGGGAAATGGGGTCACAGGGCAAACAGTTAACCTTGAAATTTGGACAGACATGTGAATATAGAGAATCTCATCAGAGATTATTTTATCAGGAGCAGGAATTGCTAAAGCCATGAACTGGTAGAAACACTTCACTTTAATTTTGAGGAATTTCTGGAGGCTGAGTGTGGTATCACTTTAGAGTGAAAACTCCTGGGAGTCCAGTCATAGGAGGACACTCACATTTTCATGAGTTTTATTTCCAGAAACCCCACCAGGTTCTCATGGTTAAGACTTAAGAAAAATCCCCTCTTGCTTCTGTCTGGGGAAGGAGAAAAGAAAATATTTTAAAATACTCTTAGAGCATTATCAATAACAAAGGCATGCCCTCCAAGGGAAAAGATATTACCAGATCCTTACCAACCAGGTGCAAGGGCAATTATCCAATCTAGCTCCCTCTAGCCTTCCTGTCTCACCAAAGGGAAGGATAAAAATGTTAAGAAAAACTTCTGAAGATATCAGCACAGGGACATAGGCCCACCAACAGACTTAGATGTAATCATAAGATTATAGAATTCATCTACCCCCTCACTCTCATACCTTAACATCACATCAACAAGGTTTCAATAAAATAGCAGTGAATTATATCAGAATTTGCTGCAAGACATAAACTCTATTAAGAAGGAGCTCTCAGGAAACTAAGCAACAGTGGGAGCAAAAACAAGGAAAAAGGAAGTGAAAAACAAGTCTGAAGAGAGAAAGTAAGTATCAGAGACAGACTCAGATATAACACAGATTTTGGGTTATCAGTGTGCAGTAAAGATTTGCTAGATCAGAAGTCTGGTCTCTGTCCTCAGCTACCTCTAAGCCCTTGGAAGTTCTTAGTGATGGAAGTGTCTTTGTTACACATGATGAGCCCCTCAGACCACACCTGATTGGTTATGCCAATAAGGTGAATCATGCCAAGTCCCTCAGACCACAGGCTGTCAGTGTGACCTCTAAGGAGGGGTGGACAGAAAACCAGGTTGGCAATACTTCAAGGTGATGTGCAGGTACATGTGGATACCAGGATGGGAGTAAGTCCTGAAGACAATGGAAGCTTTGTGTTAGAACCCCCGCTGGACTCTACCCTATGCACCTTTTGGCTGGTTCTAATTTGTATCTTCACTCTGTAAATAATGATGTCTATGAGTATAATAGCTTTCAGTGAGTTCTGTGTTTCTGGTGAGATGAAGTGGAGGGCGGACTTGCAATAGGTATCAGAAGTGAGAGTGGTCTTGTGTGGACACTTCCCTCTGACTTTAAAGTTGGACCCTAACTCCTTGCAGTTGGGGTCAGAACTCTCAAACTCAGTTGGCTGGAGGACTGTGATTTGACCTCACAGTTTGACCAACTCTAGGTAATCAGATAGGAAACTTAAAAATTACTATCATTAATACGTTAAGGCCTCTATTGGAAAAAGTGGAGAATATGTGATAAAAGATGGGCAACATTAAGCAAAAAGGAATTTTAAGAAAGAATCAAAAGGGAAAACTAAAAATGAAAAATACTGTAATGGAAATTAATTATGCTTTTGTGGGGTTCATCGGTAGACTAGACGTGGCTGACACAAGGATCAGTGAGCTTGAAGACAGGTCAGTAGCAACTTCCCAAACTAAAAGGTAAAGAAAATAAACTGAAATAAAAAAAGAACAAAATATCCAAGAACTGTGGGGCAACTGCAAAAGCTATAACATATGGGAAATGGAATATCAAAAGAAGAAGAAAGGAAAAATGGAGCTAATAAATATTTGAAGTAATAGCTGCCAATGTTTTTAAATTAATGACACACATTAAACCACCTTAGACCCAGTAAGCTCGGGTCTATAAACATCATATTCAAATTTCAGAAAACCAAAGACAAAGAGAAACCTTCTAAGAAGCCAAAGGGGGAAAAATCAATTTATCTGTAGAGAAACAAGGATAAATATTGTATCAGACTTCCTGTCAGAAAATACTTAAGCAAGAAGAGAGTGGAGTAAAATATTAAAAGTGGTGAAAGAAAAAAAAATTCTATATAAAATGAAATTATCCTTCAAAAGTGAAAAAGAAATACTTTCTCAAACAAAAACTGAGGGATCTCATCACTAGCAGAATAACCCTATCCCCCTGCCCCCCCCAAAAGAGTTAAAAAGACTTCTTCATTCAGAAGAAAAATAATATAAGCCAGAAATTTTTATCTATATAAAGAAAGGAAGAACATCAGAGAGCAAATACATGAAGAAAAATAAAGTATTGTATTTTTATTATACTTAATTGACCTAATAAAGAACTGTTCAAAGTAATACTAGCAATAATGTGTTGGTGTTTATGGCATATGCATATGTGAAATGAATAATAACAATGCTGTAAGGGACAGAAGAGGAAATGAGAATACTTGTAAGACACTTCAATTACACATGAACTGAAATAGTGTTAACAGAAGGTATATATATAAATCTAGTAAAAACTCATAACTTCAAAACTTTAAACTTTAAGAAGAGTATAGTTGATATGCTGGGAGAAGAGAGAGAAAGTCATCAAATAAAAGTTCAACTAAAAACCAGAGAAGGTAGAAAAAGAGGGGAAGATGAAAAAAGGAAGGAAACAAAGTGCAAGCATGCAACAAATAGAAAACAACTGCAAAATTCTAGATATTAAGCCAACCAAATCAATTATCACTTTAATTATGATCTAAGCACTTCAATTAAAAAAACAGTGATTGTCAAGGTGGATAAAATACTAGATCCAACTATATGTTGTCTTTGAGAGACCTGCTGTAAATATAAAGACATAGATAGGAAAAAGGAAAGAGAAAAAAATATATCCCGAAAAAACTAATGAAAATAAATTTGGAGTAGCTCACTTAGTTTCAGACAAAATAGACTTCATAATAAGGAAGACTACAGGGATAAAGAAAAAGGTCAGTTCTCAAGGAGACACTTCAATCCTTGGAATGTATGCGTCTAAAAACAGAATCAAAATATGGGAGACAAAAACTGAGATCTTCAAGAAAAAAAATAACAGACAAATTCACTAAGGAATTTGGAGACTTCCGTCCCCTTTTTTCTGTAACTGATACATACGGTAGGCAGAAAATCCATAAGGATTTAGTTGAACTAAACAGTATCATTAATCAATTTGATCTAATTGACATATACAGAATATTTCATCCAAGAATAGACAAATACGCAATCTGCTCAAGCTCTCATGGAATATTCACCAAAAAAAAAAAAAAAAAAAAAATACAGGGCCATAAAGCACACTTTAACACATTTAAAAGAATAGAAATCATAAGGAATAAGAACATTTTGAAATTAAGCTAGAAATCCATAACAGAAAGATAACTGGAAAATCCCAAGTTCTAGGAGATCGAACAAAGCACTTCTATAATAACACTTCATCAAATAAGTCTCAAGAGAAATTTTTTTAATAATTAGAGATAAGTGAAAATAAAAAATCATTTATAAAAATTTGTCAGATGTCTGAACTTGCCCAACCTTCAGTTTCTGACAATAAAATGAGTGCAATACTGTAATCATATCTATTCCAAAGTGTTGTTGGGAAGATTATAAGATGATGCATGTAGCTGGCATACAGTGAAGTTTTAATAAGTATTATAAATATAATAGTATTGATAAAAATCTTTCAAGCTTCTGGGGAGATTGAGACTTGAACAATCATTCATTCAACATGCCTTCTGTACCTACTCTGTATCAGGCCCTGGTTCTAAAGAGATAAGATACACTATGTCCTCTTGACTCTCAAAGACGCTTAGTGTCTGGAGGGAAGATAGCTGTGCAGTCAATGCAGCAGAAAAGGAGGCACGTACAAGATGATTCAGAGGCTTGGTGATAAAGGCAGTTCATTGGTGAGGATGTTTTGGGCTGAAAGAAAAACACAAAACACAACTCAAATTGTCTTAAGTAATTTGAAAATTTATTATTGTACATGACAGTGTCAAGAGACTCTACCACCCAGTGATTACATCAAGGACCAGATTCTTTCAATCTTTATGCTATAATAGTGTTGGCTTCATTTTCAGACTGTTAGTAAGGAGACACAATATTCAAGCACATCTAAATGTGATAATGTGTAGAAGAAGAAAAGATTAAAAAAAAATTTTGTATCTCCTTATAGGAGCAAATAAGCTTTTTCTGGAAGTCCACTAGCCAGCTTCTCTAATCTCATTGGCCAGACATGGGTTATGTGGCTATCCTGTACAAATCACTGCAAGAAGAATGAAATTACCCTTAGAATCTGGAGCAGGGATGAGATTAGCCTCCCTCTAGGCACATGGATGCATGGGGAAGGGTAGAAACCTAAATCAAATCCCAATCAAAATCCCAGCAAGCTATTTTATAAATACTGACAAACTGATTCTAAAGTTGATATTTAACAAGGCTAAAGACACAGAGCAGCCAACACAGTACTAAAAATGGTGGAGTGGGCTTCCCTGGTGGCGCAGTGGTTGAGAGTCCACCTGCCGATGCAGGGGACACGGGTTCGTGCTCTGATCCGGGAAGATCCCACATGCTGTGGAGCAGCTGGGCCCGTGAGCCATGGCCGCTAAACCTGCGCGTCCGGAGCCTGTGCTCCGCAACGGGAGATGGTGGAGTACTTGAAAGCAATCAGTGTAATCTATCATATCAATAAGCTAGAGAAGAAAAAATATATATTAGTTGATGCAAAACAAGCATTTGGAAAACAAAACACCTATTCATGACAAAAACAGAAAACTAGAAATATAGGGGAACTTGTTAAAGAAGATCTCCAAAAAATGCTTACAGATAACATTATCACTAAATGGTGAGAAACAGGATATCTTCTCAATATCAAAAACAAGGCAAGGATATCCTTTCTCACAGTTCCTATTCAACATCACATGGGATGCTATGTAGTATAATCAGACAATAAAAGGAAATAAAATATATTCAGATTGGGAAGGAAGAAATAAAACTGTCTTTGTTAGCAGATAAGACAATTCTCTACCTAGAAAACCCCAAAGAATCAACAAAAGAACCTTAAAACTAATAAGCAAATATAGCAAGTTCACAGGATACCAAGATAATATACAAAGGTCAATTGCTTTCCTTTGTGCTGGCAGTGAGCAATTGGAATTTGAAATTTAAAAAAACACACAATACTGTTTACAATAGCACCCAAAAAATGAAGTACTTAGGTATAAATATAATAAAATATATACAAGATCTATATGAAGAAAACTACAAAATTCTGACGTAGAAATCCAAAAAGGTCTAAATAGATTGAGAGATAGTTATGGATTGGAAAACTCAATATTGTTAAGATGTCAATTCTTTCCAACTGATCCATAGATTCAGTATAATCCCAATCAAAATCCCAGCGAGCTGTTTTGTAAATATTGACAAAGTGGTTATAAAGTTGGAATGAAAAGACTAAACACACAGACTAGGCAACATAATACTAAAAAAGAAAAGTATTAGAGGATTGTCCGTACCAGACTTCAAGACTTACTGTGAGTGTACAGTGATCAAGACATTGTAGTGTCGGTGAAAGAAAAGAGACAGAATCACTGCTTATTGGAAGAGAACAGAGCCGATAAATAGACCCACACGTATTTGGTCAAATGATCTTTGACAGTGGTGCAAAGACAATTAAATAAAGAAAAGTTTATCTTTTGAAAAAATGGTGCTGGAAAAAATGGATGCCCCTAAGCCAAAAAAAAAAAGAAAAATGTAGATTCAGCTTTAAATCTTTTATTAAAATCAACTCAATCAGACACCTGAATATAAAAGTAAAAGTCTATAGAACCACCATAATAAAGCTAAGAGAAAATCTTGGGTTTGATGGTAAATTTACGTTATAGCACCAAAAGCAGGATCCGTGAAAGAAAAATACTGATAACTTGGATTGTATTAAAATTGAGAACTTCTAATCTACAAAAGACACAGTTGAGAGAATAAAAGGAAAAAAAAATAGACTGTGAAAGAATATTTGCAAAATGCACATTTGGTAAAGTAACTGAATCAAAATATTTAAAGAACTAGCTATTTGTATCAAATAAGCTATCAAGAAAAACACTCAGAGGAATCTTAAGTGAACATTGTTAAGTAGCCAGTAGGAAAAGTTTATACACCTTGTGATGCCAATTATATGACATTCTGGAAAAGGCAAAACCACAGACCTTAAAAGTACCAGTGGTTGCGAGGTGTTCAAGGAGAGAATAGAAAGATAAAGATGTGAAACACCAGGGAATTTTAGGTCGTGTAACTATCTGTATGGTTTCATAATGATGGATACATGACATGCATTTGTGAACATGTGTAGCATTTTATAGCACAAAAAGTGAACATTATTGTTGCAAGTTAAAATAAATTAAAATGTTGGGGGATTCTAGAAAGGAATGCAGACTGTGACAAGAGAACCTAATATGGTTATGAATAAAACAACTTCAAGAAGGAGGTGTACAGGAAAGGTGCTGGCTTATATAACTTTGGAAGTGAGTGAAATCTGTTGAATGCAGTGAAGGCCAAGGGAACTGCACATAAGCACTGTATTCCAGTTGATAGAGTTGTTTCCCACAGGAGTACTAGATAGCAATTCTCATAGTACTATGGAGGTACGTAGGAGTTGAACACTTAAGGAAATAGACAGCAGATAGTAGGAGAGGGAATTTACAGACATGCAAGGATGGGAGGCTAAAATGATCCAAGTGGAAAGGGATTAAAGTTGGAGACATCAGTGAGAACTCAGTGTAGTTACAGATGGTTACATATGGAAATAGTTATAGCTATTTATATATACACAGGTTAATAGATGCACATATATTCCTTTGCTCTGAAGGACTAAAAGAAACAACTCTTCAGGAGCAAGGAGCCCACCTCATGCCCAGATCTTGGTTTCTAATGCCTATCTCCAAAAAGAGAAACCAAAGCTTCCTGGAGAAATGACTGATTCCAGGACTGGGCCAGGAAGCATGCAAGACAAGCCTGGTTGGAGCCTCCTGCAGTGTCGGGAAGCAAGGAAGTGCCCAAACAAAACAACGAGAACTCACACTGATGGGGCATGTCAGAGGGGTCGGGGCCACACAGAGAGCCCCATGGCTGGAATGGTCTGTGTCACAAATCCAGTAAAGTCATATTAGGTTATAACTCAAGTGTAGACTAAATATTCATGAGTCCATGCTGATCTAAATAAATGACAATAAATTAATCAATGAGGAAGGAGGAATAAACCTCCCATGCAGAAGAATTCCAAATAATTTATATAGCTATTCAGCACTAAAGAAGAAAGATCACAACTCCAGCTCTTCAAGTGTGAGCTGCACAGAGACTTCCTTCTGAAGAGGAATCCAGGGGGAGAGGGGTGGTTTGAGTAACTTTACAGTAACAACCTGACAGCCACCACTTCAGACAAGTTATCCAAGTCCACATCAAAGGTCATAAGTTATGTTGCTATTATGTGTCCTTGACGTGATATGATGAAAATGGCACTTTATTCCTGTGATTTTCCTCCTCAAGTCTCAGAGCCCCAGTCAAATCATAAGTAAAACATCAGACAAATCCCAACAGAGGAAAATCCGACAGCATCCCTGACCAGAGCTCCTCAAAACGATCAAGTTCATGAAGGACAAGAGGAAATATGAAACACTGTCACAGTCAGGAGGGGCTTAAGGGGAGACGAGAGCTGGATACAGTGTGTTGTGCTGCATAAATCCTGGAACAAAAAAAGGACAGTTTGGTGAAAACTGAGGAACTGTGAATACAGTATGGACTATTGTTAATAATACTTTATTAGTACCTTTTCATTAATTATAACAAATGTAACAAAGTAATGTAAAGTATTAATACAGGGGAAACTCTGTGTGACTCTATGGGAACTCTCTGTATTATCTTCCCAATTTTTCTGTAAATCTAATACTCCTCTGAAAAATAAAGCCTAATTTAAAAATAACCACAAAATAAACATGCTGCCGTACTTTTCTCTAGCAGCTTTTTCCAGCTATGTCTCATTAATTGCAGCTATATCATAGTTTTCTCTTCCTTTAAATTTCGATATTTATTCCGTGGAGCTGTTGGGAGGATTAAAACCTCACAGTGCAGTCCCTGACATAGAGTAGATTGCCGACAATTATTCCTATGCTCCCACAGCTAAAGCCATTCTAGAGCTGATATTTGAGAATGGCCACCAGGGCCACAGGGAAAGAACAATTTCATGTATTATGTTGAGATATAGATTTTGAACAAAATGTTGCTTGAAAGCACGATCACCTATTGCATTGATTTATGTATTCATTTATTTTTTTTCAAACAGCAAATTTGTAACAACTACCTTGGAAACTTTGACAGGCTTCTGAACCACTAAAGGAGGTAGCAGACTGTAACATTAATAAAATATATTTCAGAATCAGGGAGATTTGGATTCAAATCAAACTATGCTGTGTAGTATTTTGTGCTTTTGAATAAGTTACTTAAACTCTCTAGGTCTCAGCTTTCTCAACTTAAAACAAAGATAATATTTTTTATAGCCTTAGTGTGAAAATTAAATGAAGTAATGCTTAGTAGGTATTTAGCACAGTCCTTGGCATATGGTAAAGTGACAATATGCTGTTGTTGTTATTATTATTACTATTATTCATATATAAGTTCATGAGTCCTAAGTTTTTCCATTAATATTTTAGAATTACAAAAATCTAAAATAATTATTTATATTATAGCTCAGGGAACTCTGCTCAATGCTCTGTAATAACCTAAATGGGAAAAGAATTTGAAAAAGAGTAGATACATGTATATGTATAACTGAATCACTTTTCTGTACACCTGAAACTAACACAACATTGTTAATCAACTGTACTCCCATATAAAATAAAAATTAAAAAAATAAAATATTTATGACATTTTATCTTATAAATGTGGGAATGAAGTAGATTTTCAAAAGTTCTAAACTAGATAATAATTATGGAACTAGAACTAGAATTCCAGGTCTCTTTTCTTCCAGACAAGTGATCTCTCTTTAAAAAAAAAAAGTATTAATGGTCTTTAATATTGGGTAGAATAAGAATAGACTGCATTTCTTTATCACATCTTCATTTATTTTTTGATTTGAAGACACAGGAAACAATTTTGGCTCAATTATGGTTTAGAAACCACACAGGTGGTTCTCTGTTAGATAAACTCTGGGATTAGTGTCCTATGATCCCAACTTTGCTACATTCACAAAAGAATGAGTATAACACAGAAATACAGTGCATCTCGTTCCACAGAGTCTGTTCTAATATTCCCCATGCCCAGTGGAACCGGAGTACTGCTTATCAAGGAGACATCTTTCTGTATTTTTAACTTAGAAATATGAACTCTAATATACCTCCACTAACAAAAGACTACCAGTCAGAGTGTGAATAAATTGCATCAACATTCTCCCACACCTGTATATCTCTGCTTACCTGATTTTGCTATTTTTAAATCAAATTTCTTAAAATATTTTATAGCAAGCCATAAACAATCTTGACATTAAGCAATTTGATACAGGCCTTTGCAATAAATAAATAAATACTACTGGGTGGTTACACATAGTTAGCCGTTTTAAAACAAGAGCTGCTAATACCTCATCACATGAGATGTGATACACTTTGTATTATAATGTGTAGGAGGAAACA
The DNA here is from genome assembly GCF_937001465.1 of Orcinus orca. Lineage (NCBI taxonomy): Eukaryota > Metazoa > Chordata > Mammalia > Artiodactyla > Delphinidae > Orcinus > Orcinus orca. The sequence continues at coordinate 88,614,188 of NC_064571.1, read as the reverse complement.
AAAATGCATCTTCCCTCACAATGATGATTAGACTTACGTTTCATAAGTATTTTTAGTTGGGATTAGAGTTGCCATATTTCATAGACACACACTGAAGTAAAGAAATATATTACTATCTCGAAATCTTCTTCCTCAGGGAAGGTCCTCCACCACTGACTCAGCTATATGATTTACTAAACATCAGCTGTCCAAGCACTGCTGGCTAAAAGTTATTTTTACAGTGTATGTAAACTTGAAAATTCAAAATGAGAGAGAGCGAGAGCGAGAGCGAGAGAGAGAGCGAGAGAGAGAGAGAGAGAGAGAGAGAGAGAGAGAGAGAGGAAGAAGATAATGTCTTCCAGATGCCAGCTTTCTGGATGGGATCTGAAGCCTGAAGCAAGAGAAAATTTTCATTAACATTCAGATTACATGTCATTTTGATTCACACTCCCTAAGCAAGCTAATTTGGTCGGCAGCCAGCCTTCTTGCAGTGTGATGACAACACAACAAGCGTCACCGCCTCCCTTTCATTGCTAGTGATTCCTTGAGTGACAGCCATGGTCTCAGAGCTCTGCAAGACACCGCCCCCTGCCTCGCCCTGCAATGTCAGGGCTGCTGCTGTCCTGGCAAGGACAGGTTGTGGCTTCAGGGACGCAATGGCCATCATCATCCCCAAGCACGTGGATATCTACACAGACACAGGTGCCCCGACACTCACCTCTCACACACTGCATGTTGTCAGAACAATATCGCCAGGACGGAATCAATTGCGCTGGTAATTGGATGCCCTCTGCAGACCTCTGACCTTCCAGCCAGGGCAGCGGGTATTAACCCTTCACCTCACCGAGGCTGCACCTAATCAGTGGCTTCTTTGTTGTGCTATATGCCATTCTATTCTGTGTTCAGATGTCACTGTTTGCTTGCTTGTTTAAGTTTCCTTCGCTCTCTTTTTAACAATCTTTTGTTCGATATATATGCATTTTTCTTTCAGAAATCAAGAAGTTTGGTTTGCTTGCTTGTTTGCTTTCAGATTTCAGCTTAGCAAACCACAGCCCTCTCGTTCCACATCCATCTGTTTTGAGCCATGAGAAGGATAGTGACCTTCATTTCCTTTCTGGAAAGGATTCTGCAGATGTAGGTTTGGGACAGGACCATAACCCCCAGATGTGAGATCTGCAATGGCAGGTGTCTTGTTTCAATTCCCTTGGGTATCCTGGAGAACGGAAGATCGTCTGCAATGGAGGCATTCAGGAGTTGTTTATGAATGAATGAATGTGTACGTCTCATATTGAATTCAGTTTTGTCATTTCTGCCTGCGATTTATCAGGGTAATTGGCAAGTTCGGAAAGCATACCTGCCTTTTGGGTGTATCTTCTCCCTCTCCTGAGTCCTCTTCATACATTTTTTTATGATAGGAATCTTGTTGTCAAGGAACTAAAGGTCAATAGGGGTTTGTGCCCAGGCACTGGTTCTCTCACCCCATAACGTGCCCCAGTTTGCATTTTCATTCATTTCTTAGTTCATTTATTTATTTGTTTAATAGACAATTACTGAGTGTCTCTGACTGTGGGGCACAGTGCCGGACTCCTGGGCTACAAAGGTAAACACAGGTGAACAGGTAGATCCCCTGGTGACTGGGATCTTGAACCTAATGAAAGATGTAGAAAAGTTCATTCTAGTTTAAAGGTGTTAGGAACAAGGAAATTTTAAGTTGAAACAGAGAGGCAGTTGACAAAGCCTGGAGAAGAAGCTGCCTTTATCAGAAAGCCCTTTGTACGAGGCTTTGTCTCCCTGGTTTTGCAGACCATTTGTTCTTCTGCAGTTTAAGGTTCTGCACAGGGGAGACTACAAATACATAATTTACAAGTGAAGATAGGTAGACTCTGTTTTTCTAGAAATCAATGGACCTCAGTGACCTAGAAGAGGACATTAAACATGCATGCACAGAGAGAAAACAAAATATACTAAGGGGTCATTGTAGCTCCAGCTTTTTGGAAGTTCAGTAAAGACACGTTTCGTTTACACATTCTTCCCTGCTCTCACTGTGATAATGTGGTAATTAATTATTTTTCTCACTTTTTTGAATGTATCAATATATGTGGGGAACACTTGACGTTTGAGAGAGGAGAATGATAGCTCTCTCTTCAGGAATGTGTACCCCTTTTTGGCTTATATGAAAATGTGGAAAGATGAATCTATTTGGAATTAAAATAATTAAAATCAACACAGATTCACAATTTATTGGGCTGCTTAAATTTTTATCCTCTATGAAACTTTCTATTCACATCTGTAAAATGACGATCATAATAATGCCTATTTATAGAGGTGTTTTTAGAATTAAATGAGATGATTTGTGCACTCCATGTAATTAAACCCTAAACATAATGTTATTCTTCAAATAACAAATAGTCCTGTTATTATACAGCTAAAGAAAAGATGCATTAAAATTAATTTCTCTTCTCTTTATATTTTATTACAATTTCCTCAAGGTGAAGCTTTTAGAAAATACAGCTAAAGAAAAGATGCATTAAAATTAATTTCTCTTCTCTTTATATTTTATTACAATTTCCTCAAGGTGAAGCTTTTAGAAAACAATGTCTATAATGTTTTAAAATCAAATTTAAAAGTGTGAGGAGACTGGTGGATGCAAGGAAGACAACATTATCGATATTAGAATTTTAAACATATTTTAGTTTAAAATAGCACAGGAATATAAGAGATCATGAATCTTTGTGTTTTCTAAGCATATCCATAGTTTACAAGATTTTGAAAAATGCAGGGATGATTAACTTGCAAGGTAAACAAATTTATTTCAGTTCAAGGCCACAAAATTTTCAGTGGCCTAGTTCGGATATGAGAATTTTAGTTAAAACAGTGTTCCATAGGAATACTTCTGTAGAAGGTTTACCTTTTTGCTTTTGAGGGATTTTCTAAGGCTTTTCTCTTGTATCCACGAGTGCCCTTCCGAGACACTGTTCTCAAATGTAACCAAGGACATTCACCCATCAGACCCAGGGGGCTTTCTTCACTTTACTTGTTCATTTTAGTTGGAAGCTGTGTCCCTCTGGACAAACAGCTTGGAACCACAAGGAGAAAGTCAAGGTACCTGGGAAAAGAAACACAATGGAGCCATAATAATGACAATTATCTTCAAATATAGAAAGGGGTGAAATGTATTCTCTGTGGTTCCAAAGGGTGAACATTGCAGGGGAGAACTTTTTTACTATAAGGAGTTTAGAAAAATTAGAGTTTTCTGAAATGGAAATAATGGACTGGTGGCCTTTTGCATTAGTAGGTTATAAAGTGAAATAATTCTTACAGAGTAGACGGATTCTTGTATACAGTGTTGAAGCCCATCCATATGTCTGGCAGGGATAGAACTTAAAATATTCTCACTCTGGATTAAACTGTAGGCTCACCTGGGATGCATTTTACAATAGGATACCTGGGCCCCAAAGGTAAAGGTTCCGATTCAGCTGATCTGGAGTGAGGTCTCACCATGGTTATTTCTAAGCCAGGATTAGAATAACTCCCTAATCGTTCTAACATGCACCCAGAATTCAGAAGTACCTATGCCAGATGATTTTTAGAATTGTTTCTCATTGGACGAATCTGGTACTTTTAGTAGGTACCTGTGCCGATCAAATTTAAAGCAACTGAGTGTAGCTGGGGATCAATATGGATTGCCCAGCAGCACTGCAGGCAGTCGTGTTGCAGAGCACTGGTAACAGATTGATAGAGTTTAAATACAGGGTTGATCCGTGCCTTGTTCATTACTGCTCTGTTCAAGAGACAAGTATCAGCCGAGTCTTCTGGTCTTCGCCTCAGATAGAGACAGTTGCTGACAGTTCTGGTCCGCCCCCTTCCCCAGGAAGACGGTCTTCATGGAACACAGCCAGTAATATCATCCCAGAAACAGTGACAGAGAAAAGTTTATAATATATATCCTGCTATCTAGTGCATTGAAAGATTGCAGAACCCATGGTGTATTTCATTAAAACCACCGGATTCCCAGAGCCTGTTAGCAGAGACTGGAAAACATCATTCTCAACACAGTGGGGAAAATCCTGTCATTTTGTGGTAGAAGCAGGACGGGGATTCTGACAGCTCAGTGGCAGGGTGTGTGTGTTTGTTACAACCTCTTTTCCCTGTAGCTGTGCTCCCCAGACTTTATGACACCAGGTCTTGGCTTAATCCCCAGCCTCCCTGCACAGTTGCCTCTGCTGAGAATTAGGCATTTAATTTTCTGCGTCCTTATTGTGGCTTTTAGATGTAAATTCTCATTAGGCTATTTCTGTGTAAATAGAAGTTTGACATAACAAGAGCACCAGCATAGACTGGTGTGGCTGCTGATAACTCATTTCTAATCCATCTCTTCCATACTGGGGCTTAATTTAAAGGCTGGGGCACTTGAAAACGCATTTATTAAGTCTGACCTACTTTTTAAATATTTAATATTCCATTTTGGTTTCCTTGTAACAAAAGAAGCTTCAAGGTCTTCATGTTCTTGCCCATTTTTAAAGCATCGATATTAATTCAGCTAATAAGAAACTGTACAGACTCACTGTCCCCTGGACCACTTTCAAGATTTGTATTTAAAGCAATTAGCGGTTCATAAGATCTTACGGGTACTCGGACGTCCCAAAGGACTGGTCTGCATTTGTTCTTGATAAAAATTATCCTCTTTCATTTTCTTCAGATATGTGCCCGTGTGTTGGTAAAAAAAGCCTCCAGATCCGTAACAGGAAAAGTAACCACTATCTTCACAGAGGGAAGCCTGCTTATAACTTATTAAGGCTTATTCCTTTGATCAAAACTATTCTGATTTGAGGAATGATAGATAGAGGCGAAAGATATAGAGAATGGGGAGGGAAGAAAGTAGGGAGAAAATACAAAATAATGTGCAATGCAAACTTGTGAAATTTAACCAATATTTGTATACGCATAGTGCTTAGTTCATTGTAAAAATAAGTTAGATAACATACATATGCCAAAAAACTCAATAAAAGACAATGAAAAGTAAAGATGGAATAAGGTATGAGAGAAGTAAGAGGGTAGAATTGCTTGCAGCCAGGGTAAATCCAGTACACAGAGACTCTTATCATAAAACTGTGTACTGGATGGAGTGCAAGTTCCCTAGTAGCCAAAGCAGAGATCAAACATGACAATTACATGAGTTAACTCTCCATATGATAAGAGCAAACAAGTCGCTCAGAAGCGAAATTCTTTTTGATCCTGATCTCATGGAGAGTTTCTTTAATAGAGTCACTTAAAAGGAATACTTCTGGTCCAGATGACAACACCCAACAAATTAGCAATAATAAATGCGATAAAGGATTTCATAGAATTGAAAATATTTATCAAATAATACTCCTACTCTCATACTTAGCTTTGGGAGTACAAATGCAATAGGTGATGCTCAATCTTGCTACGCCATCTGGTTTACGGCTCCATAGTAAAAAAAAGCAACAGATCTCAAAATTGGGAGGAGGAGGTGGTGGTGGAGGTGAGGGGGTTATTGCTCAGTTACGGCAGAGAAAACATGTTGTTTGTCAGATAGGCTGGTAGGGACATGCTTTAAAATAGCAAAGGACTTGACTTTCATCTCCTGTAGAGTTTGAAAACAACATTAGTTAGCGAGTGTGGACAGAGTGACAGTAACTCTTACAAGACACTTTAATCAAAGAGATTGCAATTTTCTGACGTATCTTTAAGTCTTGAACAGGAAAAAAAACGTCTGGGGATAAATTGTGATGGGCACGGCTTTAGAACTAGGACTCAGCCCTTATTAAGAGCTCACTCCTTGTAACAGCATACTTTGACAAATTCTAATATTCTTATTAAATAATACTTTATTATTTTTATAAGAAATATAATTAACAGACATGTTCTTTTGGGTTGTTTTCATTAACTCGCACTCACTGGATGCAAACTCAATACAATTTCTTGCTCTGGAAGCTATACATGTAACATATCTAATCTTTAAAAGATGAAATTTGAATGTCACTCTTTCCCTTTTATTAATGTTTAAAAATTTGAACAATTCCTCATTTGATACTACTCTACTTTCTATTTACATTACCATACCTTTTGAGGGTAACGGTATTCTTCCCATTCTTTATACTCGGTATTTATGTTTCTTGCCTAATGCATTGGCTGGAAGTTCAAGAACAGTGTTGAATTATAGGAGTGATGAAGAGACTGATTGCTTTGTACCTCATTTTAATAGGAATTCCACTGGGTTTTGCATTAATTAGGATACTCCAGTGTGAGATATATTCCACTTATATTAAGATATTTCTCTTCCATATCAAATTTACTGACATCTCCTTTTAATCAGGAAAAATATTTTACATTTTAAAATTAATTTTATTGCCACTCAAAAAGAGTGGATGTAGTTTCTCTTTTAACCTATTACTTAGATGAATTTTACACATTATTTAGGAAATAAGCATTAATATTTTGGCAGTATTGGAGCAACCCTGTGACCTTGAAATTCTGATGTGTGTGTGTTTGCATTAATGCCGCTGTAGATACCTATGTTATATAGGTTTTTAAAAAAATATTGATCGTTTTCTATGCTTTGAAGCTTGAAATACTTTAGAAAGTATGTATTCCTTGAAAACTCTATAGAGTTCTTAAAACATATGAACCATATACTTTTTTATACAATTGTTTTTGATTATTTACATTGTCCTAAAAATATTTTTCAGTATATTTTCACACTTATTAACATAAAGTTTTATATAATGTATAACATTCATAAAACTTTCTTAAAGTGTATCTCCTCTAGAATTGTGGTTTACCCCCTTGTTGCTAAATTTTGTGTATTCTTTCTCAATTTTTAAAAATTTAATAAATCAGAAATTTATCAGAGGTCTTTTATTTATTCATCGTTTTTTTTTTGTTTTGTTTGTTTGTTTTTAATGCGGTACGCGGGCCTCTCACTGTTGTGGCCTCTCCCGTTGCGGAGCACAGGCTCCAGATGCACAGGCTCAGCGGCCATGGCTCACGGGCCCAGCCACTCCGCGGCATGTGGGATCTTCCCGGACCAGGGCACGAACCCGCGTTCCCCGCATTGCAGGCGGACTCTCAACCACTGCGCCACCAGGGAAGCCCTATTTATTCGTCTTTTTCTGTGACATGGGTCATTCTATTTTACTAATTCCTGCTGTTATTTTTAGGACTTTTCAGTATTTGTATTTATTTGAGTGGCATGGCCGTCAGGATATAGGGATTCTGAGGTAACAAGCAAGGCAAAATCTCAGTGGCTTAAAGCATCGAACCCACCTCTTGCTCATGCTTTCTGCCCACAGCAAGGTGAAGGGAGCACTTCTCTGAGTTGTCCTGACCCCAGAAAGCATCGTGGATTACTGTCGTGGCTGCCCCACAGGGAAGAGACAGGATAACCGATAGAACCTGGCCTTTAGAGCTTCGAATGTGCGATGACACACATCATTTGGTTAAAGAAAGGCAATGGCCACATCCGACTTCTGAGTGTCACAAAGCATATCATCACGCTCCTGGGGCGAGAACCAGAGATATGGGGGGCCCCCTCTCAGGATGAAGACAGCCCTTCTCTTTTGTTTTGGTTTTGTCTCACTTTCAGGCTGGCTGTTTGGTTCAATTTTTAGTATCTATTTGGTTAGATATATGCAAAGTGTTTTAAGAGTTCACATTTTTACTCAGTGTTTATTATCTTCTAATTCTTTAGTTCTTTGATTTCCTCTTTGACTCTGGTAATTAAACAAATATTTACAAATCCACTGGCTATATTTTTTGTTTTGTTCATTTTTTGGTTCATAGTTTAAAATTCTGTAGCATTAAGCTAAAAGCACTTGCCCTCAGGTAGGTAAAATGTCTCCATTTTGGAATTTGGGGCTTTGTAAATTATACCTGTGTGTGTGCCTATGCGTACACACCAGTTAAGAGAAGTTATTATAATCTATGTATTCCAACATGTTTTGAACATTTCCTGGAGGTGGAGAAAAGAGGAAATGAAAGCCCAGGTCTGTATTCATTGTTGGGAGAGAAAGTAGGAGCAAAGGGGAGAGTTTGGGTTAGGGCAGTGTAACTTCGATATTGCCATGAACTTTGCACACATTGTCACACGTTATAAACCCAATGTTCTATGGCAATGCATGGGTAACCTTGTTATACAGTGGTGACCAAGAGGCTCTGAGTGGACAGGGCATTGGCCCAACACCATACATCTAGCAGAGTGCTGAGGTGTGCTCACCTCTGCTTGTTTGGCTGTGTTCCTCCCCCCTTTCTCTATTCCTTTTGGGGTGGGAGAGGGAGAAACGGACAAGACTGACTTACTTAGGAGACAGCTATGCTACCAGCTTCTCTCAGTTCATTCCACACCGTGGATGCCGCACTCCCTTCTTGAGTTACTCTGTCGCTTTATATTTCATAGTTTTCCTATTTTCAGGGCTTCTCCCAGTTTTTCTCTCTTTCCTTTACTGCTCTCCTTTTACTCCTCATTCTGTGGGCGTCTCTTGCTCTATACCTACTTCTCACTATGCACTACTTCACAATGTGTCCGTTCTCTTCCCATGCCTTTTTCTTTCACTCTAAGTGATTACCACTAATAAGTTCATGGCTAGCACATTTATGTGCTATTTATAGAACTTTGTTCTGAGTTCCAAACATCTATGTCCAGCCATCCATAATATCTCCACGTGGAAAAAATCACAATTTAATGTCACCCCATAAAACAATGCTCAGTCTCTAGTGCCCCTCTTCTTAGTGAAGGGTATTCTTACACACCTAACTATTCCCAACAACATATAGGAAGTCATCCTTCATAGTTTCCTCTCTGTTAACATACCTGAACAGCCACCAAGTTCAATGATTTCTATTTAAGTTTTGCTCACACATGTCCATTTATCTCAACCTCTGTTGTCACTAGTCTAGTCTTAATCACCTTCGTTTTCTTCTGAGCGTGTTGTGAAATATCCCAGATAAAATTAACCGTACTGTATGCTGACCGGGAACTCTTCAGAATCCTCAGTGTGCAGGGTATCCAGGTCTGCAAGACCATCACTGTGACACGGCACCTGTCAGCATCCTGTCCCTTCACGAGAATCCTAAACTATCCCTCTTTCTGCTGTATTTATTGCTTTATTCCTTTATTGCTTTATTCATTTTTGGTGACCTCCTAATCGTTACACCCATCATATAATAAACTTCCCATTTCAAGAATATTCCAGGGTCTTACTCTTTTCCTTCATAGCATTCACACTACCATCATTATATATATATATATATATATATATATATATATCACATATATATTCAATTATTTAATATCTATTTCCTCCACTAATCTAAATGCTCCACGAGGCCAGGGATTAACTGTACCTTGTTAACTTTTATATTCTTAACACCCAGTGCCTCAATATAATAAGTATTAAAAATTATTTGTCTAATAAATGGAATACCTAGAGACCACATAGAGTATATTGAATAATAAAACCTCTTTTTAAAGAGGAAGTCAAGCCTGTAGAAATTTTATGAAGGCCCCTTGATATCAAGTTAGTCTGAAAATTAATTATTTCTGAAAAGAAGTCTTAACAAAATCCTAAACATATATGATGGTTAAAAATTTTATTTATCTTTCAATACCTCAATCCAACACTATCACCTCCCCAAAGCCATCATGAACCTATTCTGGTTTTCTATCATGAATTTTAATGAATTTTCTTCTTGTCTTACCTTCCCAGTTATCCAAGAGCTTCATGGGAGCAAAGACCTTTCCTTTGCATTTTGTGCCCCATTTTGTGCATATTAAGTAATTATTAAACCTCTACTGAATAAATAAATATGTCCAGGATGATTTATTATAGAATACTAAATACCAGCAAGTGCTAATGGAAAACCTATTATGATACAGACATTGTACTAGACTACAAATAAAAACAAACTAGAGACCATAACTCAAAGACTTCGTATGTTTACTTGAGAACCCTTTTAGTCTTTATTTCTGCCACTTATTCTGCCCCCACTGTGTCCTAATTCCAATACCACCTAAGAGGGAACAAGAGAATCACACCCAACTCCCTGGCAACTGCTGGGGTGATCACATGCATCACAAACCCTAAGACAGTTTATCAAATTAAAAGTATATATGCTTCATGATTCATTTTTTATTTACTGGAAATTTGGCTTACCACAGTTATAATATTGCATATGATTAATTATGCCATAGACTTTGTATGTTCGAGCTTATGTTTGCTCCTGTAAATGGAGCCATGCCTGTTTTCTGTATTCTATAGAGAGCTCATCATGATGCATTGAATTTTCATTTGCATGATATTTACATAAATTTGCATTTCCATACAATCTTATTAATTTTACATAAGAAATATGCCTAATTCTAAAGACAATTAAATCTAATCTTATGGCCCCCCAAAAGAAGTAGTACTACTGGAAGAAACTGGATAATATAAGAAGCTGGAAAAAAGTACAGAATGTATTTTAAAATATTGGAAATAATAACTCCCCATTGCATAAGGAGTTCTATGTGCAAAATATTTCCATATATTTCATCTCATTTGAGCCACATTTGAAACTTTTAGTTAAGTAAGTCAGAGATGACACCAATCTTAACAAAATAAACTGTGTCCCAGAGGTTCAAGGTTATGTCCAAGGTCAAGGAATAGGTTCCTGGCAGAATCACAACTTGGAGCCAAATCTCCAAAGCTGAGGCCTCTTCCACCTGGTCTTGGACATGGGTTCACACACAAGACAAATAGGATGGAAGAGACCTACACTACAGACAAGAGGAGCTACAGAAGTCCATGCTTCTTCTTTCTCTTCCCTTTGAGGTTCTCACTCCATCCTTTCTTTAAACCTTTAAACCTTCATTCCCTCTCACCAAATGCACAACCTGGTTGCCATTAATTGGTTCTGAGGAAAGCGAAACTAAAAATTAAGGTGGCCGCTCTCTGGAAACCTGCACTTTAAAAGGAGATTCTTTCAGTTAAAACAGCTTTTTCCTTAGAGAGCTAGAGCTGATTTTGAAAGATCATTATCAGCTTGACTTTTGACCACAGGAGAGGCCAGTCCTCACTTTGATTGTTAAATTGCTGAAAGGATAACACAGAAAGACAGGAGTGTGTTATGAATTCCAAGTCCTTATGAAGACGAGGATGAGTAATAAAGGGAGATCTGGGGGCACGTTCAGGGGTAGCACTCAACTCTTTAGATGAACAACTGAATCAAATAAGCAATTACCAATCACCACCGCAGTAATTTTCTGTCTTCCGTCCATAGACACTTTGACCAGTAGACTCTCTGCCCTGTCTCTAATCCTTTCAGTAAATCCATAGAGTAGTTAGTACTAACTTCCTATGTGAACAAACCAGTGCTTAAAAGGATTATATAACTTGTCCAAAGTCTCATAGCCAACACGTAGCTGCACCAAGATTTAGACTGTGGTCTCTCAAATTTTTAAATCACTTTATTAATGTCATTCTTCAGATTGTTGACTAACATAAGTTTGAGAAATTGGAAAGCTAGAAGGGAAAGTCTGCCCTTGTGTCTTGCATCTCACGAGAAGATGAAGGCTCTGTGACATGCCCCAGACTGGAGAGTTGGTTGGTGCCCACATCAGGACAAGAACCGAGTCTCAGTTTTTCAGGCATAGATTGTTTTCATTTGTTTGTTCTATTTGCCCCAGAGCATCAGGCTGTCACTCTTTTTCCTCAGAGTGGCTCTCGTACACTTGGTCCCCTTAACTGAGTCTCTGTGTTGAGTCCTTCTGCTTGAATCCCAGTAAAAACGAAATCAATCAGTACAAAGATGGTATCGATACAACCCATAGGGTGACCGGTGGCAGCAGAATGTTGACAATGAATATGGGAGACACAAGTCCACCCAGAATGTAAGATTTTCTTTAGCATTTAGGATTATCCTAGATGCCCATATGTTTGTACCAATGGATTTTGGGTTAGAACAATTTGTGTTCCAATCTCAGCACCAGTGTATGTAATTAGCATGTCCTGTATTCTGACATACATACCTCTGAGACTCAGCTTTTACACCCGTGCAGTTGAACCAATTAAAACCTGCCTCACAGAGGTGCTGGAAGTAATAACAACCATAAACCTAAGTCATATAAATTATATGTATATATGTAAAATAAGTGGGATTTCCATGGTTTTAAAAATGTGTTCGTTTTAGGCAAACACCCCTAAAGCCAGACTCACTGGTGAAAACAGAGACCATTAGCTGAATACTGTAGTTTAAGTCAAAGTCGAGCAGTTTTCCAGTGAAGCTTGTGAGTTAATTGTTTAGTCATGACACAAGACTTGAATAATAGTTGCAGCTTGATGCAAACCTTTTCAACATCCACCATGAATACTCAATACTTCTACATTTACCCACCTAACCTTTCTTTCCTTTTTATCCTCCTTGCTCTGCAGCGAAATAATGTCGTCAATTTTGTAAAGTAAGAGTAGTTAAACAATATTGATATGAACATCAACATAGTATGGTTCACACCTTACACTTGCTACATTATGTGCACAGTTTCATGCTGTGATATAAAATATATAGATTTTTGTTTCATTTTATCAGGAAAATATCAATATAATGATGTCCGGTTCACGCCCTTCATTCACTCATTCCAGGATTGCTACCAGGCAATCTTTATTTCAGTCACCTGAGGGAGGTGGTACGTAAAACTGAAGACTGCCATTTCATCTTAAATTAACAGTAGGGAAGGGATTCGAACAAGGGAAATATAATCACATACCTTGGAATTTAGCCAGAGTAGCAGAACTCCAAAGTCCAATAGACCTCATTATGAAATGATGCGTGTGTGTGTGTGTGTGTGTGATGTAATGACAACAAATAGAAATCCAAATCGATCACACACACACATACATATTCTCTTTCTCTGTCTCTCGTATGTGTGTGTGTGTGTATATATATGGAGCATACACATATATGTGAAGCTCACAAAACCCCAGTCAAGTCGGCTGGTTTGATATCCTGTTTCCTCTGCCCTCAACCTCTGCTTCAAGGGAAGAGGTATCTGGCTGACAAATGCACCGATCAGTGGCTTCAAGCAGTTCCCGAAGCAACCTTGACCTCTAGTTTCAACACTGACCAGGCTTATCCATATTCAACTTGTGAAACAGAATGAGATCAGGGAAAACCATAAGACAATTGTTTTATTGGCAATGTGTTGCAGAGGCTGCTTTTCTGAGGTTTGAGTCTCACTGGGGCTGCTGGGCAGGCTGTCCCCTTGGGGAGGTCGCCCCCTAATGTTATGGGAAGAAACCAAATACTCTTGCTTTAGCTTAGTTGAAAAAATGTCATATCCCTAACTTGATCTTAATTAAAATCTACATGTTATCATAAAGAGATATAACATGATTAGAGACTATCTTAATGGCATGTTCCAGTTAAAAATTCAGCGTTAAACGTACTAGATACTAGGAAAGGCAAAGTGGCATTTTTATTCGTGACTAGTTTTCGCAACTTTGTACTTTTACCTGAAATCACATTCAATTTTTATTTTCTATTTAGTGCTTTGTAATTCCTATCTTCAACAATTTTTAATGTTACTTCTGAACTCTTTTGTTCTTAAAAATACGCGTATTTCTAAGACTTTCACTATGCATTTCCTCGGAAAGAAGTCTTGAAAAGATGGTCAATTGTTCTAAAAAGAGACAGACTCAATGATTAACATCTAATATTTAAGCATAATACAGAACAAGTTCATTGTTTGGTTATTGCCATTTTAAATGTAGAGACTTTTAGGTACAGAATTCTTAGAGGAAATTTTCGTCTGTGTTAGACTTTTCCAAAGACTGTAATTGGGAAATTAGATTAAAATATTTGATATGTAAGTGAAATATTAATAGAAAATAAAAGATGATATTAAGGAAAATTGGTGTGTTTATATAAATATTTATTAACAAATAAAGAGTAAATAGATATAAAAAAAACTAAAAGTGGCCAAGGAATTATTTCATCTTCTGTGTAACTTTAATAAGCTTACTTTAAATGTGAACATACTCTGACATGTAAACCAGAACAGCTACTGAACTGGTTTAAATATTCAAGAGAGTTATTCATAATTGATTTATTAATACAAACAACTTTTCCATACAAACATGAAATATAATTATTTGGATATAATTTATTATGAGTGAGCAAGTTTTCAAAAGGTGAATTAATATTAGATCTGTTTCCCCACCACCAAAGAAATACAAAACAACACCCCAGGAATCCTTTTTAAAATATGGCTTCTATGATTTGAGTGGCTTGTAGATGAGTGCATAATTCATGACAGATGTATGTGTATAGAGCAAATAAACAAGGTGATTTCCTAAGGAAATTTCAATATCTTCCAACTGATCACAACTTCCAAAATTTCTCTTCACCTAAATAAAACCTTGAAAATTGAAATTATGAAAAGATTAATAAAATTTAGTATATAGAAGGAGTGAAATAAACTATTCATTTAGTTTAAATTAAAAGCATGCTTATTGCAGTAAGAATTAAATTTCCAAACTCACATTTGAATTCTGAATTTTCCAAATGGGGATAGATCATGTGTTTGCAACATCAGGGGAGGGGATTTAGTAGGTTAGTGCTTACACTAGAGGTTGAGAAGTTGGGATGTTTTTAAAAAATTGCTTTGTTTCTTTACAGAGATGCTCTAATGGTATGTGTTTTAAATTTCTATTTCAAACACTGCGTTTTTTTACATGACTCTGTCAGTATCTCTGTATCCAATCAATTATAAGTCAGTGCTATACATTAACAGACAAAAAAGAAGCTTTAATTCCGTTATCAATTACAAGAATAAATGACCCCCACTATTTAAGGGCTATAGTCTAAACAACTACAGACTTGATTCTTTATCTCTGATATGCCACTTGAATCTCTGCAAATTTCTTGTGCGATGCTGAAATGTAGCCTGTCTCAAAGGCACAACCCACTGGAAAAGCTATTTTAATCTAAGACCAGGTTAAAATAAGGTTGTTTTATTTGGTGCTTCAAAATATTTCTGAAGGAGGATAACTGCCTCATCCAGGCACTTCATGCTGGGCGACCGCTTCAGTCAGAATGCATGTGCTTTTCTTAATATTTCCTGTTGCATTTCCTATCCATAGAGCAGCCTCTCCACTAACCCTTCTTTGACTGCTAATGATTATCTATTGGAAAAAAATGTTCTCTTCCTTTATGAAAATGGCAGTGCCACGTCTGCTTCCTGTGGGACTGTGATGTGCCAGAGCCAGGTCCTCTCGGTGGGTGAAGTTTTATCCTAATTAGAGTGGTGTCACTGGGACGGTGGAGCTGCTACTGTCAGAAGCAGAAAGTGCACTAGACACGGGGCTTCAAAGGCAGCTGTAAAGGACATGCAGCGCCTAGTAAAATCACCAGAGACCAGCCGGCACACGGGTTCTGATGCTCTTTCTGAAGCTGACCTTTTCCTGGCGAGTGGGTCTTACCTTATCCCTGTGATAAATTCAAGCCTAAGTCACAGAATCATGACCTTTGAACATATGGGCTGCCTTTCCACAGACTGCCCGTTAATTCCCAGCGAGGCAAGAGCACGGGGTGACAGTCGGTTACAATCGTTATTTTCACACGCAGACCGTCGGCAGTGGTCTTTTCGGGGTAGCTTCACTTAGAGGCGCATTGTCATAAAGTCAATTGTCAATCTGACACACTGTAGTTCTGTAAATGACATTTTCTTCAGCCCTAATTAAATAAGTAGAATCAGAGCAGAGAATAAGGATGCACAACCTAGATGTTATTTGTATGTTTGAAGCTGTCATATCTTCTGCCTACTAATTTTAAAGAGATCACAGCACATGCTCAGTTTCTGATCTAAGTACCCAAGAAATGTCTCGTTATTATGACCTAATGAATCAATTTTAAATGTATAGCACGACTTGAAGATTCTATTTTCAGAAATATTGAGAACAGTGTGATTAAGTTAAAATCTGTATACCTGCAGCTCCCTCCTCTGCTTAGGTTTCTTCTGAGTTCTGACTCACCTGGCTATATTTTCAAGTCCTTCTCAAAGACCCCTTAACACCCAGCTCTCCATATTCTAGACTGAAGCTAAAACACCTCATCCAGCAATACTCAGATCTTGCTGGTTTGGTCTTCCTGGATATCCCATTAGAAAATTTCCTGTTTTGAGAAAAAAATTCCTTTCGTTCTCATTCTTCAGCTTCCTTCTGCTCTTCTCCTAACCTTGCTTGCATCCCTCCTACCGCAGGCTGAGTTCATTTCTCAGAGTTAGTCTCTCTACTCTCAGTCAACACCTGGTCTTCGTAATGCTCACCTTTCCAGGGTCTGAATGCCCACAAGGCCTGAACATGAGAGCACTTATCTCAAGCAAGATTTAGGTCAAGAACAGGGAAACCAGCCATGACAAGAGGTTAGGTGGACAAATATATATTTTACCAATGAACACAATACAGGGATAATCAGCGCCCAGCCCAGTTGCTCGACTATTGTATGACTCTTAATCTCAAAGAGACATTTTCTGGATTTCTCCTCACACCAACGCCTATTTCAGCAAACTGTGTCTTACACTGTCAGCCAGAAGTCACCACTGCTCTTGGTGGGTAACAGGCAGTGGGAATGGGCCTGCAGCTGGGACAGCCCGAATCTCTGCAAGGGAAACATCAGATACATGACCATTTGGGTCTGCTGGAGTGACAGCCATGGTGATACACCCTACCCTCTTTTTTATTAGCTCCATGTTTTGAGACAACTCTCTTAACCATTATACCCACAATCCTTGTCTGGAAAACAGAGAACGGAGAATCATGATTTTAGTTGCTAATAAGATGACATAGCACAGAGTATGCAAATTGAGAATGGTGTTGCTGCTGTTAAAGTTATCGTGACCCTTTGTCATATGTACAAAAATAATCTTCTACCTTCCATACTCTCCCTTCAGTCAAGAACAGGGAAGGGCTAACACTTTTGTGCTGTGTTCAGTCTCTGAATGAAAGCACTCCTAGGCTCATTTTAAACACAAACTCATCCTCACTTCAGAAAACAGAATATTGAGCCAGAGATATCAATCTAAACTTCTAAACTTGATTCATGTCAAAACTTGCCCCCTCCTTTCACCAAGAATCCTCCAGTTAGGAAGTTGAGAGTGGTCCTCCTATTTGCTCCAGGTTCTGTTACTTTAACCTGGATGACTGAGCTGAGCCATCCAACTGCCCTTGTAGGGGATGGAATTCTTCCTGGATGCTGTCCCACCAGGGGTGGCTTTCCTGTCTTCATTCACGTGGTCACTGATGTGCCAGCCACGAAGTCAGGTCTCAGTTGTGACACCTATTTGTGGCCAAATGGACTGAAGTGTGGGAGGTGGACTTGAGATATGATGGGACAATAAGGAGACTGTCTTGCCTGGAATTCGGGCTGCAAAAACTGTCTCTTCTGGATGAGCCTGTAGCAGGTAAGTGACCTGTGATCGCCACATCCCCCTCTTACTTCCACACAGGGCAGAGAGACAGAATCCTAGACAGAATCCCATCAGGAGATGTAGGGAGAGCCCAGGAATGGGGGCCAAGAAATGGAGACAAAGAATAGAGACGTTCTTCTTTGGCCCATTCCTCTATCCTTACAATAAAGAGCCTTTTTCAGCTTACCTTATTTCAACTGGTTGATGCTATTTGCCAAAAGTAAAACAGTCCTTGTTAAATAGCTTCCCATCAACTGTTTCCCCTGCTTTAATGAGTAGTTAAGAATAAAATCACCTACTTCACAGGTTTGCATGTGCTTCCAACAAGGTAATACAGAAGTACATTAAAAACCATTATAAATACATATGATCTTAAAACCTGAATGTGTCTTTGTGAAAGAAATCTCTTTTTTCTCATTGCAAATAATCTTGGGGACTTTATGTCTCCAGTGTGTTCCTTTAAGAAATATAAAAAGACTATAATAGGAGATTTTGTTCATTGAACATCAACTTTTACATGCATAATTAGATGTGGAGGGCAGTGGTTAACTTCTCAACATAGTTTAGATTTTATGGGGGAAATGGGAAATAAAATTAAATATACATAACTATATAGAACTAAATACACATACACAGTTTTATCTCATTTCTGGAAATGGAACATGTTAGTGACTAGATCCGATACAGTTAGGTCTCCTTGAAAAAAAACTAAAAAAATCACCTTCAAAAGAAATGTAGACCATTTGGCAACTCAATTTTTAATCTTCTTCACCTTGTTCACTTGATCTTGACACATAACTAAGGTTTTTAGTGGTTCGTAGAAAGAGTGAAAGATTTCAATTTAGCAAAAAGTTTATTGAAATATCTCCTCTGTGTAAGTCATTGTAAGTCACTGTAAGAGATTATCTGGAGAAGAGAGTAATAAGTATTTTATAAAACCTTCTCCTGAGGATTTGGAGTTGAGGGGAAGAGACAATATTTTCAGCATTGGCTGCCCTGTGGTTGAGCTGCTGTAAGGAATACAGAAAAGTATAAACACACAGTGATTGGAAAACAAATAAAAATGTTATTAATTCTGCTTGGCACTGAAGAAATCAGGGAAGACTTAATTAAGTAACTTTGGAGATATTAATTTACTTATGTACACTCTGTGTTATAAATACATTTTGAAGTGGCTACCTTTCAGTTGTACTTTGAAGAATAAGTACAATTTCAAACAGATCAAAGGTCAGAAGAAAAGTATTACGCAGAGAAGAAACATTAGGTAATACAGGTTGTCTAATAGGAAGTGACAGTTTAAATTTTTTTCTTATCGTGCTATAGCTGATATTGCTGATAACACAGAATGAATGATAGTTTGTGAAAGACTAATAAAGACATAAAATTACCCACAATCCACCATCAAGTGGTATGTTATACCTCTTTCTAATTTATTCTAAATATTATTTATACAAATTGAGATACTCTACATCTATATCTGTGCTGCCCTTTTAATTAATATAAAAAGTTACATTACTAAATCAATATAATTTTAATGTTTACACAATAATCTCTAATACTAATACATCATGAGAATATATCCTCATTTTAACATTTTTTTACCTAACTTTTCTCTAGTAATTGTTACAATTTACATTCCAGTAAAGTAATGTATATGAAATTATCTTTTCAATAACCTGCAATTTGAATCACAAATGTTTTATTCTATTATTGTTTGATGTTCTTTTCTGTAATTAGTAAGCAGTTGAGATGATCAACTCATATTTTATATGTTTAGTCCTGTACAACTTTAGGACACATTCCGTTGGATTGTCTCTAAATGTGAATGTCTGTATGTCATAAACATATTTGTTCATGAGAGCAGCTCATCCTGGAATCATTCTAAATTTAAAGATGCGTATGAATGTCTCTTCTGCCTTAAGTCACTTTCATCCCTCAGTCTAAGACATGACATTTTCATACTTCAAGATATTATGTAAAGTCTGGGCATAATCTTCAGATAGATCCCATGAAGACATAAAATATTACTCACTTAATATTCTCATTGTTCAACTGATATGCCTTGAGTGTCTGAAAGTTGTATGATCTTATGTATAAACCCCTGGGTGGTAAACGGTCTGAGTTTAGACACGTTGCATGTTTATAGGTCAGCTTGTATTGTGGTAAGACTGAAGTCTTCTGAATCTGACAGACTTGGACACAAAGTCTGGACAGTGGATAAATCTCACTAGCAATGCCAGCTATGTCACTCTCATACACTCGTCTCTTTGTATCCTCAGGGTACTGGTACCAGGGCCCTCATGGATACCAAAATCCAGATGTTCAAGGCCTTTACACAAAATGGTGAGATATTTGCATATAACCTACACACATCCTCCTGTATACTTAAATCATCTCTAGATTACTTATAACAACTAATAAAATGAAAATGCTGTGTAAATAGTTGTAAATACAATGTCAATGCCATGTAAATATTTGCCAGTGTATGGCAAATTCAAGTTTTGCTTTTTGAAACTTTCTGGAATTTTTTTTTAATATTTTTGATCCCAGTTGGTTGACTCCATGGGTGCAAAACCTGTGGATACAGAGGGCTGACCGTATTGACTATGAGTTCCTTGTGAGAACCCAGAGAGACTGACAATCGTGTGCTGCCCGAGTGCCCAGCTCGTCCCTAAGTCTGTCCAGTGCAAGCTTCAGGTTTACAGAAACTGGACACCTCACTGCCTGCCACAGAGAACAGTTTTTAAGAGTTGATTTTCTGCTGGCACAAAGGACCCCTTTTTAAGGGCATTTATAGACTTGCCTGGTAGAAATGATAATCTCTGTATATTGTTTAATGATCAAATTTTGTTTTCCAGGTTGATCTCATTCAATCCCAGCTCTAGGGGAAATATTGGATTTCTTTATGATAATGATACTGCTAAGCAGTCAGAAAGCCATGTCTGAAAAGAAGTAATTTACATGTATATAAATACTTTTAAACTTTTTACCAAGGCAGCCATTTATTTGAACTCTATTTCTTTAATTGCCAGGCCTGGAGTCAGATACTTTTTCATATGTTCTCTCTTTCTCTTTCTAGTTTCAAGAGAAGAGCAGAGAACGTTTTAAAGTAACAAATGTGAGTAATATTCATATAATTAGTAAGGCAGCCTTGGCAAGTCATTTGTGAAACCAGAGATACTTAGCCCTACAAATAGTACTTCATTGTTAGGAGCAAAAACGAACCCCACCTCCTTGGTCTACAGAAGATCTGACAGATGGAAACATGATGACCTGCTTTACTTCTCTCTGTCATCAGAGGGGAAGCATGTGAGGATCAGTAACCACGTGACCTGAGTAAAAATGCAGAAACAAGCTAATCATAATCTTCATGTGATAACATTTCTCTTTAAATGTATGAAGAGGATCTCTCTGTTCAAGCAATCATCTTGCTTGATGGACAAAATCAACTTGGCCCATATGAGTGAACCTCATTAACCAGAATCTCTTATGAATAAAATGGTAATTCTGTAGTTGCGTTTCTCAAATCATTTTGTTGTGTCAAACACTGAATTGATTAGCACATGATAATATATGAAAATTAGGAAGGCAAAATAGATGTCATTGTAAAGCTTTATAAAATTATCAGAGTCTACAGATTCAAGGTTCTGGGGTCTTGTTGTTTTTGTTGTTGTTTGGAATAAGCAAGGAATAGTGAAGTTTAAATTAAATTCTATGCTTGAACTAGGGTGTCTCTTTCTCTGTCATTTTTTCAGAATCCTCATAAATATATAGCAAATATTGTAGATGGAATCCACACACCAAATCCATCAATATTCTTATTATATTTTGTCTGTTCTGAGATCATAGTATAGTGATAACAAAATTTTAAAAATTTTAAAGACATAGGATGAAAAGAGTGGGAAGTGCGTGTCAGTCTGCATGGAAATACAACTCATGTAATAAACTTCACCCATCGGTATAGATTGGTTAAAACCACTTTCCCAGGTCTTGTACTTAATCATGAAGGGTCACCTAACAATCACCCAAGATTTAAGGAGAAACTTCCAAGAATAGAAAAGGATAAAAGATAACAAACAGAAAACTAATAATTTAGAAAAAGAAGAAGCAAAATGGATATTATTCTAAATAGAATATCTGGACAGTTTCAAGGGAAAAAAATCAGGAGAGGAATAGAAAGCAACAGTTTTAGACTGAGAAAGAGTTGTTATCAATTAAGCATGTGATTGCCAGAATAAAAATATAACTGGCATTTTGGGAAATAAAGTGAAGAAAAATCTGGCAATGTAGAAGGAAGAGAGGAAGAGACAGAAAGATGAGAAGAATTACAATAAAATAGAAGAGGGAAAGAGGGTGTTATGGTTTGGATTGCATTCTCTTGAAAGTTATGTTGAAGCCCTAACTCCAGTACCTCAGAATGTGACCTTATTCGGAAATAGGGTTGTTGCAGACGTAATGAGTTAAGATGAGGTCATATTGAGTAGGGTGGGTGTTAATCCAATATGACTGGTGTCTTTATCAGAAGAGAAGAGACACAGAGACAGAAGCACTGGGAGAAGAAGGTCATTTGGTAATGCGGGCAGAGATTGGAGTGCTACAGCTGTAAGGCGAGGAATGTCGAGATTGCTGGGAGACGCCAGGAAGGATCCTCTCTTGGACGCTTCAGAGGAAGGATGGCCCTTGGACGGTGACTGACACAGAATAGATAGAAATAAATATAACTATGGTGGGCAGATGGCAGAGGGGAGTATGGGAAAAGCAACCAAGTAAACTCTCTTCTTGGAAGGAAGTAAAAAGACAATGTCTACAGGTGGTAAATAAAAATGACAGCAATGTTTTCTGGAGATGTAATGAAAACAACAGAAGAAAGAGCTAAAAGAGTTGGCTCTATTTAGGGAGGGGAAAAGGAGAGTAGGGTAGAGAGCGGAAGGGAATTGTTTGTTATTCAAATTTTGGGCTACTTATTTTTAATCATGAGCATTACATAGATTAAACTATTTATAATAGAATAATTATTATAAAAGATATGACGTTTTTGTCGATGAACTTGATATGATTCATTTCTAAGAGCAGACAAAATAAATTCATGTTAAAATTTAAAGGAGATAGGGGAGCTATTAGCCTTTTCCTAAGGAAACCGGGAGCCTGTGATTGACTGCTGCAGCATCAAGCCAGCATCTCAACACCTACACTAGCACCAGCATGAACTGACCTATGACATCCATTTACTTCCAAGGAAACTATTCTCCTCTATACCCACTAAGGTAATTCCAGTAAGGAAATTAGGTTGGGGAGCGTCCCCCAGAGAGGGATGCTGGGGGCAGTAGAGAAACAGAAAGATCGTTCTGCTCAGTAAATACAATCCATGCCTAGTCAAGGGTTTCCCCACACCCAGGGCAGGGGCTCCCTCCAGACACCGTCACCGCCAGGACCCAATTCCTGCTACTGTTCTTCCATTTTCCAAATCCCAGATGTGTCTTTGCTGTGGCTGCCCTTGCCCTGTTTCATGACTGTATATTGCTTGTGTTTGGAGGGATGGTAATGGGGCGGTGGTGAGGGCTTGGGGTGGCAGATTCTACGTCTTGCATCTGCGCATGCTCTGAGTCAATAGGCACGTTCATACTCGCCACAGTGCATTTGAATGAAGACCTTTATTCTAGCTGTTACCTTTTACTGAGCAATTATCATAATTTTGATGGAGACACTAAAAGAATATGACTTTCACCGAAGTGTGATAGGAGGAGCAGTGAAGTGAGGAACCTGGAAACACAGGTTCTAGTCCTGCCGCTGGAATGTGTTCACTGACTTAGCCTCCCCATCTGTAGAACAGGGAAAACAGTAAATTTCAAAGCTGTAGTGGGTCAACTAATCAGTAATCAATATATGTCACCATGCTTGGTGCAGGGAAAGAACTTACAGGGTGAGCCTTCTCTACACAAGATTTATAACAGAAAAGCATCCACTTCCTTCACAAGGAACTTGCCCTATGAAATGATTCACTTCTCTTGTTCCTCTTCTTTCCATTTTCTAAGCTATCCTAAGATCTTGCAAATATCTTGTAATACTGTCCGCTCAGTGCTTTCGGCTCTGCAGAGTTAGGCTTTCGTTTTGAATGAATATCTTAGATTTTTTTTCTTTTCTTTTTTTTTTTTTTTGCGGTACGCGGGCCTCTCACTGTTGCGGCCTCTCCCGTTGCGGAGCACAGGCTCCGAAAGTGCAGGCTCAGCGGCCATGGCTCACGGGCCCAGCTGCTCCGCAGCACGTGGGATCTTCCCGGACCGGGGCATGAACCCGTGTCCCCTGCATCGGCAGGCGGACTCTCAACCTCTGCGCCACCAGGGAAGCCCAATCTTAGATCTTTAATTAGGTGATCTCTTAGAGAGCCAACAAGTAATTTTATAAAAGGAATGATAACACAAGAACACTGCCTTCCAGATATTTTAAAGCTTTCCGAGAAATATCTGTATCCTTGGTCTGAGGAAAGTGTTTGTCTTGTCAGTATTTGGATATGCCTGTTTGCATAGTGCTAGGATTTTTCTGTATAGCTATTAACTCTGGTTATTTTTAACATCTATGTTTATATAACAAGAAGAAAACACTTTCCTGCAAGTTATCTTTTATATACAGAGAGGCATTCAGTTGTCCTGAAGACATGTGATAAATGTTTTAGCATATGCTTCTAATTTTAAATGGTATCTGGATAAGAACACACAGATCTATTTAGTATACTATGTGCATAGAATTAGCAACTGCATACAGTGAGATAAATTAACTTGATGAATTACTTGTTTCCTTTAAAAATATAAAATATTTAGCATGCTTAGATGTCAATACATTTCTTCAGAATCTAAGATAGAAACCTTTGACCTTATAATTAAATAATTGAAATTCAGCTTTTTTTCTGTCACAATACATCCTTATATTACCACATAACAAACTAGAGGCTGTACAGTTCAAATCTAACTTAGGCATACAGTTAAACCCTCAGGAAATTAAAGAATTGCTATTGGCAACTTCAGGCTGCGCTGTAATTAAACTTTTACATTAAGTGGTATACTGTAGATTTTTTCAACGAAATAATTCTCATCTGACAGCTCCTAATAAGTTAAAATGTATTGCCTTAACCACAGTTTTTGTTCACTGATTCATTTCAAAACTGGAAAAATAAATAAAACCCTTCTAGAGATCCTTTTGGAAAAGGCTTACACTCAGTTATGTAATGCAGGGCTTGAATTTCTTGAAAAGCTGTACCTAGGGAAAACAGTCTGTGCTTATTTGTAAAGTCCTACTGGTGATGAGGTTTAGTTAGGTTGAAAATCATTGCTCATAACATGGAAAAACCTTGGTCAACGGATTTTCCTACATAAAATATAGCAAATGATACTTGATATCCTCATGGTGATGACACAACCACTTTTTATTTGTTTTGAGTTTTTGTCCATTTTACTTGTATTCTTATAATTTTTGCTTTTTAAAATTTTTTTACATCTTTATTGGAGTATAATTGCTTTACAATAGTGTGTTAGTTTCTGCTTTATAACAAAGTGAATCAGCTATACATATACATATGTTCCCATATCTCTTCCCTCTTGTGTCTCCCTCCCTCCCACCCTCCCTATCCCACCCCTCTAGGTGGTCACAAAGCACCAAACTGATCTCCCTGTGCCATGCGGCTGCTTCCCACTAGCTATCTACCTTACGTTTGTTAGTGTATATATGTCCATGACTCTCTCTCTCCTTGTCACAGTTTACCCTTCCCCCTCCCCATATCCTCAAGTCCATTCTCTAGTAGGTCTGTGTCTTTATTCCTGTCTTACCCCTAGGTTCTTCATGTCATTTTTTTCCTTAAATTCCATATATATGTGTTAGCATACGGTATTTGTCTTTCTCATTCTGACTTACTTCACTCTGTATGACAGACTCTAGGTCCATCCACCTCATTACAAATAGCTCAATTTTGTTTCTTTTTATGGCTGAGTAATATTCCATTGTATATATGTGCCACATCTTCTTTATCCACTCATCTGATGATGGACACTTAGGTTGTTTCCGTCTCTGGGCTATTGTAAATAGAGCTGCAATGAACATTTATGCTTAAGTTTCTGGTTCTAGTCCTGGCTGTTCGGGCCCAGCAAAGGTACTGGGAGTTGGGACCATTGCCTGCCTTCAGAGTAACGGCTGTGACAGTTTCTGACCAGGGTACACTGCTGACGACCTGGCTCTGCCGCCTACTCGGCGGAAAACTCTGGGCAACTCTCCATGTTTCTCTAGACCTTGGTTTCCCAACAGTAAATATCGGACAAGAAAGAGGGGCAGATTATGTGGCACTAAAATCACTCCACCCCTGGCACAATACGATTCCATGAAGGCACCGGACAGGAGGGGAAATTCAAAATTGCTTAAATTTCAATCAAATTGAAATGTTGGCTCTGATAATATATTTTGCTATTTGTTTTAATACTTTGAAGACGTCAAAAACACTACTTAATATTCCCCATCATGTAGAGAAGAGTAAATAATTACAACATATTCCACACATCACAGCATGTCTGGAAAAGAAAAGGAGGTCAAAAAACGTCAGGTCCCTCCCCCATCACATTTTTTCCCCTTTTATGTCACGCATTTGACTTAGTTTGTGGTTTTAGATGCAGTTCTTACCACCACACAATTGAGTACCGGACTGCAGTATAAATATCTTATTCTTTTCCAACAGGGTCTACACATAATCATGTTCACAAAAATAATAAGTTATCTGGCACCTCTCTGTTCAATCATTGTTTTCAGGCTACAATCAACTCACTTCCATGTTCATACTCCAGACCTTCTGATGACTAATGTCTGCACCTCCTCCAAAAATCCATCACAAGTATTGCTTTCCCTGACCTCCATCTTCTGTCCTTCCATGTCATTTACTCCAGATCCCCACTGAAACTGACCCTCATGAAGGCTCCTCAGCCCTGACTCTCCACTGTTTCACTCTCCATCACCTTCCTCCCTTCACTTCACCTCCTACTTGCTTTGTCCCCTGGATCATCCACAGTCAGGCCCTGGCAGACATGTCCACTTCCCCCAGTCCTCTTGAATGTGCTCTGAAGCTGCTGAAGGTTGCCCTGCAGCCACGCCAAGCACAGATAGGAAACGAGTCCACCTCAGATCCGGGAAATCCTGTTACATTCCTCAGTAAGTTCACTTCCCTAATCTTGTGTGTGATTCTATTAAAATTTTGCCAAATTCCCTGTATTCTCAAATCTTCACTCACAGCTTATTCCAGTCTGTCTCAGCTGATGACATCACCTCATCCTTTTTTGGGGGAAAATAGAAGCAATCAGAAGTGAATTTATCATCTCAAAATCCACAACCCTCCTTGCATATACTTTTTCTCTATTAATTCTTCTCTAAGAATATACATTCTTCTACCATTACAAAGGGAGATGCATCTCTGCTCTTCTAAAAGCCAATAAGTATTTAAACCTTTATTTCCCCTTCTTATGAAAAACCATCATTCCCTACTCATCACTTCTCTCTTTCCACTGTTTTGCCTTAACATAAAATTAATTCTGTACTTCAGATGAATCCTACATTCCTGTAAGCTACTTTATAATTTTGCTGCTTCTGATTCACAGAAGAAATTCCCTAAAATATATTCAGATGCCCTCTCTCCAAATTTTTACCTCTCAATGATCTTAAAATGTGACTTCCATTCCTATCACACTGTATAGGAGAGATTAACTTTAATATTCATGACCTGCCAACATTGTAATTGGCCTTGCAGGGGTGTTCCAACGCATTTGACCCTCCTCGCCTAATTGAAACAATTTTCTTTCATGGAATTGATGATACCAAACTCTGCTGGTCTTCTCCCAACCTGACTGGCCACTTCTCATAAGTCTTCACTGTCTTTTCTTTTTCTGGTAGACCTAAATGTGGGAGTACCCCAGAGCTCTTTCTTGGTCTGACCCTTCAATTCTCTCTCCACTCTCTATGCCCAGTTGGGCTCTTATTGTCCTTTGACAATACAGATCATCAATGTGCTCACGGTGCTCAGTTTTATTTATTCCTGACTTCGAGGCTGAGCTCCTCATCTGGTATCTCACTGCTCATTTAACACCTCCATGATATTGACTAAAGAAAGACACTCCAAACTCAAAAAAATTAGTTTAAAAAACTAATCTCTTGATTAAATTCTTTTCACACACTGTAACAAAATTGTTCCTCCCCCCATATTTCCCAATCTAAGCAAAATGTAGAAATCATGGCATTTATCTCCCCAGATCCCACCTTGTCTTGTCACAGGTTGATGGGAGCTGTGTCAGGCAGCCTTTTCCTGTAGCTCAGGCTCCAGCTCCCTCCCTCCCTTTTTCTCACCCTCCCCTCCCCTCCTAGCTCGGAATTCCTTCAATAGCTTTTCAGGTTCTCCTTCTGGTCCAGAGCTGGTCATGTCTTTCCACTTCTGTAGTCCCTAAGTTAGTTCCTTATTCATGTTGCTTTTCCTGACCCTGAATGTACCCCTTTGAGTAATACCTTCAGTAAACTCTCCTCGTTGACCAATGGATGTTATTTGTTTCCTGTTGGGACCCTGATTGATGTAATGAGAAAAGGAGACCCAGAGATGTCTTAGCTTCTAGTGAGGTAAGTAGAGCAGATCTCGACTCTTACAAGGATGATTTAGAATGATTATCTGGAGATCAGAAAATCTAGATGAAGTTATAGAGCTAATCATTTGCATTCTGGATTTATTTTTCAAAACTAGGAACAGAAGCTACTTATTCTCCAAGCCCCCCGCCCGGTATCACATTGCATTCCAGCCTCCTGGCACCTAGTTGTAATGTCTTATTTAGTGTTTTTCAATATGCTTTTAGACAAATGAGTTTCTGTTATGTTTCACTGCAAGGTAAAATGGCTTATGGTACTCAGTGCATAACCCAGTAGTCAGCAAATTACAGCCCATGGGCCAAATCCAACCCACCACCTGTATTTGGAAATAAACTTTTATTGGCACACAACCACACTCCTTCATTACGTATTGTCTATGCAACTTTCCTGCTCCTGCAGCAGCACTGAGTAGTTGTGACAGACCCATAAACCCTAAAATGCTTACTTCTGGCCATTCACAGAAAACGTTGGCTGACTCTTCATATATCCCATATTTCTGTTTCACATAAATAGAAATGAGGTGCTGTGGAATAATAACATGCTTACAGAAGTCCGGGGATAGAGTCATGACTTATTGTCAAACGCAAACATATTAAGTCTTTCTAAGGTATCGACTCCCACCCCCTACCTTTGTGTACAGCCCTAATAAGAGCTAGGAGCACATTCATGCACATTTATGGCATTTGCTCAATGATTACAGATGTGGCAACTCATTTCCATGCCTTTCCAAGTGGGGAAAATGTTGATCATCATAAATATATTGAAGGGAGTTAAGATATTGAAATCAAGGACTTGAATTGAACATGATTGAAATGTTGAAAAAGAATTTGACAAGGAGGTTCCTAAATTTCCTGAGTGTTATTCCAGTTTTCCACCATAAAGGAGAATAAGACATGGTCCAGGGCTCTGTTCCAGAAACCCAAGCAGCTATCTTGGTCTAGTTAAACAAACAAACAAACAAACAAAAAGAGAAAAGGAGAGACAGAATTGACATGGCCCAGATTAGATTTGTAATTGAAGAAAAGGGATCACAGCTAATTTATGATAGGTTATTTATTGGCAACTTTATTCAATAATTGTTTTTGCCTTGATGTCCTGTATGTTTTTCCTATTTCACTTATGCCCCTCAAATATTTTATGGAATTAGAAATAAATGAATAAATAAATAAATATGTATTGTAACATTTGTTTTTAGACCATATGAATATAGTTTCACCAAACAACTAAGCAGATGTTTTCCAGGTAGGAAGAAAACATACGCACTGGTATTGCTTTAGAATATTTCCAAAGGTGAGACTTTTCTCTCAAATGCCCAAGTTTCAAACATTGTATTTAACGTGACAGGAACAAAAATACATTCCCTTCACCTGTCTTTGCAAATGAGTATCTTCTTTACCAGAATGATATTTTTCCCTCAAAAGGATGGGTGGGGTTGGAAGTGCATTAGTTTTTCCCAGTTGCTCCATATGAGGTACCTGTGCTGCTTCTAACAATAGACACCACCTTTTAACAGGCAGAAACCCACCTGCTTGCATCAGCTGTCAGGATGACTTGGAATGCACAGTTTTCAGAAATCAGCTTTAATTGTGGGCCTCCAGTGAATAGAGTCAATTTCCATGACTGTAGGGCCTCTTAGGCAATATAATAAAATAAGCCATCAGGAGACTTGACATTATCTTTTAACTATTAACTCCAAATTACATATTTTAATAGTAAAATGGCACGGTAGAAAGAGAAAGCTCTCTGGTGAAAAGATATGTGTTTAAATTCTATTGTTAATATTTTAGTGGACATGCTACATTGGGCAAATTACTTCAAATCTCTGAAATATATTTCAAAATTTTTCAACAACAAAATGATAATAACCCATAAAAACCGATATGGGAAGCAAATCATACAGTATATCAAAAGTGCTTTGTAAAATAGAAAACCATATTGTATTAAATCAAGCAAAGAATAAATCAGTTTCATGATGAAAATTACATATATTTATGTTTTAAATAATAACATTCAGCAGTACAATAGATCATATAACACAAAAAGGGTATCTCTTTCCTACACCAGAGGAACCACTGCCATCAACAGCTTTTCAGAAACTTTTGTCTTCCAAAGATAATTTTTTGTCACAAGTATGATTTGCAAGATGTTGGCACGCTTTGATTAATGTAACTTAAGAAGTAAATTATTTTGCCATTTTATAAAATGCATTTGTTATTCATAAAATTCTTCCCAAATAAAAGACATAAAAATTTCTGTACTTTTTTTCAGTTAAAGAAAAGGAACTCAGTAGAGCTATGTTAATGATTTGGTTTCTTAAGTTTTATAAATATTTACTAAATAGTTAATGAGTCAGTAAGCACACATGAGTTTAGCAGAAGAACAGTCCCCAAAGATGTCCACCCACATCCTAATCCTGGAATATGTGACTATGTTAACTTACATGGCAAAGGGAAATTATGGTAGCAGATAGAATTCAGTCTGCTAATCACTAGATCTTAAAGTAGGGAGATTACACTGAATTATTCCAGGGGGTCTAGTGTAATCACAAGGGTCTTGAAATGTAGAACAGGGTGACAGAACACTCAGTGTCAAATGATGTGACTTAAGAAGACTCGATTGGCCATGTTTGACTTTGAAGCTGGAAGGGGCCATGAGCCAAGGAAGTCAGGTCGCCCCTAGAATCTAGTAAAACGAAGGAATGGATTCTCCCTACAGCCTCCAGAAGTCAATGCACCATCCAATACCTTGATTTTATCCCAGTGAAATCCATGTCAGATTTCTGTGAAATAATCTGTTTCCTTGCCTTTTCCAGCAGCAGTAGGCAAGTAATTGGCTTACTTGAATACTGGATTTGAAATTGCTTAAGTATCTGAATACCATGCAAATCTTAGAAATACAACTCAGCAAAAGAATATATGAAAGTTAATACCAGCTACACTTAAGTAAAAAATATCCATTTATACAGCTGTGAGAATCTCTTCTCTTGTGTCACAAGAAGAGGAAAAGAAAATCTATTTGCCATTTATTTAGCAATTATGTAAATGATACTAATGAAAAGTCCCGCAAAGTCTACTCTTCGCAACAACTTTCTGTCCCGATTTGTTGCTACGGGATTTTTTATATTCTCCTGCCTCTGATGATTTCTTTTCTCACTCTTCCTATTCTTCCTGCCCGCTGCCCCACCGCCTGGAAATACCACATATCTGCTTTTCATCTCTACGTGTGTTATTTTCGCTGGTGTCCATTTCCGTTCCCAAGGCTTCTACGACTCCTTCCATCTTGATAGAATCAACCGTACACCTCCAGCTTGGATATTTTTCTCAAGTTGAATTCCAAACTGCCCAACTACCTCTCGGGGAGCCTCCCCCCACCATATCCAGTCTACTGCGTGAGTCTCCGGAAACAAAAATTCAGCACGCCATGAATTGAAACCTCAATCTCTCCTCTACCTGTATCTTTTTCTCTTGGAGTCTCAGGGAACACCTTCAGAGTCTCTCCTCCAAGTCATTGCGCCAAGAATCCCAATGTTGTGCAATCTCTCCTTCCATATCTAATCAGCCATTGACTCATATTCCTGCAAATTCTCAAATGACACTCTCTTAGTTTCTATTCTAAGACCTCACTGGAAGAGCCTTATTATAGCTGGTCTTCTAATTGGTCTTCCCACCTTCTGTCACTTCCTATCCTAATCAATGCTGTATTCTAAGTCCAGTGTAATTAGGAAAGCATTACTCTTTGGCTGTAATATCTTCATGTATTGCTCCTGATAAAAGGCCAGCTCTTTGCAGTGACATTCCATACTTCCACAGTCTGGAGCTAGTGTATCTTTACATATCTGTCTCTAATTACTTTCCTGATACATCAGAGTTTCTCATATACTTTTGTCTCAGTATTCATTTATACTCTTAATGACTGCTGAGGACACCAAATATTATTTTATTTGTGTGTGTTATATTTATAGATACTTAGAAATTAAACTTAAATGTTTGAATTATCTATTTGATAATTCATGTAAAAATAACAGTAATATGCCCATCATATATGAACATAGTATTTCTTGTAAAAAAAAATCTGTAATTTCCAAACCCCAAAAATTTTTGTTAGAAGAGTGAGGTTATTTTCCATTTTGGCAAATCTCTAACATCTGACTTCATAAATGAAAACTGGATAATCATATATGTTTGTTGATTCTATCCATTGTCATATGTTGATTTGTTTAAAATAGACACAGAAAATCCTGTTTCCCACAAATATGTAGTTGGAAAAAGGAGGAATATTTTAATAGCCCTTCAGATGTTTGTGACTATTCCACTTAAATGCAAACCAAAATTCAAGAAGCAGTAGTTTCTTAAAAGTTTACTTGCAATGTGAAATCCAAAAGCATATCAGTTAAGTTTTAGTATGCTTACTTTAAATCATCTTGGTCTATTTTGCACTTTGAATGGATCATTTACCTATCATAATTTTGTAACATCATGCATTGGTCATTTAGAAAATAAAATATTACCTCATTGAGTTGTGCAAATCTCCCAAATGTTGGCATGTTTCATTGTATAATAGCCAGAAACAACATTTTACAATGTTGATTCATTAGTATCATCAAAATAGTCTTTAAGTATTGGGATGCATGGTTGGGTACTACTGCCTTGATTCACGGTAAGGCATTGGCAGTTTACCCATCACTGCTTTTGTATCGTCAGGATGAACATCTGCAAATTTAAAAAGGTGGAAATGTCTGGGTGCTGTGAAAATAGTTTTAACCTCATGGTCCCCTGACAGACTCTTAAGGTACCTCAGAGGCTCACAGACCACACTGTTACTCCTGCTCTGTAGTCAAATTTAGTGCCTTTCAAATAATTTAAAGTATTTTCACACAAAAAAATATGTAGACAATGTTATAAGATTTAAAAGAACTGCTTCATTTCCAGTGGGAGTTGGAGACATGGAGCCCCGTCTTGTGACTTCCCCACCACCTCCTTTCTGCTGTGAGCCCATCCTGGTTTCAAGAGTCACAGTCTTGGAAACCAATATATTCATTGGTCCCATTGGTATTATATCATTTCACCGTCTCCGTACCATTGCTCACTAGCACTCGTCTGCACACGGTCCTCACTAGTGGAATCACCCCAAGCTCCTGATTCAGAATGTTTCTCACCCTCACTTTGGTTTTTAGACATAATTTATGAATAGCCCATCACCTGCCTTTCAATAGAATGAAGTCTCCTCCAGAGCAGGGACCATACCTAATACAATTTGCCTCCCAGAAAACACAGAGATGGTAAATAGTTTTTGAATTTAATTGAAAATGTTACCTAGAAGAAAATTTTCCTGGGGTGTTCGATTCTTTTCAAGTTGTGCGAACTTTCAATGCTGCTACTGTGTATCTATCTTCCAATCTTAAGGGCCTTTCCCTCATTAGCTCTTAGAAAGGTTTCTGGTCAGAAGCTGATTGTTATAAAGATTGCAAACCAAGATCATTCCTGTTTTAAAAGTTATAATTGGATGAAATTACAGAAATGCTTAGACAAGCCTAATTACAATCTAACACTCACTCTACATTCAGGCTTTTCAAGTACATTTCCCTGGGGTGTCTTCACCTGAGCTGACGTATGCTATTGCTTCATGAGAATTTTGAAAGTATTCTCCACATTCCTTTCCAGTGATGTTACGTATATGATCCACCATACTCTCTTAGAGTCCTTACAGATGCAGGTAACCTTTCTGGAGACCTCATTGCAAGCCTGGATGCTTAGACTATACACGTTGCTCCCTGCCAATTACTGTCAATGATCCTGCCATTGTTTCCAAAGGGCCGTGTAGCTGCTGATGGGGAAACAAAAGGCAGTAAAGCCAATGCAGCATTGATTAACTTGTTCCACTTGTTAGGATTCAAAAATGACTCATTTATGTCAAAAATGGAATATTTTAGGGGTAACAGTTGTATCTAAGAGGTTCAGTGTGTAACAAGGAAGAAGAGAGCTATGGTTCAGGAACCCAGACTAGGGAAACCACACTGGCTGTCACAGGGAAGGCTTGCAGAAAGTTAGGGGATGTCACACCTCACCTACTGTATTGACACTCTCAGTAAAGCAGTGGAGGGGCGACAACATTGGGATGAAGAGCAGAAATGCTAAATTTTACGACATGGCCACCTTTAAGTCTGTTTCCTTCTTCTTTTTCTCCTTCTAACCCATAGAATTGGACATTTGGCACCAAGATGTGGAATAAAATTTACCATCCCTAATACATAAATAATGGCTAGGGTTTAACACACACGTTTTGAATAGGGCGATGATTTTAAAAATTCCTAAACATTACATGAACAAGATGTTGTGCATTTGGAAAATAAGCAATATGGAAATGTTTCCTGGATTATTAAATTGCACACACAGTAACTCATCTTCAGCCCTTTAGGGTCTTACAAACTCATCTCTATCATCTTGTATCTCATCCCACCCCTGTGAGGCAGATACTATTTTCATCTTAGTTTAGTCACAACTTTCCTGATAAAGGTTCCATAGTGTGTCAGGTAGGGGTGTATTTGATTGTTTTTCTGGAATCGGACAGCCACTGTCTGTGTGGTGGATCCAGGAAGTTATCAGAGCCTCGGATGTCTTTGTTTTCCTGCTGACATCATTTGCTTCCATCTTAAATGTTGAGATGCTACTACAGGTCATGGATATTAGTTTCTGGAAGGAAAAAGGGGAAAGAAAGGAAGAACAAGAACATTTACTTCCTAGTTGAGTCACACTTTTTTTTTTTTTTTTGGTTGCATTGGGTCTTCGTTGCTGCGCGCGGGCTTTTCTCTAGTTGCGGGGAGCGGGGGCTACTCTTCGTTGCGGTGCGTGGGCTTCTCATTGCAGTGGCTTCTCTTGTTGCGGAGCACGGGCTCAAGGCGCATGGGTTTCATTAGTTGAGGCGTGTGGGCTCAGTAGTTGTGGTGCACAGGCTTAGTTGCTCCACGGCATGTGGGATCTTCCCAGACCAGGAATCAAACCCGTGTCCCCTGCATTGGCAGGTGGATTCTTAACCACTGCGCCATCAGGGAAGTCCCTGAGTCAACACACTTTAAAAGGTATTTTCTGGAATATACACTAGTGACTATTTCTGCTTACAGATAGTGGCCACACAGACTTGCAAGGAAGACGAGAATGCAGGCTTTTGCTGTGCATTTTGCCATCCCAGATAAAAGCCAGTTCTGCTCCTAGGGAAGAAGGACAACTAGCAACCACTCTGCAGATGGTTATTCTGTTACAGAGCTGAAGCTTGAAGCTAAATACTCTTCTCTCACTTTGCCATATTATATTTGAACTTACACCAAGGACTGTATGTGTGTGTGTGTATATATATATATATATAATTTTTAAATTTAAAAATATTATACAATTTTGATGGTTACTTTCCATTTTCAGTTATTACAAGATATTGGCTCTATTCCTGTGTTGTGCCATACATCCCTGAGCCCGTCTTACACCCAATAGTTTGTACCTCCCCCTCCCTCATTCCTTGATTGCCCCTCCCCCCTCCCCACTGGTAACCAGTAGTTTGTTCTCTGTATCTGTGTGTCTGCTTCTTTTTTTGTCATATTCACTAATTTATTGTATGTTTTAGGTCCCACATATAAGTGACGTCACACAGTATTTGTCTTCCTCTGTCTGACTTATTTCACTTAGCACAGTGCCTTCCAAGTTCATCCATTTGCTGTTTGCAAATGACAAAGTTTCATTCTTTTTTATGGTGAGTAGTATTCCATTGTATGTGTGTGTGTGTGTTTATACACACATTATGAGCAAAAGATTTATATATATATATATATAGTAAATAATCTTTACTTCTTTCAATTTCCTTCCATTAAATATATCGTAATTTGAAAACTTACTGTATAGAAAAGCTTTAAAATTACAATTTTTTTCAGTCCTTTCATGATCTCATACACACTTAGGGCTTCAGCTTTTTTATTTCTACAAAAACCATTCTTCAGCCTTGCTTTCTGAAGTTCTGAACTTCACCAGTACTCACATTACACTTTTCAAACTACTTGTAGGTCACTTCTCACTATCAAAGGAAAGTCTGTATTCCTACCTGATCAAACCTGTTCACTGTGTCCAATGGCTTCATCATTCTCCAGTGTTTCAGAACAAAATGGTCCCATGTCAATGGTAACCCAAGATCTAAATAGACCCCAACGTAAGTCCCCCCTGAAAAACATCCTCAGACTCGGGATTCTGGCTTTTTCCACGTGTTACAATAAACCAAATATGAGAGACTGCAATCAAAGATCAGCAAACATACAAAAGAGCCACCATGTGCATGAGATTCAGTTGGAAATGCGAGCAGCACATTTAGACTTCCTGGTATTGGGATTACAAGATACATACTATTTAGTGTTATGCATATCAGATATGTATATTTTTAAATTGGTGAACTGAGAAGACAACAAGAAACTCTCCTAAATGACAACACAGCTTTGAAAAATAACAAATAAAACATTTATATATAGTCTAGATATATAGATATAAGTAGAGGTAGAGATATATCTATTTAGATGGGTAGATATAGATAGGTATAGATGTATCTATCTGTAAGTATATAAATGTGTGTGTTTGATATATGAGACATAATAACCCAATTAATTATTTAACAGTTGATTAAATAAAGAGAAAATGCGTATTCTCAGATAAATCCACAAAACTCACCCAGAATGCAGCCTAAAGTCACCAGAGTCAGAAAATTTGAAGAAAAATTCAAGAGATAAAGGGGTAGGATGAGAAAGTCTATCCAACATCTAATGGGTACTCCACAAGGTGAGACTACAGAGGGTAGGGGAAAGGCAATACTTGAAGAGCTAATAAAAGGGACTTCTTTAAGACTAATGAAATGCACGAGTCTACAGTTAGAGCCACAGAATCTGCAGTAAGAACAACATGTGACAAACAGAATTAAAACAAAGAAAACCACGTTTAGACCAATTGTAGTGAAACCAGAGAACTCAAGTGAAGGAGAAATTTTAAATAGGAAAAAGACAGCTTTCTTACAAAGGAAAAAAATTTACACCCTTCAACCTAATAATGGAAGTTGGAAGACGGTGGACAATATGTTTTCAAAAAGATGAGATAAAAATAAATGCCAGTTCTCAATTATGTATGCCAAAAATGATTTTGTGGATAAAGGCAAAATAAAGGTATTTTAATATACATAAACTGAGGAATTACTATCAAAACACTTAATCGATGATAATAGCATGTGTGCAGAAATTCAGGGTCAGTGGAAGAAGGAATCGGCATAACAGATTCTAAAGCTATTTTGTTCTTTAGGATGGGGCTTAAGACATAAACTTCAGAACTGAATAATTATGCATGTTAAAACTGACAGTAACAAAATGCATAGAAATAGATGTTTTGCATTTTATCAGTTAAAGGAGTACTGGAATTGTAAATTATTTTTTTAAAACAATCAAAGG
This sequence comes from Orcinus orca, assembly GCF_937001465.1. Lineage (NCBI taxonomy): Eukaryota > Metazoa > Chordata > Mammalia > Artiodactyla > Delphinidae > Orcinus > Orcinus orca. The sequence continues at coordinate 88,576,635 of NC_064571.1, read as the reverse complement.
GGAAAATGAAAATAATGTATTGAAAAATCAAGACAGTAGACAGTACAAAGTTAGAGGGGTGAAGTGAGATATTCAGATCAAAGTAAATGTAAATCTCTGTGATGACCTAGATGGGTGGGATGGGGGGTAGGAAGGAGGTCCAAGAGGGAAGGGATATATGAGTACATAGAGCTGATTCACTTTTTTGTACAACAGAAACTAACAACATCGTAAAGCAACTATACCCTAGTCAAAAAAAAGAAAATCCAAAAATAAATAAATAAATAAATGTAAATGGGGAAAACACTAATATGAGAAACATAGATTAATAAATAAATATATTACTAAATGAAGTTATGTACTATTTGCAAGGGGCACAACTTAAACAAAACATTGATAATAAAATGACGATATATTGAGCAAATAATAATGAATAAAGGCTTAGTAAATGTTAAGATAAAAAGTATTTTATGGATAAACAAATTCATTACAAAATTAATTTTTAAAAATTCAACAAGAAATACAGAACGAACACGCATGCAGGGCCAGCTTCCTGGGTGTGCCCCAACGTGGTCATACAGAGTCCTGCACTCAGGAGGACCCTGCATCTTGGTTTTCGTGATTTGCATTAGCCATCTTTAAATTTTTAATACTATTCATCTTGAAATTATTTTTATAACTGAAATTCAGTGAAACGTGGAACACATGCCAGTGGCTTGGAGCTTCAGCTCACATGTGGTCATGCCTTGTACCACCTCTCTACCTCCCAGAGACAAGTTTCTGATCCTCACACCTGCCCCCAGGAGCCCTGGTCCCTACGTGGCCTCCTCGTTCTCTGCTTCCTTGGTCACATCAATCGGGGGTGCCCACATTCTGCCATTTCCCTCTGCACTGAGAAGTATATGCACATGTGAAAGATGGGCATGGGTCCCATGATGTCTTAGAGCAGAGTGACAGGACAGCACCACGGTGCATTTGGCAGGTGACTTGATGGCGTCTCTTGCTCACCCCCAATCCAAGTACCTGACCTGTACCAGTGTGAGTTTGCAGTGCACTGGGCATTATTCTTGGGTCAGGGCGGCAGGCCTGTGGGAAGAAGATATTAACCACTCTGCCCATGACCAGGGTCCTACACTTTTCTTTCGCATTGGGCCTTCCATAGTATGTGACAGACCCATTTTAGATGCACTGTTTAAGTGGCCTCAAATGAGCAAAAATGAAAATATGATAGAATTGCAACACAAATACCATGCCCAGCATTATACTGGAAGATTTCAACACAACTCTCTCTCCCCTCTCTCTGAATTAATTAAGGGCATCCAAAAGTTTAAATGTTACATACAAATGGAAAATAAACATCAATAAACTTGATTTATTAGATATTTATAAAATATTATACCCAGCAATTATCTACATAATATACATAATTTTTTTTTCTACATAATAATTTATAAAATATTATACTACAGCAATTATCTATTTTACATGTGCTGTTCCAGAGCACATGTAAAACATTTACAAAAAGTTGCCAGATGCTAGGCCATAAAGAAAGACTTAACAAATTTCAAAAATAAAAACCAAACAGTATAGTACGGAGTACATTCTCTGAAAGCAAAGCAATTAAATTAAAAGTTAATTACACACAGAAAATCAGAACTAATAAAAGCCCCACAGGCTCCTTGGAGAAATAGCTGATCCTATATCTGGGTCATAAAAATAATAATGTACCTGAATCATCTCCTATTCCCCCAAAGGAAGGGAGGGCTCAGAAAATGAAAACAAAGAATGAGGTTTATTAAAAGGACCCAAGGGGCCCCCAAAGGCCAAAAGAAGAACAATTGGAGAAACAAGATAAAAAATGTAGTATTGGATTAAAATCAAGGGTATAAAACACATGTCCTGAGTCCACAGTGGTATAAATAAAGAACTTTATAAATAAATTATTATGGGAGAAGAGACAAATCTTTACAGGAGAATTCCAAATAACGTATGTGGATAAGGTGAGTTAATTCCCTTCCTCACTGCGCATTCTCCACCCCTGTGTGTTCTATACTTAGTAACTTGCTTCAAAGAAGAGAGTATGAAAGGGAGATACACAAAGAAACTTTATAGTGAAAAAATTTGGCAAACACTCCATCACCCAGGTCGTCAAGGGGAATACCTACAGGATGTCATGTTGATAACAGGACTTTTGATGTTTCGTGGTATGAAGGGCACTTCTCCTCTCTGGGCTTCTTCCCCAAAACCCATAACCTCAGGTTGACCAGGAGAAAAATCTCAAGTCAATAAAAATGGAGGATTATTCTACAAATTACTGGGCCTCGAAACTGTCAAGATCTTGAAAAATAGGCAATGTCTGAGAAACTATTACAGACCATAGGAGGCTAAAGAGATGTTGATTAAATACAGTGTGGTGTCTTGGATAGAATCCTGGGACATAACCAGGGCACTATTAACAAATAAAAGTAAAATCTGAGTACCGTATGGAATTGAGTTAATAATACTGTATCCATGTTAGATTTTTACTTGTGACAAATATAGGAACCTGGGATATGGGAATTCTCTGTACTATATTTGCAACTTTTCTACAAATCTATAAGTATTTAAACTACTCAAATATTTTTTAAAAGTTTGTTTAGATAATCAGCAAACCTCTGGAATGATTCATCCAAGAAATAAAGAGATAAGACACAAATAATATTGATAATGAATAAGGGAACTCAGCTACATATCCAGCTGTCTTTAAAACGGTAAGAAAATGCCATCAAAAACTTCATGTCAATCATTTTGAATGTTTAGAGGAAATGGGCAAATTCCTAGAAAAGAGTTAACTTAAAATGGATGAGATGAAATAGAGGAATAATTATACAACATTAAAGAAATTGAGTTCATAACTTAAATACTTACCTACAGAGAGAACAAGAAGCTAGATTTCCATAGAGGAGATTTCATTGAAAAAAAAAATCTCACAATAAACAGATAATTCCATCTTATGGAAACTGCTCCAGAGAACAGAGAATGAGATAGCATGCCTTCCTGTGATTTATGACAATGGCGTAACCTTCTTACCGAAACCAAACTTGGGGAGTAATACGATAGTAGTAAAAAGGAGGTAATGACTGGCCAAACTCATAATGAATCTCAATTACATGTTAAATCTTAAAGAAAGCATAGCAATCCAAATAGTGTGATATATACCCCCAAACCCTAGGTTTACCCAGGACTACAATTGTGATTTACAATTAGGAAATTTGTAAATAGTCTCTGCTGTATTATCTGATTAAAGGAGGGGAAAATACATACAATCAATGTTTGGGGGTGTAAAATGGATTATACTAGACTGAACAGTGCCTATAGGAACACCTTCTGGGCTTCTCCTAGGAGACAGAGAGAATCACTGTGCTCTGCGCTGGGGGCAGAAGACCCAGGAGCAGGAAACATACTCCTTTCTCCCAAGAAGCTTGTCACAGACTCAGGGACACAGGTCACAAAGAGAAAAATAGCTAGTGGCACAAGGGTTAAATGCCAGCTCGAGAGAAACAGGTGTGCCACTGAGTAGAACAAAATCAAATGTTTACTAACTGGTGTCCCTAGTTCTAGACTTATACCATCCAGACCAATTTCCCTATACGTAAGAGGTAGTTGCTTACTTCTAAAGATACTTCAGAAGCCCCAAAAGTAAAAGTAAAAGAAAAAAGTTTTATCTTTATCCTCTTCACACAACTCACGGTGCAAGTACTCCCTACCTATTAGATTCCAACACACTACTTTTGTTTAAATAAACTGAGGTGTCAAGGAGGGTTGGCGCAGTACTGGACATTTATTAGAAATTCAGGAAAAATACAAAATTATTAATTCTTAGAAAGTAACATGTATCGACACTGAATTACATGCAATGAAACATGTTTAACCGCAAATATGATATGACACTTGTCAATAGTGAGAAAAGGGTTGTATCAGTTACATTGTTTTTAAAATGTTTGGCACGGAAGAATTTCTGCACATAAGAAAAGTCTGAAGCAGTTAGTAGCAAAAAATGGTAATAGGATTTACTTTTCTTCAAATAATAAAAGCAACATATCTTTATGATGAAAGGAAAAACATAAAACATACAAAGATGAAAAAATCACTTATAATTTCACTTTCTAAAGAAAATGGCTGTTTTTATTTTATTATATTCCATTCAAAGCTCTCTCGGATTTATGTATTTTATAAACATGCTCATTTTTTCTCTGTCAATAGATAGATAAATAGATATAATAATGTGTGTGTATGTATAGCGTGGTTATATAATTGAAAAGCTTTTCTTTCTTCTTTTTTTTTTTTTCACTAAAAATCCATTTGAAATATAGATCTGTGGTAGAACTCGACCAATTACAAGAAAACGCAATGATGAGGCCCAAGACTAAAACTGTAGCCCCTGTCACTTGCTTATATCTTTAATCAGTAATTAAAGGGTTTTGCTGATTCCATTCAATAGCAGTTTCTTTCTTAATGGTCTGCAGTCATTCAGCTAGATCAGTGATTTATAATCATGTTATCATGCCACCGGCTTTGGTCTGAAATCCTTTTGTAGGATCCTTTAGTTTAAAGAGGCTTATTTTCAGGTTAGAATGATCTGAAGGGTTCAAGATTAAGGTCTAAGAAAACCTCATCCTCATGTACAATATTTACCCAGTACTGATCTGAAGCCAACCTGAAGCCAAATATACACACTAAAATCTCATTGTGCAGTTTCAAGAACACATGAGCATGGTTTGTTACCTAGGAATTGCCATCTTCTAAACATTTTAGGGGCCTGACCTAAAATTTACTCTTGTGCTCTTTTCTTTTATACTTGCCTCCAAATGTGGGGTTATCCTTAACATATGTATGCTTGCAATCAAAACACAAATTTATCGTGGTGTGGACTTGATGTTGAATTTGCTTGGCTAAAGTCATCTGGGAAATATAAAAGGCTTTTGAAATTTTTATATAATTTGAAAGCATGATCACTTTTCATAGACATTCCATTTTTTTCTTTAACTTCAGAGATCTTCACTATTTAAAAAAAAAGAAAAAGGACATGTATGATGATAACCCTTGATTATCGTAAAAATATGATCATCACATAGTATCAGAAAGAATCTTGTGCTTTTTATCAACGTCATATAAGAGCAAAACTTCATCGCCACAAGTCTTGAGGCAGCAAAGGATTATCTTCTTTGGAGTAGTAGGTAAACCAGCAAAATGCCTAAGATGAAGTGTTCCAATTGGATTTAGGCAATTGGGCTTCTCACCTTTGCTTTTAGTGAAAACCATCCCATTCACAGGCCTGCTATGTGAATATGTGTTTACTTCACTTGATGTTTACATCATCTTAATGAAAAATATATGATATTTTACATAAAGTGTGTCTATAGATGTAAATATATGAATGTATGTATATGTGTACATGTATACATATCATGATGTACAAATTTTAAGTTGTGAAGTATTTTATGAATATAGTCTTAGTAAATCTTTGCAACAAAATGACATCTCTATGTTAAAAATGAGAAAAGACAGTCATGCAGAAAAATAACATGTCCACAGCAGTCACGCAGTGAATCAGCCTTCATTCCTTTTCACCGGCTCACTGTCTGTGCTCTCAGCTACCATGACGTGTCTTTTGTCCCAGGTACAGTCAGCTGTAGTTCCTCATTATACTCACAGCATTAAAATATGCTAATTTAGTTGTGGCTGGTCCTTGCTGCCCACCATGAATACTTACTCTTTGATATGAATGATCCATTGGGCCCGCCATAAGCAAGAGTCAAATTCATTCCCAGTGACGATATATTACAATTATTTTTATCATTTTTTTAACCTGGATGTTTTGTCCAATAAACTGGGAGTCCCATCATCATCATGATTCTATCTCCAGTATTTACCATGACTATAGGTTCATTGCCGCATAGATCTCATCTCAAGTGTCACCTTCTCTCTTCTGCCCTCCTCATCTAAAATACCACCTCCAGGTTGCATTTATGCATGAAATTTGTCAACATCAAACCACCCTCCTTGTGTGTTTACTTGTGTATGATCAGTTTGCACTGATGAGAAGGTAAGCTCTGTTTTTGTCTTCTTTGTTCTGGGATTCTCCACACTAAGAACAGAGCCTTGCATAGTAGTGCTTGGAAGGATTACTGTAAACTAAAATACACTGATTTGTTTTTTGTTTGTTTCCAAAGAATGTACAAACCTGACATTTTTCTTGAGCAGCAAAAATAAGACACATTTTTAGTGTCTGCTGCCTTCACATGATATGTTCTCTTGTCACTTAAAGACTGGCTATGGGTGACGTCACCTAGATTTGTTCACAAGAACTGAAGAGGCTACATGGAAGAGGTGTTATGTACACATGCCTGAAGATTCTTGAGACAAGTGTTATTATCCCCATTTCACATACATGCAAAATGAAGCTCACATATTTTAGAAACTTGTCAAAGTTACACATACGATTGGAAACAAGCTGAATATAAATCCAAGGCTGTGCTTATTTCAAGGAGCTGTCTTTCATTCTCCCACTTTTAAGGTTGCACTTGCTCACCTACCAGTGTTTACGAAGTCCTATATTTGGGATGCTTTTTCTATAATAAAATGTTATCATTTGTGAAAAGAAAGAAGACCAAGTTAGAGAAACACTGAAGGGCAGATCACCTCCCTAAGGCTGGCTCCCAAGGTGTACCCACAGATTTAGGTAGGGCCCTATGTGCTCACGGAGCCTACAGCAAGGCTCACATCTATTCACACACACAGTACTTCATCCATTGCATGTGTACAGCCTAACCTAAAAACTGTTACACTCTACCAACAGGCATGTGCTTATTACTTAAAAATATTCAGGTATTTAACTATCACAAAGTTTTTAAGTATATCCGACATTCCATGGACAGTTTTCATTTTGCTCAAAACTCACTAGAATTTGAAATGGGCAGATCCAGTTGACAACACCTCCTGTGTCTCTTTCAAACTTCCAATTTTCCCTCTGGTAACCCCTGGTCTGAATAAATAGAGGCATTCTGATGATTTGAACTCATCTAACTGATGACAGCAATACACTGATGACACTTGCCACAGTATATTCATTGTTTTTCTCCTTTCTGGTGGCTTATCCATCATTCATCAGCCCACAGAGCACCAAAAACTTTGCATGGGGTGTGGGAATGCTGTGTCCCATGCATTAGTGCCTTTTTCCTCTAGCCAAATGTCTTCATGAATCCAGTTCCACACATGTAAGAGGGATCTCAGAAAACTAGAAGCTGTGCAGATGTGAGTGACTGCAAGATTGAGAGGTTTTAAACCATATATTTTAAGAATTAGTTAAAGAAATTCCAACCCCTTAGCTTGATGGAAAACAGGCTGAGGAGAACATAAAAATAATTTCATATGTCAAGGACACTCAAGCAAAAAAAAGAATAAGACCTATATACTATCTGGCCTGAAGGATTAAACCAAGACCAAAAGAAACTCTTAGGAAAATTTTCACTTCAGTTTAAAACACAGCTATTTAAAAATCTAAGTTGTCCAGAGATGAAAAAATGGTACTGAGTTTGCTTTTAGCAGCAGAAGAAAAAATTATTTAGTAACTGTTATATGAAAAGCAACGTTCTGGACATTTTTGTTTGTTTTTTCCGTAATAAGCTAATCAGGAAACGAACTGTACTCTTAATTTTCAGGGTAAAAAACAGACTCATCGAAGTTAGCCAAATTGCCTTGGATTACCAAGCTAACTGATGAGAGAGCCAGAAATCAGACCTGGACCTTGGACACTGCATCTCCTGTTCTTTTCTTTTCTCATATTCTCACCAAGGTAAATGCTCCATGATTGTTTCTTTCTGAACACAGTGCGGGTGGCCTGCATGGATTCAGGTCTGGTACAGCTGCAGGGTTTGGCTACTGATGATCCAAAGGGGTTTGGGCCCACGTCAGAGGTTTTCTTGGAAGGAAGCATGCAGGGTCCCAGAGCAGGACCGTGGCTCCTAGTCTGCTCCAGCTGGGATGAGCAAGCTTCAGTGGCAACAGCAAAACCACTGGATTATGACTAAGTACATGATCTAAGTCATCAATCCACCATGAAAACAACTTTAACTCCAAGCTTGTAAAATTATTCAAATTGGTTTTTTACACTTGAGGCATAATATCAAGAATAATATTGAACCAGATCTGTCAAAAGGGACAAATAAAACCTGATCCCATTTGCTTTTCAGTTTAACCTATGTTATTAAAAATAAGTGTCTTATTAAAGGAACAACCAGGAGCTCAGAGACAAGGAACCAAAGAGAGAAATACAGCAGTGAGTGTATCTCATTTTAAATTAATGGATGATATGTGCTTGTGGTTCAGCACAGGAAACTCTGGGTCAAACTGAAGTTTGAGGGAGAAGAGAACCCATATTTGGACCAGCAATTTTGTGTGATTTGAAAGAATCTTTGGGGAGATACCAATGACCCCAAGCATCCTACTGTCACATGGGGTATCTAAATGGGAGTAACCAATGCAGAACTGTCTGGAATCTGGAAGCTGTGAAGCAGATTCACTGCCAAAGTAGGTGGTTCTAAATCTCCTGAAACTGAGTAGATTCTATGATTTTCTCTGGATTATCTTTATAGTACTTGGTTCTGTAAAACAAATCCGTATGCTTAATTATGCATCAACTCTTTCTGCTAAGGGCTGCAGGAAATGCAAGGGCAGGTAGACTGGGTCTTTGCTCTCAAGTACCTGTTGTCTTGGAAAAAATAGAGAGAGAAGAAAACTAGGATATCTCAGCACCTAAATGAAGTGATAAGTAATTGGAAATTTAGTAATAGTAATGCGAGAGTCCGGTAATGGAAACTGCCTTGTATCCGATATGGTGTGAGGCTCAAGAATGAAAAGTCAGTATTCTCATTTTGCTGGTGAAGTAACAGAGGCATGGACGGTCATTTGCTGAAAATGACAACTTCTCAGTAAGTGATAACACTAAAGTCATAACTATGTCTGACCTCAAAGCCCATGTTCTTTGCAGTCATTTTATTGTAAGGCACAGCTCTAGCTGGGAGGTCATCTGACTTTCAAAGGTAAAAGTAGAAGTTTCTCTTGATTGACGTGTTCTCAAGTGCAGGCTGTCTGTCCTACCCTTCCTCCCGAGGACCATCTCACCCCAATGTGTTGTTACATGTAAATCTCTTGGGCATAAATGACTCCCCACATATTTTTAACTCCTAATAGGTGTTTGTTTAATGCCCATTTTCTTGTCTGATACTAACAGAAAATGCTCACCATCGATGACTTAAATGTCTTCCAAAGAACACAACACCTCTAGTTACAGGTGTTTAGATGGTGCTACACAGTAATTGTTGTTGCTGTGGCTTTTTTCCTTAATGTTTTTCCCTGTAATTCCTTGACTAACTTTAAAGTGGTTGAAAACAGGTTGAAATTTTAAAAGGCTAACTAAAAAAAATAAATAATTATACCCCCCAAATTTCCAAGTTACTATTCAGAAATTATTTTTATTTTTCTTACTGCTTAGGCATTATTTCACAGTACTTGTTTCCTCAATTGTAAGGGGAATTCCATAACTAATTTAATAAACAGATTTAGAAATATCAAAAGAAAAAAATGCCGGTCATCAAATTAAGCTCAACCTGAGTCACCCACACAGTGGTTAAACCTGGAAGGATTTGCCTCTAAACACTAACTATCTCTCTGAAGAAGGTCAAAACAAGCAAATTTGATTAAAAAAAAAAAGCAGTAAGAGACTTTTATGGTTCATTGGGGAATTCTCTATAAAAATATTTATCTAAACTCCTCAGAGTTGTTCTTCAAGATAATTTCCTCAAAAAAAAAAAAAAAAAAACAAAACAGAGTTGACTTTGGAAATGCCTCTTATTAAAATATTTTCCGCAGATACTGATATGGTTCTAAGTCTTTTAAGTCTTTCAAACAGTGTCATCTGTTCTTTTGATTTGCTCTAAGACAAAAATTCATGAACACCTAGTCACCTGCCTTTTGATGTACTAGAGAGAAAAACTAATTTAGGTCTGCTCTGACTCATTTTTGTCTTCCTTCATGACAAAAATAGCTTCTCTGGTTGTACAGTTCCTTCTAGGGTTTTCCCTGAAATGCTGCAAACTGGTTCTTGTGAAATAGAACTCTTATGAGTTCCTTTGGTTTGAGAGAGAAAATCATGAGAGAGTCAAGGACGTGAGTAGGGATGGGCAGGGAGGAAAGATCAAAAACATCAAAAACAAGTTGCCCTGAGGTGGGGACTGTCCAAGAAAGGGAACTGATGACTCTCCACAAGATGCTGAGCCAGCCAAGAAACACTAAATACTTTAAGCATGGAGCACGATAGTCATCAACTTAGAAAGAACAGAGCAAAGTGCAGCAGTGGTGAAATTGGATGATGTATAGCATCTCAGTACTGCCCTGTTAGGACAAACAATTACACACACACTGGTGCAAGGTCCTGTGCTAGGTTTTGGGGGGCCTGCACAGAGAACATATTCTTCACCCTCAATTCTTATAGCCAAAGGATGGGGAGGGAAGATGCTCATGGATGAAGGCAGCACGCTGTGGTGAGGGGCAGAAATTAGCAGAAGAGACCTCAGAGAAATAGCACATCACCTCAAGCATCACAAACAGGGAAGAGAAAGTGACCAAATTCAGAGGCACGAGAGAATACATGACCCTAGGAAATGCCAAACAGCTTGACCAGGTGATAAAGGAGGTGGAAGAAGGGCAGATCAGACAGAAAGGTTGAAATTAATCTAAACATTCTTAGTATTTTCTTACATCTAACACCTACTTAATGAACAGATGTTAACTGTGATCACAGATGAATTCCTGTGATTGCCTTGGTCTTTGAAAGACATAAAGGTGAATATAAGAAAGCATTTCTGCCCACAAGGCTCACACTGTCTTTGGAAAGACCCCAGACAGAGCTGACCGCCCACTCCTGCCCAGCTGTCTCATCAGGACCCATAATTGAGGAGGTCTTTACTACCATTCCCTGCATTTCAGATGAGTAAAGGCATAAAATGTTTAAGGAGCACATCTAAGATAATCCAATCATTAAGGGGCAGAGCCAGGATCTGAATTAAAACGATCTTGTTTCAGAAAAAGCCCTTTTCATACAAACTCTAATTTCCAGTTTTATATGTGCATCATGTATGTTATCCTGTAGTTCTATTTGTGTACCTGTACGAGAGACATATGTATAAATTCACATACACGTGCGCGTGCACACACACACACACACACACACAGCCATATGAAAAATGGAACATTTAATGGTTTGCTATAGGATTAAGTACACGCTTAGCATTTAAGACCTGACCTACTGGGACCACCCACATGTCCAATTTTACCTCCTGTGGTTGCTAATTATCCTTAATTTCAGCCATGCCGGAATATTTGAGATCTCCCACCCCAACTAAACTTTGCTTATATTTTGTCCACCTTGCCCATCAGAGACCTGGGCTCTGTTCTGAGCTAGTGGAGTCCTATGTACTCTTCATACATAGCACTAAACCTACTTTCCCTGTGAAGTTTCCGTGAACCTTCTCTAAGAAAAATAATTTCTTGATTCTCCCAAACTACTGTGTATGTTTCATTACTTGTCGCATACTAAGGGTTATGTTTTCATTTATATTTTTACTGCTAGCTATGAACCTGCAAAATATATATACTTGCTTCTCTGTCCTCATCAAACAATACGGTCCATAATACAGAATAAGTGCTCAATACACAAATTTTGGGTAAAAAGAGCTCCCCGATTCTTCCTTAATGGAGTGTTACTGGTGGTGAGGACAAACGTTCTCTAGCCAGGAGATCAAACATCAGATCTATGCTTTGGTTTTGTTGCTACATTGTTTTAGGTCTTGAAATGCTACATCTTCTTTCTATAATGCTTGTTTTTTTTTGTCTTTGGTATGCTTTCGTTTTGGTGGTTTTGTCTATAGATTTAGTTCCATTTGACAAATATTTATTAAGTTGTATCAAATTTCTAAAACTTTGAATGGTTCTTGGATGAAAAGAATAAAATGTAGATTCTAATCCCAAAGCGTTCTTGGGATAAAGAGAGGAATAAAATGTAGATCTTAATCTGGGAGAGGAGACATACTTGTAAACAATAATTAGAGCAGAATGTGGCAGATAGGAGAGGAAAGGAGTGAAATAGTGAGTGAGTGAGGGGATTAGGGAAAGCTTTTCAAAAGAGTTGACACCTCAACAGTCTGTTGAAGAGTGAGTTGTGAACTAGTTCCCAAAGGGGTGAGCGGTGTTTCCAAATCCCCAGGGTCTCTGTGTGGATCACTTTCCCACACCCAGCACACTGATTTAATAAAATACACTCCACGGGGCTTCCCAGGTGGCGCAGTGGTTGAGAGTCTGCCTGCCGATGCAGGGAACACCGGTTCATGCCCCGGTCCGGGAAGATCACACATGCCGCGGAGCGGCTAGGCCCGTGAGCTGTGGCCGCTGAGCCTGCGCATCCGGAGCCTGTACTCTGCAATGGGAGAGGCCACAACGCCCACGTACCACAAAAACAACAACAACAAACAAACAAACAAACAAACAAAAACACTCCACGAATCCATATCCACGAAAAGAATGATTTGTTTTAATTTTTAGAGGTATTTTATAACTTTGTTTTGAAGATATTCATTATTGTTGGCTCTGCTTTCTTGGCAATTATAGATAATTTAGCCAAGCCAGTATGGAAATAAGAAAATATAACATCTGAACTCGTATACATATAATATTTTTTTCTAGAAATTAGGAATTATAGTAAACAATAAAGTTGTCATAATGTATGTGTTGCAGACATAATATTGGTTGATTATAATTTTACTGTTTTTCATTTCAAATTTTGAATCCAACACAGATTTTCAGGATCCAGTCATTTAGATAAGCCTCTGGGATTTGGGAATTCCCACCTAGAATTTCCAGGGGTTGCTCTGGCCGCACACAGAGGCTGCAGGGATGCACACACAACAGGAAGAAAATGTGCAATGGCCAGGACACGTGAAATAGACTTATTAGTTAGGAAACCATGAAGGTTTGAATATTACTGGAGAATAAACACAAAAGGCATTTGCCAGAAACTCACAGATTGTCTTTGTATTAACAATCTCTGGTTAGTACTAGAGTTATGCTTCTCTTGCTGCAAATCTACAAATTTGCTTTAGGGATGGTCTCCTTCGCTTCTTTACTTGTCTGTGTTTCCTCCCTTGCACACTTTTTTTTTTCTCTCAGAGGTTCTAAGCACTCCATTTCTCACACCAAATGTGCAAGGCATTTACTTTGTCTGTTCAGTCAACATCTGCTCCGAGCCTAGGAGTAGACCTCTTTGTCGCGGTGCCACTGGTCCACTGTCTAGTTCACCGCCTCCTACTGGGCTCTACCACTTCCCAGGGACACCTCTCCTGAAACCATGCTGTTCTAGCCCTGTCCAAATCTGAAGAGAAGGGTTGATGCCTTTACTTCTGGAAACCCCATTTTTTAAGCAGAAAAACGCTGTCTAATTTAGGGACATGAGAAAAAAATATCTCTATTGAGAATATAAAACAAAATTATTTTCTAACATTCTGACTGCTTTCATTGCCTTAAGTAATCCCCCAGCCAGAAAATCTGCCATACAATATCAACTTAAGACCAGCTCCTTTATTTCTTAACTTTTTAGAACATTTTTAGGAATTTTTTTTTGTTTGAAGCAAGCTTTGTTTAAATGTTACTCTTGTCTGAAAAAATATGGTTTCTCACTATCTCAAAGGAGTTGTTTGTAATAAAAAGCATATTGCCTATTGTGTTGAGTTGTAAAGTGACATCTATATTATTGTGTTTACATATTAAAACTGTTCATGGCATCAAGTGATTAAAATGGTTAGGATAATTATTACTAATATATGTATGTTTTTGGTGATTGCATGACAATACATGTCATTTTAAAAGCAGCTGGAATTTAATAATAAAAGAGAAGGTGAGAGTTGTGCAGCGACTATCTCTCTATTATTACACAAAAATCCTGTTAAAATACAGTTTGAAAGCTTGGGAAAGATTTAGCAACGTAGGGCATTGATGGTTGGTTTTGTTTACAATGATTGAATATAGTCAATATTTTGCTAAACCAAAAGCAGGATTTGGGCAGGACTTTCGATATTTTTATTTTCAACATTCAGTCTTTAATGTACAGTTATCATTAAACTAGTGAGCTTCTTTTATAATTAGATTCCTGTGTAAACTGTCACAGCGGTTACTGAGGAATGATTGAGAAAGGAGAGTGATAGTAGCTCATGGCTTGAATCAGTTCAGAGACACTCCCTATGAATGGATCACTTATGGCCTCCAAGAGCATCCTTTGATCCTCTCATCCTCCCTTCTTTCTCTCTTTATAATCACACACGTCCTTTATTTCTCTGGCCCGACTTAGCAATTCTTAGTGACCACTGTCACTGCACAATCTGAGGGGACATGGGGTGAAAACCGTGGGAGTTTTTAGACACAAAGGGCCCCTCATTGCTTCCTGTCCAGTTAGAGTCCTCACAAATGTAAGGGGACACGAGGCGAAGCAACTTCCTCTCACGATGATGTGAAGAATGCTGCATTCATGGAAACAGGCACTTTGTGGATTTACCAACACATTTTAAGACCCATATTTGTATCCAGGGGTGTAAACATAAAGTCCAACGTATTAGTTTTACTTGTGTAATGCTTTGTCAATATATTTGTGTACTTAATGTTTAATTAGGATTTGATATATTTTTTCCCATTAAATTTTTAAAATTTAATTCTTATTTTATATTGGAGTGTAGTGGATTTTTACAGTGTTGTGTTTGCTTCAGGTGTACGGCAAAGTGATTCAGTTATACATATACATATATGCATTCTTTTTCAGATTCTTTTCCCATATAGGTTATTACAGAGGATTGAGTAGAGTTCCCTGTGCTATACAGTAGGTCCTTATTAGTTATCTATTTTATATACAGTAGTGTGTTTTTGTTAATCCCAAACTCCCAATTTATCTCTCCCCACCACATTTCCTCTTTGGTAACCATAAGTTTGTTTTCAAAGTCTGTGATATTGTTTCTGTTTTGTAAATAAGTTCATTTGTATCCTTTGGTAAGATTCCACAAATAAGTGACATCATATGGTATTTGTCTTTCTCTGTCTGCCTTACTTCATTCACTTAGCATCATCTCCAGGTCCATCCATGTTGCTGCAAATGGTATTACTGATGTTCTTAAATTTGATATATTGATGACCTTAAAATGGCTTGCAGGATTTTAAAAATGAGGATAGTTTTACGTTTGATTTAAATTTATAAAACTAATACTCGATCAAAGCCTTTATAGTACCAATCACTAGTCCCTAAGTCCTAAAAGAAAAAAAAGCATAATGGTGATTTTTTGACTGCACAGAGAGATTAGTTAGAAGTGCAACGGAGCGGTTTATTAATCAATAACAATGTTGAAGAAGCAAGATTAATGCAATTAGTATAATTCACATAATTCAGCTCTTGCACACTCATAAAATCAAATTGCGCATGGTTGGGTGCACACATACTAAAGAATGCTGCTTCTTGGCTTCTTGCTGGATGAAGGGCAGAACTGACATAGGAACATCAGGGCCCAAACAGCAGGGTATTTGATGATCTGGTGAATATTCATTCTTTTATGCTTTTATTTTTTTCCCAAGTAAAATAGACGTTTACTTTTAACTATCACATTTTTAAAAATCAGAATCCTGAGATTTTGTGTAATCAGATTAAAAGCCAGATAAACTTTAGATATTTACTCTTAGAGAAAAAAGAGGGGTCGTTAGTGGTTGAGGTGTTTTAAACAAGGGGGTGAACTCGTGGTTGCTAAATAATTGCCGGAATAACTTAAACAAGAACAAAACCTTCTGACTGAAGCGTGGAGGCCTCTTTTCAACTACTTTTTTGCCCCCCGTTCTACTTCTGATTTAATCAAATTATACTAATAACTGATTGTCTATTTGTAAAAATCAGTCATATTTTCAATAACAACCCTCTAACTACCCTCCTCCCATCAGATCCTGGAGCTGAGACTTTCTCAGTCGGACCCTCCCTGCTTTCCCACTGCCCCTGTTCCCACACCTATGCTCTGCTCCTACACAAATCTC
This sequence comes from Orcinus orca, assembly GCF_937001465.1. Lineage (NCBI taxonomy): Eukaryota > Metazoa > Chordata > Mammalia > Artiodactyla > Delphinidae > Orcinus > Orcinus orca. Next base: position 88,560,510 of record NC_064571.1, on the reverse strand, counting down.
TGTCTGCTCCCACACATTTCCCCTCTGTTTTACCTCCCTGACTTGGCGTAGACAAATGACTCAGCATGTGAAGTTGTAATTCTATTTCCCACAAGTATCCCCTGCTCATTTTCAAGGTCCAGAACACATGCTTCCTCCAGCCTGAAAAATTCACTGGCACTTTCAAACAGAAAACCTTCCTTCCCAGCCACTCCTGCCTGATTCTATGGGCTACTCAAATGCCTTCTATCAGGTGCTGCTTCGCAACACAGTGACTGACATGACTGTATTTCATTCTCCACTGGGTTCCATGCTCTTTGAGGGAGGTGTTCCTACGTTATCCTCACATGCGCTTTGCTGATGGCGACCAGTCAGAACATTGTTTTACATAAAAGTGTTCATACAAGTAATTAGAATAACCTTTACATGTAAATGTTTACATATATTAAACTATCTGTCTCCACCTTCACTCACTCATGTATTCCCAAAACAGGTGCTATAAACCTAGGACTATGAAACCAGATCATGAAAATTTACCCCAAAGAAAATTAAAGTTGTAAAGAACCTTAGATATTACACAGTTCAATTTCAACTACTGTCTTCCAGATGAGAAAATGAAAGCCCAGAGAGGAACAGAGATTTGCCCAAGGCCCTGGGTAGTCTGACATTATCTTAACTTCAAAGATACTGTTAAGATATTGTTACCATCATAGAAGAACTCCCCCTCCTCCAAGGCTCTTTTTCAAAAGAGCACGGATAAGTTGGGGAATATTATTCAATATAGACAAACCTTAAAAACAGCCAGGAAGAAAAAGAGAAGATCCAAAGACATGTCTGGGTTCCTCATGTAGTTAAACACAAATGGCAACCCGTCCCTCCTTCCTTTGTACCTGTGCTATGTTCCCTCCACCAACACCTGGATCAGTGGATCTGAAGTCACCAAGGTGAATCACAGGACCCATGGGTCAACCAGAGTCATTCCAGCTAATGCTTAGGAGAAGTTGCTCATCACAGTGTGAGCATTCAAGCAGCATTCACAGGCCTGCCTGGGCCCTCCACCTATTTTCATTGGACTTCTGAGGTCCTTATAATTCCCACACGTATGTAAATTTGCTGGTCTTCTGTTCTTCTTGTCCTGTCTACATTGAGCTGCCAACCTTGCCTTCTGAGGGGCACCTTTACATTCAGAAAGGCACAGTGGCTAAGATTAGCATTAGCAACAAAGATTCCTGGCTGGGGGTGCCTAGACTTTCTAAAGAAATGGAGATGGGAGTGGTATTTGGATTAGCTTTAATATTAATATAGTAAGGAGCTGGAAGATAGTCCTTGGGAGGGATGTAGGCCACTTAAAGTAGTTTTTTTTAAAAAAATTTTATAGAAGTATATTTGATTTACAATGTTGTGTTAATTACTGATGTACAGCAAAGTTATATGTATATGTACACATTCTCTTTTTATATTCTTTTACATTATAGTTTTATCATAGGATATTGAATATAGTTCTCTGTGCTATACAGTAGGACCTTGTTGTTTATCCATTCTATATATAAAAGTTTACATCTGCTAATCCCAAACTCCAAATCCATTCCTCCCCCAAACCCCTCCCCCTTGGCAACCACCAGTCTGTTCTCTATGTCTGTGATTCTGTTTCTGTTTCATAGACAGGTTAATTTGTGTCATATTTTAGATTCCACACATAAGTGATATCATATGGTATTTGTCTTTCTCTTTCTGACTTACTTCACTCAGTATGACAGCCTTTAGGTCCATCCATGTTGCTGTAAGTGGCATGGTTGCATTCTTTCTTATGGCTGAGTAGTATTCCATTATATATATGTACCACATCTTCTTTATCCATTCATCTGTCAATGGACATTTAGGTTTATTCCATGTCTTGGCTATTGTGAATAGTGCTGCTATGAACATAGGGGTGCATCTATCTTTTTGTCCAGATACATGCCCAGGAGTGGGATTGCGGGATCATATGGTGACTCTATTTTTGGTTTTCTGAGAAACCTCCATACTGTTTTCCACAGTGGCTGCACCAACTTACATTCCCACCAACAGTGTAGGATGGTTCCCTTAAGAAAAGTAGTTTTGACTCTGGCTATAACATGATGCCCCAATGAAACATCATTACCTACAGGTCACAGGGAGAAGCACAGGAAGCTCCTTTTCTTCCAAAGGATAATTCTGAAATTCCACAAATAACAAAATACTTGTTAAAAAGCATTATGGCAACAAGAGTGGAAAAATCCACATTATTAAAGATCTTTATAACTTATATAAAGGTTATATAACTTCAAAACATTTCAGAAGAGATTCATCCTTGTTTTCTTCAGTATATAAATCAGTGTTATAACAGGTGGATACAAATGGCATTTAAATATGAACCTAAAGCTCCCAGATGCAGCATTCCTAACTTCACACTGACATTTTATTAAATCAGGCGATGGCTTACAGAGTAAATGATGCCCTTGTATGATACGTGGCGTGTTAACTTTTCTGATTTGAAGTATTAATTGTAATAAGCTAACTCATGGTGGCAGAGACATTTGCAAATCTGACACTCAACGTTTCAAATTCTGATTTTAGAAGGACAATTACTGGAGATAAATCCTGAGACAAGCACTCCTGAAGCTCTTTAATTGACGTTTCTGGTCACCAAGAAGAAAAGTTTGAAGAGGTGTGTACAGTTGACGATGTTTAAAGCGGTGTGATGGATTGTATAATTCAGTGAGGCACTGGGAGAAAGATGTCCGTCTGTGGGTAAGTGTGTGAGCATGGTTATGATGAAGAAAGAAATCACATTGAAAGGATGCAAGTTTGGCAAGAGGAATCATATGAACAACAAAATAAGCCCTGGTCTGACTCACTGATTAATCTACCTAGGCTACATGTTTCATTTAGGGGTATATTTCCACAGTCTGGGACAAAATTCTAAACACAGAAAGAGAAGAATCAGAGCAGCTTTTATTAAGAACAGGAGCAGCATGTACAGGATTTAATTAAAGCTACTTTAGAAATCAGAGAGCTAATACAGACGCTGTCTGACTTTTCAACAACTGTATCCTCCCAAATGTCTCCCTAATATATCATTAAATTATATAATCAGTACATCTTCTTTTTGTAATACCAAGAGTTCATTGCCTTACCAAAAAAACATGTTCTGATTATGGTGCGAGTATGTAGGCATATGCATGTCTTTAGGTCAGGAAAGGGCACTATTTTGCTATCAAAATGTTCAAATTGTAAGCCATCACTCATTCTCTGTTCCAGCTTTCTTTTCTGTTCTATCTCCGTGTTTACTCATTCAAAACCATTCAGTATTTTCAAATTCCTAGCATTAGCATTCCTTCCTCGTGATGAGGGTGGGCGTATGAATACAGCACAGACCCTTCCCTCATGGATCTCATAGTAGGATAAGTGGACACATAGGCAAATGATCAAAGCAAGTTGTCGCACAACATGTGCTGGAGTCCTCTGTGACCATAGAAGAGGGAAGTTGTTGTCTTAATTGGTTTGGGCAGCTACAGCAGAGTTTCATACACTGAGGGGTTTAAACAGCACACATTCATTTCTCACAGTTCTAAGGCTGGAAGTCCAAGATCAGGGCTTCAGCACATTCAGTGTCTGTTGAGTGTCCTCCCCCTGGTTCAAAGACGGCAACTTCTGCTGGGTCCCCACATGGGGGAAAGGGCGAGGGAACTCTCTGGGGTCTTTTATAAGGACACTAACTCCATTCATGAAGGCTTTTCCCTCATGGATCTAATCACCCCCCAAAGGCCTTGCCTCCTGATACCATCACCTTGGGGGCTAGGATTTCAATACATGCATCAGGGGGAACACAGACATTCAGTCCATAACAGTCATCATGATAGACTTCCTGGATGAAATTATATTTCTTTGGATTTTTAGAGAAGCAGCTTGGTGTGACAGAAATAGCCAGGATTGTGTAGTCAGAAACTTGTGTTTAAATCATCTGACACTTGGGAAGAAAATCTCTCTCAACCTTCCATTCATAGCTGCTCAATGTAGATGATGATACCCCTATCCAGTGGGTACATGCAGTAAATGATTTGAATGTGTGGTAATGAAGATGGCAGATGCATGGCATGATAATGTGTAACAGAGTTAATACTAGTTATAATCATAACAGGTAGAGAGCATGACGGAAGGGAAGAGCACTTAAATAGAGGTTACAGACTGCAAAGCCCTGGGATGAGGAGAGAGAATGGCATCGCCATGGAAGGGCAAGACTGTACAGCTCTCTGCCTTCCACGTATGGTAGGGTGGCAGAAGGGGAGCTGAAACATTAGGAGAGATCAGATGGTGAGGGTCGTGTTTGCCACACCGAGGGGGATGAAAATTCTTGTGGAGACAGTAAGAAACCAATAGAGGGGTTTGCAGAAGAGACTGGTGTGATCAGATTTGTGTTTGAGGAAGAGGATCTGGGCATTCGGTGTATAGAATGACTAGGGTTGGTGAAACTGTGTCTGGGAAAACAATTAGGCAGTCATGGGAGATGGTGAAGAAATCATCTAGGTCATAGTATGTAGAATAAATTAGAGATATGTCATAGGCAGTATTGCCAGGTGGAATGTGGAGAGTGGTAGAGAAAGACATCTGTGGGACACTCAGGTTTCCAACTTGGCCCATTGCTGGTGCCCACATCTGAGATGGAAAAGAAAGGTGGTGAGGGAGGGAAGATTAATCCACTTTTGCACACGTGGAGTCAGAGTTTCCTGTTGGGTGTTCAGGTAATAGCACATACGAATCAGCAGCACGTGACAGAGGTCTGCTTATGAATAGAGACCTAGGCCTGGTCAGTGTCCCTGTGGCAATTGAGATTTGGGGCATGGGTGATGCATGTGTCTGTTCATATGACATAATCTTTGATGCTACCACAGTTGAATTCAAATAAAATTCACATTTCAAGGACATATCAGAACAGTCATCAGTTTGCACACACAAAACCAACTCAGGATTACCGGACAGGATCCAAAGAAGCTTCAGAACATTTCATACCTACCCCTATTCTTTTAATGCCTACACCACTTGCTTATGAAGGACATAGAGTTGCTGAATTATTATTTTTTGTTCTGGTAGGTCACTTCTCATTAGTGATATTAAATATATTACTGTTATTAATGTTGGTATTAATAAAGTCATATTTAATATTGCAAACATTCATTTCCAGGTCATAAAAGTCAAATAATTCATACCCAAATCTCCTGACAGACAGAACTCAAGTCTAGTTTGTCTCACGCTAAATCCCATTCCTGTTACACTTGTCAGGTGCCTTCATGTAAGTTTTATAGAGCAGGGGTTGGAAAGGAGAATCCATAGTTCCTTTCTGCTACTACGTATAGACTTGGGTCTTAGTCTGGGTCATGAATTTGACTTTTTGGTATGAAATAACTTAGAAAACAATTCATATGCGACACAAAGATTCCTGGGACATTTGAATTGAAGTCAGAGTTTGGTGAAAGGGGAGAAACATGGAGAAATCTTTAATGATGCTCACCCATCGATTCTAAAGCTTAGCATCGTGATGCTCAAGGCTTCCAGCTTTAGAACACACCGTTGCACACTTTAATTTTCCCTAGCGCACTAACTTTATTTTTGAGAGCACTAGAGACAAACTGACATAGGGGTTGAATCACCACCAATTATCAATACACTAATTCTGTAAAGTGCTCCTGGCATTTGCGAGTTGCTGGGAATGGCAGTGTAGCTAAAGGATTGTGCAGAAAAGCCACATACGTTCACGAGGTCTTTTCTTTTTAGTGCAGTTGTGTTTACCAGATAGATGAAGCTCTCCCTCTCTCCTAAGAGTTTAATTTTTTCTAACTGATGAGCATTGTGTTTTCAACCTGGTTTTGATATTAATTAACATAATCCTTTAAAAGACATTTAAATATGTGAGCATATTTCTCATTTGAAAATATAGAACCTGTAGCAATAATTTATTTCTACTAATAGAGTTGAGTCTTCTAGCTGGGTATATATTAAAAAGTTATTTCTAGGAGATTTGTGTGGTATGACTGATTAAAGAGTTCCATCACCGGCATCAGGATTGTATCTTCCTTCTTGTACATTCATGGGTTTAGGGATCAGTTTGCTGTGTGAAAAGCAAATTCACCTCACTATTCACCTAACTGGAACGTGTCCATTTCTTCTAGGGCCAATGAGACCAGATACAACTTGTAAGATGTTGAACACAAGCTCGGCTCGAGGAGTACTAGGCAGAGAAAAAGCAGAACATTTATTCTTTTGGTTCAGTCCTTTAATTATTTATTTATACCACATATATAAATAAACATATATATATATATCTCAACCTTAATGTAGAGAAAAATGGGGGAAATATTGGGATTCATCAGTTTTTCTTTCAAACATTTATAGGAATTCTGATTTCAATTTCCATATATAAAGTAGTTAATGGAGGCCACATAGATGTTTTAGTAAATGTTCCTTCCTAATTTGAGTTAAATGACCTTTAAAGGTATTGGCATATGGTAAACACAGCGTCTGATGGGTCTAGTCCCCACGGATGTTGTAATCTTCAGGCTCCTGCAAACGAGCTCTATTACAGCAGTTCTCAGTCAGAAGCATTTACCTCCCAAGAGATATCAGGCCATATCTGGAGACATTTTTGATTGCCTCCACTAGAGGTAGAGGGGGTGATACTGGTATCTCATGGGTAGAACCCAAGGATGCTACTAAACTCCCATAATGTACAGGACAGCTCCCTGCAATAAAGAATAAGCCAGTTCAAAACAGTGTTCTACGTACCACATCACAGGTAAATTAGTACATAGGGTTAATACTGTAGACCTGTCCCCACTAGAGTTCAAGCCTAGAGTGTGGTCACATGATAGCAGGGATAGAAATATGCTACACTTAATAGGGACAGATGAAATAAAAACTTCCATCTGGCTTCCCTGCTGAGGCCTGCGGAAGCCTTAAAGACTAGATTTACTGTGGCTTGGGCAGGATCTACCAGTGGAGAGTTCCAACTGAGTATTTATTGAATTTGGCATAAGTACTAGTTTTTGTTGGAGGTTTGCATATCATTTTATTAATTCAACTTTTACCATATTCCAATATTTTTGGTTAACATGGGACTTTAGTGGGCCATCTGCTTTCGATGTTGCAGGGTATTTGCTGCCAAAGATTTGGAAAGATTCAAAGAATAAGATGTGCATATTGTCTCAGGAAAATAAATAAAATAATTAAAATGTTGCATTTACTATTGTCCAACTGAATTTTCAAAACTCTCATTTTCAATTTTTTGCTAACAAGCCTTATGAGCATTTAAATAAATCCACACAGAGTGCCTTTTGATATGCAGTTTTCTACAGGGTTATGTCTGTTGTATGTGTACTCTCCCATACTGTACGGATTCTTCCACCTCAAGAAAACTTTCCGTTTAATGTGGATTTTAATAATGTGGGGCATATAGATATTTTTAACTTGCTGAGACAAATCTTGTGCATAGGTGCTCATTACCACTTACTCACATGTGTAAGAGATATCTTGCTGCCTAGAATGTGCTGATTTGGTGAATGAGACTGAGGTGCAATCTAACACTTGGGCACATGGCATTTCCAAGGAGTTATCTAAAGTTTAAGAATTCCAATATAGTCAGTTCATCTGCTGCTCAAGTATTTCTTCCCTGGGGACGATTGCCCTGAACAACTTTCTTAAATAGAAACCCTGGCCTCTCCTTACCTGCCTCACTATGCTTTGGTTCACTTCATTGCATTTATTACTACTAACATTTTAGTGTATATGTATTTGCTTATTTTCTGTTACCTATTTTCCCCACTTGTACACGTGTAACTCACTGAAAGTACATTTATTTCCTATTAGCTGCTGTATCCCCAGAAGCCAGAGTGTCTGGCATTTGCTAAAGGCAAAGTAAAAAATGTTTTGAATGAATTCTAGGGTGAAGATTCACAAAATTTTATAGATATAAACAGTAATAATAATGGTTTAAATGTGTGGACCACTTCCTAAGTGCCAGGCACAGTATGTAAATATCTCACTGAATGCCCGTTACAACCCACCGAGGAAGGTGATATTACTATCCCCAATTTACGGAAGTAGAAAACCAAAACTCAACAAAGTTTAGTAATTTTCCCACCTAGAAAGGAGGGAAGGTAAGACTTTAATCCAAGATTTTGATTCTGGAACCTGTGAATCTAACCACTGTGCAATACTCCATCCCTAGTAGATGAGGTTAACCTTCGAGTTAGAACTTCACTAGATTTACCAGCATCCTAGAGGTAACACAAAGGTATGTGCTTTACAACAAACATTTAATGGACAGTGCACAAATAATCTGTGATATGACAGTCATAATGAATTGGGATTTTATGTACCCTCTCTCCACTTAAAGGAAAATCATTTAGCTCTGGTCACCAAGGAACTCTCAAAGAATCATCTTCCAAAGAAGCACGGAGGCGCTGTGTACTGAGTGTATGTATATGTGGCATCAGAATCAGCAGACATGCTTTTTCTTTCTGAGTTACATCCCAACCCTACTGAGTCAGAGGTGCTGCAGGTGAGACCCAGGTGATTCTGATCACACTTGTTAAAACATCGGGCAAGGAAAAATTCTTGAAATATCACACCAGTCTTGCTGATGGAGATCCAGCAAATATGTAAATGTTTTGTAATTCTATAATAAAATACATTGCATGTTCCTTTCCAAACTACTTTGGCTCAGTGACCAATTTGACAGATACAAACTCTTCTCTATTTAGAATGTCCTTTATTTGCGTTGTTCCTAGAAAGACTGGTGACATTCCAATACCTACCTCTGTCTGTGTTTGTGCTAAGTTAGATAATAGCAGTTCTGCCTGTCTCCCATAGACACAAGAAGCAGTTTATGAAAAACAAGACCATTTTAGAAACTGCTGAAGTTAATACAATTTCTTCAAGCAGAATCTGTCAACTGAAGTTTTTTCTGATGCTCTAATATTTCTAACATGCTACAGATGGAAAGAGATGGATGCTTAGAATTTGGTAGAACATTATTAAATGTTCTTTTAAATATTCAATAATTTATATCAACATTTTAATTGCCACCATCCCCCGATTAATGCACCGTTGCTGTTTGAATTTGGAGGAATATTACTCACTTGCTGTCTTGTTAGGTCACTTTGGTACAAAGATTGCCAAGGCCTTGGTTTTGATCTGCTCCATGGTCCCTACCAGTGATCTTCACAACGTGAGTCATTACTTATAATAAAATTTGACAAGGGCATGGCGGGATCGGGGGAACTACCAATGAGATTGGGAAAACCACTTAAGACACACGTTGTGCAATTATTAACTTAATAGCCCTTGAGTCACAGGCATATCTATGGTGACTGCAGTAATACGTGATGTCAGTAAAACAGTATTAAAATGTTTTTTTCATATATTATTGAACTTGATCTTCCCAACTTCTTTATTTGCATCTGTACTTTTTGGCACTTGACATAAAAGTATTTGAGACTCAGTTGTCTATCATCACACAACTTGTACATGATAGAAACGTACAAGAAACTTTGTGTGTGTTTGTGTTTAAATGGACACACTGCTGCCCTTGTTTATCTGAAAAATAATAATTTACCAGAACAAATATATATTGATAAGTCATTTTTTCTCCTACTTTTCCATTTTTACAGCTTTTGAAAGTGCTCCTTTTTAGTCAGTGTTCCTCTTTATCAATCAGTTTTAATGAGCTATGTCAAAGGAATTAGAACGTTGTGTAATGGTTTAATTTACAGGGTTTTTTTAGTTAAAAAGTTCATCTTTTTACAATAACACCTCCACGAGGAAAAAAAAATAGGCCTTATGATTTTACATCACTCTTCTCTGACCCCAAACTATTTTAAGTGATTTTATAATTATCAACAGCAGACCCAGTTGAGGCTGAGAAAGAAATGTTGGGGAAATTAATTTTTCAGAATTCGCCGACTTTGTCTCTTACCATGGCAATAAACCTTACTAATTTAACCTAGGGGGAAAAAAGATGACATCATTTAAAGAATAATCTAATTTCCTTGACTATACCTAAAGTAAAAATTGTGTTTATAGCAGGGATTCCCAAAATGGTGTCTGTACCCGAACCCCCAGGGGAGGGCAGGCCCCTGAGAAACTTTCAGGGGCCCTGAGAGGCAGAAATTATTGATATTTTCACAAAAATACTAAGATGTAGTTTGCCTTTTTAATTGTGTTGGCATTTGCCCTAATGTTGTAAAAACAGTAATGGGTAAAACTGCAGGTGCCTTAACTAGAATCAAGGCAGTGGCACCAAACTGTACTCCTGGTCATTCTATTCTTCACCTCCACACACTGGACAGAAAAATAATAAAGCCAGTTTCACTTACGAATCCCCTTGATGTAGCATTATTATTACTTTATTAAATCTCAACATTGAGGGTATGTCTTTTTAATAGTCTATCTGGTGAAACAGGAAGTATGTATTGAGCTTTTCTTACTTGCTGAAATACAATGGCTGCCTTAAGGAAAATCATTCCTGTGACTGAGTTTCAAGTTGATCTGGTCATTTTTTTTTCATGGAACACAATTTTAATTGGAAAGAATGACTGAGAGACAAATGGTAATTATTGAGAGTGAATGTTGGACAAAGGGATCTTGAAAATGAATAAAGTAAGGCTGCCACTTCAAGGAAAAGAACTGAGAGTATGTGTTGCCTATGATGAACTTGGAGCTTTCTTTAAAACATTAGACATTTGGATAATTTGTAGCCATAATAATCCAAAATAATGTAAAGACACATTCAAAATGCAGGAGAGGCCAACGGATTGTGCAAAAGAGCTCATTGGTATGATTTCAGATTCTACCTTGTAATCAACCTTACTAAATTATCACTTGTTGAGTTTTGAAATAATATTAAAGAAGGTTATCCTCAATTATCTGAAAAGGCTATTAAAATACTCTTCTTTTTTCCTCTACATATTTGTGTGGGGCTAGATTTTCTATATATGTTTAAAACAAAACAGCATATAAAAACACATTTAATGGGGAAGCTGACAGGAGAATCTACCTGCCTTCAATAATCCACCTGTCTTCATTTAATCCAGAAATTAATGCAAAAAATAGTACTACACATATGTGTGAAGCTGGTAATGATTTTGCGAAACACATTTCCTCTCATTAAAGTGACACAAATATCTATTTCTCTTAATCTCCATGGCATCTCATAATATACTAAGTTTATCTACTTTAACCAGAACAGAAGAGAGATACACAAGGACACAGGACATAATGTGGGTCAGACAGAGAGAAAGGAAACATGTATTTTGTTTTACCTACTAGAAATAATGTTTTGTTGTTGTTTTAGTATTGCTTTAGAACTTTTTCACACCTCTCGAGAAAACCAAGCAACCCTGAGCCTTGCTTGCAGTAGAACATCCCTCTTGGTGATATCTCTGCTTCCTTAGGGAATTCTACACTGACACATCTTCCGTCACAAAAACCGTAAAGGCAGCAAACTGGTCAAAAACCAGGGGCTTTGCCAGGTGATGCCCAAACCACTTAGGGCTCAAGTACAATAGACTCAGCTCGGGCTTGACTTGGTGCTCTGCCTTCACCTCTTTTCTCATGTGGAATATGTCATCAAGGGAGCTCTCTTGTATATTTAGTGTAGCCTGAAAAGTTGACTTTCCAGGTAAAGAAATGTCCTCAGACGTTTATATCTTTATACAACAGATAACTCATAAGGACCTGCTGTGTAGCACAGGGAACGCTTCTCAATACTCTGTAATGGCCTATGTGGGGAAAGAATCTAAAAAGGAGTGGATGTATGTATAAGTATAACTGACTCACTTGGCTGTACACCTGAAACTAACACAACATTGTAAAGCAACTATATTCTGATATACATTTTTTTAGAAGTTTCTATCTTGAAGATATGCTGACCATGCTGATGCCACTGCTGATGCCAAGCCCAGGGTCTGAGGAGGCCTTTTCAACCACTGTCCAGATCTCTCAGGAAAGCTGAGTCTTTAGATCACTGGACACTATTTCAGTGACATTGCATTACCTAAGATGTCACTATGTTTAAACCACTGACATCCAGATGCCTTTATGGCAAAGGCAAGGTAAACAACTGCTTAGTATCCTTGTCTGTACTCTATTTATTAATAAAATGACCCCAATTTTTGGTAGTGAAATCCCTGCTTTTTCCCCAGACAGGCCGAATGGTATAATGATAGGATCAGGTATTTTGGAATCAGGTAGAACTGAGCCCTAATACTGACTCATTACTAACTGAACACATAACTTACCTCCTTGGGTCTTAGTTTCCCCAATTAAAAACAGGAAATAATACCATCTACCCCACAAGGATTTTGTAAGGATTAGCAAAAATGACATCCCTCATGGAACATGGCAACCTCCCCTTAGGTGGTAGGTATTACCACACGCAGGACCTGGAATATTGCTGCCTCCACTCTTTCTTAAATTTTTCCGTGTTCACCCTAATATTAAAAGTTGTATTTAAAAGATTTGAATTCCTTTTCACTGTATCAGGTATATTGGGTAAAAAAAAAAATGTCATCTTTAGGAGGTAGGGGGGTGGTATATGTTTCATATGGTCTGAGAATGTGCACTGTCAAGGGGGAATGTTTTACAGAGTACTGTGGACATCAGATGGAGAACAGGCTGCTCATACTGCCAGCACAGAGATCCTGACACTCTAAGAATAGGCTACTACTGGGATTAAAGAATGCCTGGAGAGGGCCAGTAATGGGAAGGCTAGTAAGGGGCACTGTGGTGGAGATTCCTAGGATGCCCAAGTATCTGTTCTCCACTCTTTCCAGGCACATGGGAGGAGTACACTGCACTGCCTTCTTGCACGGAGGTGGAGTCCTTGACTGGTTCCGGCCGCTAGGCTGAGAGGGGAAATGATGTGTGCAGCTAGGGCCGCAGCACTTATTTGCCACAGAAGCAAGGAAGGAGGCCACAGTCTCACCCACAGCTACAAGCTAGTCGTTCCTCTTTCAGACTGGGTTCCTGGGTGGTTGGGAGGGGCAGACACCCTCCCAGATAACAGGAACCACGCATGTGGAGGAGAAGTAAATTTCTGTGCTAGACTGTTGCAATTTGGGCAGCTGAGGAGGCAGGGGCATGTGTTACTGCAGCGCCATCTAAACTGGCCCAACTGATGCATTTCAGGAAATTGGAATAGGGGACTGAGTAGCAGCTAAGGGGATAAATAAACATGCTACATTTTTGGAAACAGAATAGTTATTGTTTTATGGAAGACAAACCATAAAAAGGGGCTCAGTGATAATAGGAAAATACGTCTCGAAAATTTACAAAGCAACAAATTGAAATTTTAGAAGAGAAGGTCTGCTGCTTAAAGAAATAGCATGCAGTTTTCTTCTGGAATGATGTGTGGTTTGGGAGAAATGATATTATAGTCAGACAGACCCGAGGTTGAATCCTGGTGTGTCTGTTCAACTCTGTGAACACGGCGAGTTACTAAAATTTCTCAGCTTCAGATTCTCCTTCAAATGAGAATAATACTGAAGCATTGGGGTCACTTTGAACATTACAATAATAGATGTATATAAATACCTAGCATTATTCACAATAGCAAAAATATGGGAACAACCTAAATTCTCATCATTGGGTGAATGGATAAAAAAGATGTGGTACATAGTATACAATGAATATTATCCAGCCATGAGAAAGGAGGACATTCCTCCAAGATTACATATTGTAACGAGTAGCAAATAACCCATAGAGATCAAATGCACAGTGAATATATGTCTATATGAATAGAGACAATAATATTGCACTATAAATACATAATATGATAAACATTGCTGCATCAATCATATTACAATACACAAATGTATCATGCCATGCACCTCAAACTTACACAATGTTACATGTTAAATTTATCCAATAAAATAAATACCCAGCAGATTACTTAGACTATGATAGATATTCAACAGTTATTAGTTTCTCTCTCTACCCTGTTCCTCCAAATGAGTGACCAGAAACCTTATCAAGAGTTCTCTCATAGTAATTATGCACTAAAATTTTTAACAGAAAGTGTGACTTCAAGAGGATGTTTGGTTAGGTACCAACACAGGCGCAATGATTTTGCAATTGAGAACTAAAGGCTTGCTTCAACCTGCAAAGGATTTTGACCAAAAATTTAAGTCTTTCTAGCAAATTCCATCCTAAGCCACTCTCACAGCTGCTTGATTAGCAGTGAGTTTGTATATGACAGGTGGCCTTGACATTTTTGGCTCTATTTCCACTCAGAATAAAATGTGTTGCTGTTTTTACATCTCCCTTCTTTTGAAAAATAAAACATGGACTTAGATACCACAAAGCTTTGTTCCTTTGTTTCTTTACATAGTTTGGGTAAACAGCTCACTGCCTATTCCAGGCTCCCAGGACCAGAGGAAAACAAGCTCCTAGCGTTTGGTTGGCCCCAACAGGTAATGGCTGATCAGAAGGAAACAGTCTCCATCTGGATTAGGGTAATGCGGCCCCAGGAGCCTCACGTCTGCGTGCATCACTAATCTTCAGGTTTCTGGGTTCTGCCACCAGTGGGCTGAATGGAGAAAAGAGAGTAAGGTCCTTTGAAATTCCTCAGAGTGGGTGGGATGTCAGATGTCTACAGGAGGCAACCGTGCTTCAAGAGTGCCTTCTTCTGGGAAATGCGATGAGAATTCTGATCTGCAGAGCAACGGCGTAAATGAGCGTGAATCAATGTACAATACGTAGCTGGCCTGAGAACCCTCCTAGAGACAACATTTTCCACTTAGACCTGAAGTTGTGTTTTTCATCCTCATTGAACAGAATGCACGTTGAGAGGGCTTCTGGCTGAGAAAGAGAACATGTGACCTCAAAGAAACAGCTCAGAACCTGTTTGTGAGGAGAGCCTGTACTTCTAAGTCGGGTAAACCGGGTTCATCCCTGTACTCACTACTCTCCAGGTGTGAGGAGTGTCTCTAGGGGGTTCTGGGCAGAGCTGAGGGGCCACCCTAAGAAAGGCACCGTTTGGTGGCAGAAGAGGGGGACAGCAAGTGGAACCCAGAAAGACAGCTTCTGGAGAAGTCTTCTTTCTTTGACACTGAGTTACAGACAAGGTTGGTGTCAAATAATAAGAAAAGAGCCCGGAAATGCCTGCCCATGGGAGTCTGCTCAGGGCTCAGACAGAGAAAGGAATGTGGGGAGGACCAGAGCCTCCTCTTCAGGTGTCTCATGCTTCAGGTGAAGGTTTAGTTGCTGTCATATAGTTCTCCATTACCTTTCTGGTATAAATCAGAGACAACTTTTCACTTCCTCCAAACATTATGAAATAAAATTGCAATGCACTTATGCAAGGGAAGAAGCTTTTCTTTTCTAAATTTGTATGTGATACTGAACTTTTAAGGGGGGTGGGGAAGGACAGTGTAATTCACTCAGGTGGGCTCTGCCACTTAGGCACACCAAGGAGATGCTGTGTTGCCTGTTAATATGTGGAATTGACTAGTATGACACATAACTCATGGAGAAAAATTGCCTGAAACTGTCCAATGGTATCTTCTAAGAGCAAAAATAATCTTCCAGCCAAATTATTGAGCACTTACTATGGACTTTATTATTTACAATATAATAATAATAAACAAATGGTTAAAGTTTACCTAATGGAATATTGTATAGTATATATTTATTTTAAAAATCAGACCTCAATACAAATTTTATATGGAAACAAATAATAAAGTCACACGAAAGGTACATTGTTAAAGGAAGCAAGGATGATGAATGCAGTAAGTATCTGGAATCCAGAGGAATAAGAGAGTTAAGCTCTTGCAAAAGGATTGCCTTGAGAGAACAAAAATCAACCCAATATTTGCAAACTGAATGAGTCCAAGAGCGATGAGCATGAAAGGGGAAGTGAATGACATGATTCTTGTGGGGGGGGGGGTTGTTGTGCGATTCACAGAGGAGGTTTCACTTGAGCTGAAGCTGGAATAAGGCTGCATGAGGGCTTACACGGGCCGTTGGAGTGGGTCATAATGAAGTGACATAACAGAAGCTGAGCTTCCCATCCTTCAGGGAGTAGAAGCGATCATTGCCGGTTTGTGCAGCAGCATGGAACACAGGAATCCAGAGTGTGGATTAAACGTGCGTACCAGGGAAAATGCACTGGAAATGTCTCAGACTTTCGGGGTGGCTCTAGTTAATGACCCCTCTGATTTAATATGAGCTGTTGAAAAGAATCATTGCATTTCAACCAAATTATCATACCACTAAAAATGCTCGTCAGCCTGTCACTGCTGTGCCTGCAACTTGAACCCTCTGATGATTTACCTTTCCTGCAGTGTTCCATTTTCTTGCCATAAAAGTGTAGGTAAATAACTCAAGTGCACACAGAAATTCTTTTAATACTTTTCAGGGAGCTGCTTTAAGAGTCCAGGGACCCTGCGCCCCTTGACTCAGTAGAACAGCTTAACATGAGAATCTTGGCTGCAAAACCCAAGCATTCTGCACTAGCAGATGGAGTGTGTGGCCATTTTTGAAGAGGAACAAATGTATGAATTTAATTAGAAAGGATCTGACAAGCTCCTTTCCTTTAGTTGAATAATTTGCAATAATTAAGACAATTGGGATAAATGCACGTTTTTTTCTTACACTGATATACCGTTGCAGCATTTTCTCATTTCTTCTTTTTTTCTGATTTTCTATATGCCTACCTCCGTTTAGGAGTGCATGAATGATACTGTTCATACAACTTTTTTTTTTCAGATTTCTGGCAAAGACTGGCTGTCTCTGTGATGCTTTGAACACGTGGGCACTGAATCTATGGCTGACCGAGTGCTCGCATCAGTCTGCCTTTGAGACCACGTGCCTCTCATCACCTTGAGCAGTTTGTCAAGGATGTAATGGAGTGGAGCAGAGGCAGTCTCTTCAGAGGGCAGGTCTCAGTGCATTACGTTATTTTTATGGAGGATATTTTAGAGGCCCAATCTCTGGCCTCACAGTATATTAAAGGAAGAACTAAGGACAAAGGAAGCATCCTTAATCTCAGTCCAATTCTTGATATTAAACAGCACAAGTTCTCCAAGGGTCAGTGTGAATGGAGTGTTTGCAGAACTCTCAACAGACATCAACCCTCTCCAATGTGTTTGATGTGCGAGAGGATTAAATGAGAAACCGAGGGCATAGGGGTACGGTAAGCAAGAATCTTTTTGACTCTTAGGTATTTCTTTTATTTATAAAATGTATATAATACCAACCTTACTTATACTTCAAGCTAAGGCTGATTAAGAGCAATAATATATGTACAAAAACTGGAGGCATTCAGATGTAAAGGATTAACACATTATGAGAGCCATTCACTAATCATGGCCTCGGAGGCTCCCCCAAAAGCTTGGGCCAGGCCGCCTGTTCTTTGAGGACCCCAGCACCTGAACAGCATTGGACAGCTGAAATCTTTTGTTCTCTTTGTGACTCATAACTCTTCATCTGCCTGCTCAAACCTGGTCCCTCATGGGATGCAGTGACACATGCAGGTGAGATTATGGATGGTGAACAGTGAATAGACTTTGTGACTGGGCTTTCCAGCTTCTTCCATGTCAAGTGAAATGACAAAAGGGTCAAGATGTGACCCAGAATATCCCAAGTGACTCCGGAAAGTGGAAATGAGGAGAGGAATCCTTTTATGTATTCACTGAACAAATACATATCAAGTAATTGCCATTTGCCAGTCCCTTGTTCAATGTATAAGAATTCAGAGGAGATATAATTCCTGCTTTCTGAGAAAAGTTTAGCTGTGGACATCTATAATAGAAAGGAAAACAACAAATATGCATAATCAAGACTCTGGGGAAGAAAGTAGGGTAGGATTCAGGTGGTGAGTGGTGAAAAGACATCACTGTTACGGAGATGCTTACGATGAGATGTGAAGGTATCAAAGAAGCCACCAGGAGAAGAGCAAAGAGGGGGTCATCCAGACTGAAGGTGCAGCCCGTGTGCAGGTCCTGAGGCAGAAAGGGAGTCTCATTTCTGAGGAAACAGAATGGTAAGTAAGTGATTCTGGGTCCAGCTCACACGGTGCGTCCTTGGGCATGTAAGAAGTTTCTGTGTGGAAACGCACTGGAAACAATTTTTTGAAAAAAATTCGAGGTAGGTTGGTGGCTGTGAAACTGGAGAGAAATTGATGGATTTGAGGCTTGTGAATATATGATTCACAGGACTCTTTGAAGGGAAGAAAAGCGGTTGTTCAGAAATTACTCCAAATATTGAAGTAAGTTTATAGCAAATGATTCGAGATTGGTGCTATTGGCAGAGACAAGGGATGCTGAGGGCAAAGGATTTTTTACGAGCTAATGACATGGATGTGTTTAGGAGAGTAAATATTAGAATTCAATTTAGACATGCCAATTTTAAAAATCAAAGCTGTGTCTTAGACATTTACTGAACAGCAAGACATGAAAAACAGAGTTGGATTTTGTCTGGGTATGAGATGTACATTTTGGAACTGTCAGTGCCTGGGTGGTGGTTAGAGCCATCAGATACAATGTAAAAAGAGAAGTAAAGTCAGGACTGAGGGTGAGAAGGAAGAGGTTCCTACATTCTACTGGTTTCAAAAGTCACCAGGAAAATAGTAAGAAAAAAAATAAACCAGGGCAGAGAGAAGCAATAGGAAGCAAAAGCAGGAGTAAGTGAAATCATGAAATCCTTGAAGAGTGATTAAAAAAAGAAGGATGGTAAACTGTGTCCAACATTCCTGAGATTGGGTAAATAAGAAGAAATGTAATAGTGCAGACTGACATTTATTGAATTTGACAACATGTGAATATCTATTGGCTTTAGCAAAAACCATTTCAGTTAATAGTCTGGGTGGAACTGACAGACAGAGGGAATAAGAAAACAGAAAGAATTGAGTAGAAAACCTCTCTGAGAAGTGCAGCAACAAAGAGGCTAAGAATGAAGAAATAGGAAGGGCAAAATTTGGAAGAAGGGGCAACAGAGGACTTGAGTTGTAGTGGGTGGTGGTGGCAGGTCAAGTGACATTTGCTGGGGAAATGCTCGTGCATAGACATGTGTGCCCGTGAGGATGAGCCAGGTGAGAGGGAGATGCTTGTGCACAGACATGTGTGCTCATGAGGATGAGACAGGTGAGAGGGAGATGCTCGTGCACAGACATGTGTGCTCATGAGGATGAGCCAGGTGAGAGGGAGAGAGGCAAAAATGCAGAAACTGGAGGGGCTGACAAAGAAACAGGGGCATGGTATCCTCGGCCCTTGTGCAGAGGCTGGTCTTCCATCAGGGGAAGGAAGAAACGTGAGTGGGTATGTTTAAAGACACCTAGAGCAGTGGTCTGCAAAGTTCTTACTACCACAAAAAACCTTTTACTTTCCCTTCACACGCTTTGTCTTTGAAATAGTTTATGTGTAATATTTACTTAGTTAATTGGTGTATCTGTTTTTTTTTTTTTTCCCAAAGACCAATGATTCAGCAATCTGCATGAAATAAAATTTTGTTAACAACTGAAGTATGCGCTCTCATGACTTCTGGTCATTGCCTGGCAATCACTATTCTAACTTGTCTTTAGTGTATTTAGAGGTAATTCAGCACCTCAAAAGGGAGATAAATGTGAAGAATGTGGACAACTTGTGAAAGGCTGCAGGTGTCATTGAAAGCCGACACACCTTCTCCCCACCTCGACACTTCAGGACTGAGGATTGGAGATTCTGCCAGCTGACAGACCTCAGCTAAGTGTTCCACTTATTGAAAGGTTAAGGCCACTTTCTGGGGTAGGCTGAATCCAGTGACTGGTCCATGTAGGTGATACAATTTTCCAGCCCTTTTGTCCTAATATGGAGAAACTCTATGGGCTTATTCCAGATTTAGAGTTTTCTCTCAAGTTGGCTGAGATTTTTATTGTGACTTTCTCACCACTTAAAATCTTCCTCTGCAACCCTGAATTCTCCCCTTCCTAGACCATGTGTTAATTCCACTGACCCTCCTAAAAGAGTCTTATCTTAGAATCTACCTCCTGGAGGACCCATGTTATGGGTAATATTGTGTTTTCCCAAAGGATATGTTGAAGTCCTAACCCCAGGTAGCTGTAAATGTGACCTTATTTGCAAATAGGGTCTTAGCAGATGTAATTCAATTAAGATGAGGTCATTATGTTGAGCCCTACTGCAATATAACTGGTGACCTTATAAGAAGGGAAATGTCATGTGAAGACAGAGACACAGAGGAAGACACCTTATGATGACAGATGCAGAGTTTGGGGTGAAGTAGCTGCAGGTCAAGGAATGCCAAGATCTACAGCTGCCACCAGAATCTGGAAGAGACAAGAAAGTATTCTTGCCAGATTCTCAGAGGGAACGTGGCCTTAATGGCACCCTGACTTTTCACTCATAGCCTTCAGAACTGTGAAAGACTAATTGTTTTGTTATTTTAAGCCACCCAGTTTGGTGCACTTCGTTATGGCAGCCATAGGAAGCTAATACACCATCATTCAACTGTTACACCAACCGTGGTCCAAGAAAGCAGACACTAAAATTGGATTCTGGAGTTGAACTACCAGTTGGAGGGTCAGCAATGAGGAACCCTCCACAGGCAGTATGTGGGACACATATAGTCCCAAGCACAAGTTGAAGTACAATTGTTAGAATTTTCATGAGGATGAACTGGGTTAACATACCAGTAGAAGGAAATGGACTAAAAGATTGAATACATCAGATGCTTGAGAAACATGGGACAAATAGCTATTATAAGGACAATGGAATTAATTGGATTGTAGGGAAAATTATTACTTGGAAAAACATAATGAAAGATGAGAACCTGTAATCAGCAATTGAAGACTAGTTGTAAAAGTCAGAGGTGCATTTCATAGACATGACTGTCACCTCCTGCACTCAGATGGTACAAGCATGTGTCACCTGGCAAAGAACTAAGTCCGAGGAGAGGCACAGATCCAAAATAGGTCAAACTCTTCACCCAGGCAGACCTTCCAGGTCAGACTGGGAAAAAGTAGGTCTCAGGCTGATGAGGTGGGACCACATGCACTGATACACTTGAAAAGTTGCATTCCAGACTCCCCTGAACCCACAGGACCCCAGCAGAGCCCTACTCCTCCTGTTAGAGGCTAGTGCTCTCCTTTTCTTGAAGGGAATGTGGAGACATTGGTCTACCAGACAAAATGTGTCCCCATCAGGATCTAGCCCAGTGTCTGCTTCTGGGCAGCAGACCAATAACTGGGGAAAGGCAGAGCCTTCTAAGAGAAGACCAAGGGGTCCACTTTACAGCAAGGCAAGAGGCACCTGGCAATAGCATCCCTGGTTTCTTTCCCTTGTCCCTTCACACTGAAGCTTGTTGCCAGCCTCTCAAAGGCACAACAGAGACTCTGTATCTGAGATGACACCATGGTGATGGAAGATGTCTCCTTTGGTACGGTGGAGCATAGTGATACTGCTGGAAATATTGCACCGGTTGACACTTATGGTGTGCTATCTTTAGGAGTTCCACCTAAAATCATGACCATTGTATGGTGCTGAGTCCCCAGGAATTAGGGTACATGGGTCTGGGAAACAACGGGTGGAAATAGGAATGGCTCTGCTTAAAGTCACTTCCAGGGACCTACTTTGGGGAACTTGTGGCTTCCGTTCCTGAAAGTCTAGTCTTTGCAGGGTTGTAGGTTCTAGTTCCCAAAGGGAGAAAGATTTCATCAGGGGGCACCATGTGTGTCCCACTGAATTACAAGCTATAGCTGCACCCAGGTACTTAACATTCCTCATGGAAAAGCACCAGCAAATAAGAGGAGTTTTCTCAGGATGAGACATTCTGAAACTTTTCCCTCTTTTTTCTAATTTTCAAATCAGAATGTTATATTAATAATATTTAATTAACTTAGTATGTGTAATTTTCCTATATGAACTTAACTTCAAAGTTAAAATCAAGGATTATGCTACACAAAGAGCCATTCTGTTTGAACTTGTATATAAATTCAGGGATTGGTATTTATTTCATGTTATACATGAGAAGTATGTAACTCAGAATAGACTACTTAATCTTTGAGATCTTTTCATTTCATAATTCTTAATATGAAGATGGTAGGCTTGAAATATATTTGGAAAGTTACCTGCTGCAATATACTATCTGAAATCATAGAAACATGATGTCTATATATTTTAGTTATGGTTTCAGGAACATATAAAAAACAAAATTGTGGAAAATCTTTAATCTCTGGCATCTAGAATGAAATAGGTTGTTTTGGATATTAAAATGAATAGGAAATACAAAATTTATTTTGAGGTCAACTGTGAGTTTATTTTTAAGTAATATTAACTGACAGTGCATCATGTTCAAAATGGTCTTTAGCAGGTATTCTTAAGCAGTAAAAGCTGTGTTGCTATAAAAAGTTTATAACAAGAAAAGATTATATTAAAACAATGTATAATAATCCTGGAATGTTAAAAGCAAAAAGAACCCTGGATAATCATGATTAGATTCTTATCAGTGCCAGTGCTATTGGAATGGGGCTGTCAATGCTGGTGATTACAAGACTAGGACATCTAAACTCTGGGAGGCTTTTTATCTGTTCCAAGAGTGTCACAAACTGTTGAGAGCCTCATTAGGGAACCAGCAAAGAAGGGCCGATTCACTGAAATTTGAATCCTAATCCATTAAAGACATGCGCATTCTTAGGTACATCCATTGTACGTTAAAAATTAATGAAAGGGAAATGTAAGAACATGTAGAAAATTTAGTCAGGGGAATCTGAATAGCAAAACTCAGATAAGACCTCTCCAATGTTCTACAGCTGGACCTGGGTGGAGGATAACCTGAATGCTATACTGGGTAGCAAACAGCATAATCAATATTTATAATTGGCATGGAAAACAGCCACAATACATGGCGGCGTGAAAAAGGAAATTACAGTTTCAAAAAATCATACAGATGCAAGAAGGAAGAGGTATGGGAACATATGTATATGTATAACTGATTCACTTTGTTATAAAGCAGAAACTAACGCACCATTGTAAAGCAATTCTACTCCAATAAAGATGTAAAAAAAAAAAACCTTACAGAGTACATTTGTGCTTTTTAAATGATAGTATTTAGAATATCTTAAGTTTATTGCTGATATCTGTATATTTCCTTTCGCTTTATGAAATTATCAAGCTTTTCCTGAAAAATTTTAAAGAAGTTTATTTTTCAAAATGTGCAACTTATTACATAAAAATATTTTGTTAAACAAGCATAGTTCTGTATTAAAAGTGATAGACATTTGCTCAGGAGGTTGCATATGAACTATTCACAGTCAAATAAAAGATTGTTGTTGAAACTGGCTTTGTGACTCTTGGCCTATTTCTGTAATTTGCTATTTACTAGGAAACACTTCTCATCACAGAGTTTACAACTACCATTAACCAGCAAATGGTCCAATTTTCTAATGCATAATATTCTCAGACGATTGCTTCACAATGTCACAAATGTCCTGATTTTGAATTTCATAATTCCCATCTTCCTTCTCACTTGCCTCCTCTTCACAGTTTTCAAAGAAATCATGCTGTCTTCATCTGATAATCAACTATATTGATAATCCACCAGTCATTACAATGGGGAAATTAATTACAAAAAACTGTTCTAAAAGAAATAATAATGTAGCAGGCAAGTTTCATTTAATTCTAAACACGCTCAGCTGTTTCTCACAATTCCTGTGTGATTTCCCATCTTGCCTGCTCCTATGCGAATACTTCTATTTACCATTGGAAAGGGCTGCATACAGATGCATTATTCACCAGAAATAATAACATGCTTCCAGAAGAGAAAAGCATCCCCTAGCACTTGAGGAACTTTAAAAAGAAAAACCCACTGATGTTTAGACAGCATCTGCTGTTTAATACAAGCTTTCTCATATATTATATAAAGTGAGCCCCTTCTCAAATAGTGAGGCTTTCCTGTTAACCAATCATTACATCCAAGGAAACAGAGCCAGGAGAGTTTTACGGAGATAATAAGTAGCAGAGCAAGGATCAAGCTAATAATCTGAATAATAATACCTCTATTACTAATTAAAAGCTGAGGCTCAAAAAGGTAACCTCCACGTCCAAGACCATACGAGCTATACCTACAATGGCCCAGGTGCCCATTAGCCCTGCCCTGTAGCCCAGGCCATCTTTAATAGTCTTTACTGCCTGTGAACACATGAGATGGTCTGAAAGCTATTTTGGGACAAGTCATCAAACTAAATATATTTAACCCAATTATATGATATATTTGGTTTGCTCCTATGAGTGTGTGCGCAAAAGCTTGTGACAGGAAGGAGGTATAAGATATAAATAATGTCTTCAAGGAGTGTAACATCTATCCTTGTGATAGAAACAACTACCGTGATGTCTGATGGAATACATGCTCTACACACAAAATGCTGTGGCCCTCTGTAACCCCAGCTGTTTCCTCTGCTCCACTTTTCTCCTTAGAACCCCTCACCATGCCACAGATCATATTGCTCATCTATCTCTTTTATCAACTGTAATGTAATTTCCACAAGGGCATTGGCTTTGCCCTGTTTTGTTCGTTAATGAATCCCTTGTCTCTAAGATGGTGATGGTCATGTAAGAGATGCTCAATAAGTGTGTTAAAAATTAAGGAGAAAAGCGGGAATAAGTTTACATTTTTGGTTCAAATTCTGGCTGTGTCATTAAATAGCTGTATAACCTCAGAGAGGTAATCCTGTCTGAATGTTGATTTTCTCACTTTAAAAACTGGGATATTAGTAACAATTGAAATACTACTAATAGTTAGCTTTATAAAGTTGTTATCAGCAAATTATATATGCAAACCATCAGCAAAATGAATGTCTCACAGCTATTAATACATGCATGATAGTGGTGTTGTTGATGATTATGAGAATCAATTAGATTTCTAGGATATGCTAGGTGTTTGGTTTTGGGGGCTAATGGTGGTGACAGTGGTGGCATTATTTTTTTCTTTCTGAAGACTGAGAAGTTAACAATAATATATGGTTACAGTGCCCCATCCCAGGTTCCAGTGGGACACACCAGTGACCAAGACCCGGTAAACATGGACCAGAGCTCCTCATTTTGACACAATCACTTCATTCCTAAAGGTTTTAAACTTGAAATTAATTAGCATGAGAAGTTCCTTCCTGGTTCACACAAACATGTGTAATGGGAAAACACTGTCTAAGATGCTGCATGCACACACACAGTGTGTGTGTGTGTGTGTGTGTGTGTGTGTGTGTGTGTGTGTGTGTGACTAATGTCCTGAACGTATATCTCTCAACCATTTTATTAGGTGGAGAATAAGTTAGTTCAATCCCATTATTGACAGCATCTGGTGGTAAGTGTACAGTGATTAGAACCTTATTTTGTGATGTATTTTGTGTAATACTCGTTGGCTTTGATCTCTACATGCCCCAAAGGAGGAGCCCATCAACTCGTAAAACAATCTTTCTTCCTGTTCACCAGGAGCCCTTTTGAGCTTATTTGCCATTCACAAAAAAAGAAATTCTAAGCAAAAAAAATGAGCTTTCTCCAGCAGTAGCAGGTTCAACCAAAATAAACAGTTCATGCTGTGAAACTCATCCAGCAAGGGGCACCTGACCAGAGCTACAAAACACACCTTCCTGTTATCAAGGAACTGCTTCTGGAAAGGAGCAAATGTACCTCCACCACAAAAGGACCTGTGCAAGGCATTGAATTGCCCATCTCCAAAATCATCATCAGCCCAGCATGCTTTATTGCCCCTACGAATTTGTAAGCCCCTGTTTGCCTAACTTGCCTCTTAACAGAGAGGTGGGCATGCAAAAACACAAACAAAAAACATAAACAAAAACATAATGAATAGGTAAACTGTCCTGGGGCCATTGAGAACAGTATAATTTAGAAAAAAATCCTAGGGGAATCTCTTATAACATCCTAGGAAGTTGACTCCTTTGGAAGATGGGAGAAACTGAGTGTGTACATTCTGTTTGCATAATTTTAAGCTTCACCTGAGAGGAGTTTCCATCGAATAGCTGACTGGATGTGAGGGGGCTGTGTTGTACTCTCAGATGACACAGAAAAGTCCCTGCACACACCATCCATTATGAAGACGTAGGGTCTCACCATTGTTTTGACAGCAAAACCCTTAGGTATTGAAGAGCAGACCTCACTTTTGCCTAGCATCCTGAGCACACAGCCTGTCTGAAGCAGTGTCACTTTGAGGCCGCTCTCTTCCTTTTTTCCCTGTGGGATATTTCCTTCCCTCCTTCATCTTCTCTCATTGCACCTCTCCCTGGGAAGCGAGATGCACAATCACAGGCCAGCCTGGAAATGACATGGCTGTGGTGCCACATGGCTTGAGCCAAATGTCCCTGGAGTCCACTGTCTCCTCTTAATTGGCCCCCATGGCTCTCTCTCCACTCATGCTCTGCTCCAAAATTAGAAGCATTTAATGCAGACAAAGCTCCTCAAATCCCAGTTCCTGACACCCTGCCCGTCCCCCCTCACTCTAAGAGACACACACTGTTGCAGACAAGCAGCCTCCCTTCCAGCAGTTATGCAAAGGTCAGAAAACTCTAGGAGAATCAGAGCAAAGAAAATGTCAACCTGGGAATTACTGAATGTGTGTATGTGTGGAAGGTCAGGTCTCTTAAAAGACAGAGCTAAGGGAAACTTTGTGTTTTTGCCATTCACTGGGAGCTTTATAAACTCCAAGCTGCTTAGTCCAGCAGCATTCAGTGCAGCGTTCAGATACCTCCATGGTCTAATATCACTTCTTTTTCATCCCACACCTGCTCCTCTCCATTCTATTGTCCCCGCATTTCTGGGAGTTGGGACTTTCCTTGACCCCGTTTAGATCAAATGTTCATTACTGGATCATTTAAGTGTGGCCAGGAATTTAAGGTCATTTCCTTAAAAAAATAATGCCTTTCTGAAGTGCTTAAAGAGGACACCGGAAAACAGTTCGTTAAGTATTTATGACTGCAAAAAACAAAAATTAGATCAAGGTCTCTACTCTCCCCAACTTCAGCAGTAACCGCAAGAAGAAAAACAAGTTACTAGGTTACATCTGGTGGCTGACGTTTGGGAAAGAGTAAACACGAATGTATAGAGCAGAATATTCTCCAAGAAGGTCACTCAAAACACGTCTTCCACTTTGGTTTTTGCAGCTGTGCGTTTGACTAGTATTCCATTCTTAAACTTGCTCTGGGGATACACACCCCAGGCCATGGAGTTGGCCAGGTGTGAATGCACTTTCAGAGCAGCATAGCTCAGACTTTGGGGTCACACAAAACACAAGGTGCCTCTTGATCCATCATTTCTAATCCTTGTGGTTTTGAGTGTGGTGGCTAGACATCACTTCCTGAAGCCTCCGTTGCCTCGCTTATACAGTGTGGGTGAGAACAATGCTTACATCTTGGAATAGTTGGGAGAATGGAATAATGGGGTGCAGGAAACACACAGAGCACAGTGCCCACTGGTCTTCAGCTCTGATTTTCTACTGAGAGAAATCAGGCAACAATACCACGTGGTACACAGGATGATGGCTGTGATTAATATCCCAGCTTCTAATAACGGCAGTGACATCCAGAATGATTCAACAGTTCAGGTCTCTGTTTCTCAAAGGGCCAGAATTGAGCCCAGAGGGTAAACCTGAGCCCCCTGAGTGGTAATTAGAGTCTGAGAAGGTAATGGAGTCTTTCCGTGAAAAATGGTACTATTACAGATCCTTTGGGTCTGCAAAATGCTCAATTATGACCACACAGTACTGTAGAGGTAAGTGTCTAAGGCTTTGAAAGCTAACTGCATGCTGACACATGAAGCAGAATTTGAGTGTGAGCATCTTAAAATGTACTTCCTTGTGATGGAAGACCAGATCAAATGGTGGATTTACTTTCCCCTAAAAAGCAAAATGCCAGTCGAAAGCAATTCTTGTTGTTTCTGTGCTCAAATTAATCAAAACTTGGCAGTAATGTGAAAGACACTGAAAACTTGCTGATTTTAGAATAATAATGACTTTCAATAAATGGCTGACACCCACAAGATGTTTGTTACAGCCGCCGTAAGGATGAAATTCAACCACTGTATCTAATTTGAGAGGCTTGGTGATATTGCGTGAGCTGCATTTTTTGATGATTTATCTAACATTTTAGTTGCTTTTTGGTTTTCATGCTCAGGTAAACCAAACAACATCACAATGGATTATCTTCAGATGTAGAGGAAATTGTGATCTTTTTAAGAGTTATTTTCAAAAAGAAATCCTTACACTGCATGGAAATTTTTTGTCACATCTAACTTCCTAGAATGAAAACTCTTAAATGGTAGTTTATCTTTTAGGGAAAACAAATCCTATACCATGTTTTGCTCTTAAAATGTTACTTTGAGTGTAAAGTGGAGAAACTCACTGGGGCCAAGGACATCTCTACTGTGACAGAGCAAGGCTAGATGCCCTGAAGACCAGTTCTCTCCCCCATACTCACTATCCCTCGTGGAAACATCATTGCCATTTTAATTGCTCTGGACCTATGTGCCAGCACCAGACATCCTTTTAATGATCAATGGATGTGAAGTTCAAAATTTTCCCTTCATGCCCCTCATCAACAAATTGATACCTAATTTCCATCTGATTAAGACAAAAATGTCTCTCCAGTAAGGGAGTTTGCTTATCTCCTAGAGAGATGTATTTGGAAAATAAGAAACAATCCAAACTGGCTAATGTAAAATTTAATTTTCACTGCTATAAGTATAAGAAAGAGCCAATTGTCCATATTTAAAGGACATTATTTACATTGTCTCGCAATGTTCTAAGAAAAATGTAGTGGTGCATGTGAGTTATAACTCTAGTATCCCTCACATGGGTCTACGCATGCAACCCCACAAGGGTTTCTGAGTTGTCATATGCCCTCTCTCTAACCAAATACCCAAAGTGGGAGACGATTAAAAAATACCTTTTCTGGGGATCAAATGCCACTAATATTAAGACTGTATTCTATTGTTTTGATGCAAGATATTAAGGCAGAAATGTGTGAGTATTTCCCAAAGACAGGTGCAGGAATTCAGCAAAAGAGAACATGATACAAATCTCCAATGCAAAGTCATTTGCATAAAAATTATTTTGTCGATAAAAGGTTGGCAGTAGCTTGCTACTTCCTACCCCAAATAAGGTTGAGAAGAATGCACCTGGATGTCAGCATAGCCCAAAATCACTTCTCTGCGTAAAGTGGGCAAAAGAAAGAAAGGAAAGTGATCTTTCCCACCGTGCTGCTGGCATGGCTCTCTGGTGCACCTGACCAGTTTGTGTACCTGACAGGTGCTGTGCGGTCATCACTCTTTTCCAGAGAGCCATGGAAATCCCAGGTCCAGGGCCTTTCAGAAAGCTCACCAACTCCACTCCTGCCCTCAGACTCAGCTCAAAAGTTGTGTGAGTGACATTTTGTGTCCCTTGGCATTGCATTTAGCCTGGAAAAGGGAGTGGGAAAACACATCAGTCATCTTCATCCTAATGTGCTCTAAGTTCCCTTTCTCACTAATTTTTTGAATTAAAGTATAAAATTTGTAACTATGTGAGGTGATGGATGCTAACTGACCTTATCATGGTAATCATTCCCCAGTATATACACGCATCAAATCATCATGCTGTACACCTTAAACTTATACAATGTCCTATCTCAATAAAACTAGAAAAAATATCCAAGTATAATTTTGCTTGAAAAGGCAAGACTCACTGATCTTTACAGATTTTAATTTGCTTTAGGCCAGCCAAAGTTCCTCAAGTTAGAAAACCAAAACCTGTGGGTGGCAGCCTTTCTGTGTATTACAGCTTGTCAAATACTCTAGAATTGAAAGTTTAGGTGTCATTGGTTCCACTGCAAATTGTGTTCTGATGTGCACTCCTCCAAAAGGAAAAAGAAAAGAAGAGAGAAAACCAAGAAATTAACTATAAACAATGAATAACAAAGCTAGAAACCACAAACACAACCGTCAGTTTGCTGGGCACCCAGCAATATATGACCACTCTTTAAGTTACAGAGTGATTAGTGACAGGTGTGTTTACCTGCATGACACTTGGCTTTCTTTTTATTGTAGAAATGGATGGGGAAGCAGGCACAAGCCGTTTCCTTACATACTTAGAAAATTTAGTGTTTTTCTAGAAGTGTTCAAAGATGTAGTAAACAAGCTTTTTATATCTCCTTGATACACAGGTTTTTAATGCTTTGCCCTATATTCGTACAAAGATGTACTTAATAGACCCGATTTATAGTGAGGACGGGTCTCAGGTTTGCCTCCTGTGTGGCCACCAGAGGTTGGCTTATTTATTTATTTTCATTTTCAACTGCCTTTGCCCCTGAGGATCTCATTAGAGTGAGGAATGAGTATAAGGAAAACGTGGGTGGGTTATGCTGCCCTTCTGTATCCCAGACACACTCACATTCCTTCACATGTCCCTGCAAACCTACGTAGATCCTCAGGGCACAACACAACAAGAAAACAAACAGGAGATCTGTTTGCACCCAGGGTCCCTGGGAAGGCTGACTGCTCATGCAGATTCCCTCCTTTTTACCTTGAAAACCCAGGGCACGTACAGGAAAGTAAAGGCTCTGCACGTCAGTAAAAGGAGGTGACCACACCACGGACAATTCAGTAGTTTCACAGAACCTTAAAGATGCCCCACCATTAAAATATTATGTAATTAACCCACTGTACAACCCAGACATCAGAATTACAGGTGGAGAAATTCTAGGGTTGTGGAATCCGAGGCACCAGCGGTCCTTGGTCCGGCTGTTCATAAGAGTCAATGAGGCCTGGGTAGAGAAATGGCAATGAACTCATTCTGATAGCCTTAGTCCCAGGCAAGCTTCATCTCTGCCATAAATGGAGAGCAGAGGTCAGGTGAGGACCAGGGTCAGGACAGTAGGGCAGGAGTTGGCCGTATGTTATTGTACTACAAGGACAGAGATTTCTTGTCCATGTGAAGAACTGTCTGGCCACGAGCAGGAAGGTATCTGAGGGACTGCTCTGCATGTGTTCGAAGTGAGTTCCTACATAACCCTATCTGACTGTGTTCCCCCAGGCATCCATCTTCCCTTGTCCCCAAGCTTGTAAAGGTGCCAATTTAGAATTAAATGTGAAACAACCCACCAAAAATGTTAATGGTAGTCAAGAGCTTCATTTCCCCAGGTTTAATCCTGTGTATAAATCATGTGGCCTCGGTATTAGTTTCAAGCCCTCTGGGTAGGATTGCAGGAGCTCCCCTGTGACTGATGGGCAAATCCAGGACCTGTGCCCCCAGCTGACATGCAGTCTGGCGTGCCTGCACTGTCCAGGGGGTAGTGGACAGGAGTGAAATAAAAGGACAGCAGCATGGTCCAGGATCAGGTGGCTGTGAGCGTTTAACAAATTGCATTGCATTCAATGTGATGGTTGTATCTGGAAAACCTCTTTCCTGGTTGAGCTGACCTAGATGGGTTCCCAGATAGCAGCCTTTGGGAACTGCAACTACCAGTGAGTAATTTGACAGAAAGAGTTGAATAATTTTTTGTTTCAAACACCTAGGGCCTCGTACAACTTGGCTGGTTCAATTGTTTTGAGATGTATTCCTATTTCGGTATGGGGATTAGTTTTGAAACTGTGTGCCCTCTGAGTTCAGCACTATGTATACGTCACATTTCTAGCCAACTCTTAACATACAGCAAGATGGTTTATTATTATTATGTTTGAATATGGAAGCAGACCCACTGCTCTTCCTCAGCCTCCAGAAGCTGACCAGCCTAACTGCTATCACCTGAGACATTGGTTAGAAATTTTTCTATTCATAGAGGAGAAAATCCTGAAGATTAAGAGGGGACACCCAAGAAATCTGGGTTCATTATTGACTGTTGCTAATTAGTTGTATGATTTTAAACCGGTCTCTGGATGCCAATTGATTAGCAATAGACTGACCATGAACTTTATTTATTGTCTGTACCAGATGCTATTAGAGTGAGAGAGGGCAGTACTCACAGTAACGGAAGGACAGTAAACATAAAGCAGAACAGTCCTGGGCAGGACACAACACATGGTCACCTTTTATGTCAATGGAAGCCACTAGTGTTTCTACCACAGGGAAGCTGTTCAGAGAGACACTTTGCCCTCAGCACTCAGCAGATCAACTACCTGTCTTACCTATTGTGATTCCAAAGAGGACTTCATTTGGAAGAAAAGTTCCCATAGGGGGAAGGTCCTGAGGATCTCAGATCTAGAGAAGAAATGGTAAGAGAGTAGAAGGCAAATTTCAGTATGAGAAGCTATATGGCAGCCCTGCAAAGGAAGTGATCCTCTATCCCACTGTGAGGAGGGAAGGCCAGTGTGGACCCATCTATCACTCCCCAGGAGTGGAGGTGGAATTTGGGTGGCAACAAAGTAGAATTTATCCCTTTCTCTATGTCCACAGAAATAGAGAGAAAGAGAGAGAGATCACCCACAGACCCACAGATGTGGCACTGAATTCACCCAGACCTATATGTTCCTGATTTGGAGAAGAGAAATATTGCCTCTGCTTATGTCTTCTGTCTCCCACCCCAAGCCCCCACCTCTCTTATTTTTGTGATTTTCCTTTTCTGCCCCCTCACTTTCCCTCTCCCCTGTGGATACCTGGGGCATGGAGCTCCCGTAAGCTCCTTGAGGATGGGAGACTTCTCTGTTTTGTTCAACTAGAACACCCAGGATACCATCTGGTACATGGCAAGTCTTCCAAAAGTACTGTGAAGTGACTAAAGAATGAGCTCAACTGAAAAAAAAAGAAAAACCAACATGACCAGAAGACTGAGGACTCAGAAAGGAGGAGAGAAAACATGGGAACCAACCTCAGCATGCATGTGCATCTCACTTTCTCCATCAGGTGTGCACCCTTCCACCTCCTGGAGCCTGCTTCTTCTGCCATCTCCCTCGACCTCTCCCCTTCAGGCCTGACATGCTCCTCATATCTGGGTATCATAGTCTGAGCAGCTTATAAACTACACAAGTTTATTTCTCATGGTTTTGGAGACCGGAAGTCTGGATCAGGATACCAGCATGGTCAGAGGGTGGCACCCTTATTTAGTTTTGCAAATGGCTACCTTCTCACTATGTCCTCTCATGG
The DNA here is from genome assembly GCF_937001465.1 of Orcinus orca. Classification (NCBI taxonomy): domain Eukaryota; kingdom Metazoa; phylum Chordata; class Mammalia; order Artiodactyla; family Delphinidae; genus Orcinus; species Orcinus orca. The sequence continues at coordinate 88,527,411 of NC_064571.1, read as the reverse complement.
TGGAGGGAGATTCTCTCTCTGTCTTTCTCTGTCTTTGTTCCTCTCCCTGTCTCTGCCTTTCTGTCTGTCTGCCCCCTCCCTCTCTCGTCTCTTCTTATAAGGGCACTAATCCCATCATGATGGCTCTGCTCTCATAAACTGAGGACCTCCCATATTCCCCGCCTCCTAATACCATTGCCTTGTGGATTAGGGTTTCAGGATGTGGATTTGCGGGACACAAACATTGTCTATAGCATCTTCATTTATGTACATACAATGGAAGACTACTCAGCCATAAAAAAAGAATGAAATTTTCTGTTTGAGGCAACATGGATGGACTTGGAGGGCATTATGCTAAGTAAAATAAGTCAGACAGAAAAAGACAAATACTGCATGATATCACTTATATGTGGAATCTAAAAAAACACAACAAACAAGTGAATAGAACAAGAAAGAGACAGACTCACAGATACAGAGAACAAACGAGTGGTGATAAGTGGGGAGAGGGAAGGGGGAGGGGCAATATAGGTGTAGGGGATTAAAAGGTAAAAACTCTTTGGTATAAAATAAGGTACAAGGATATATTGTACAAATAGGGAATATAGCCAATATTTTATAATAACTAGAAATGGAGTATAATCTTTAAAAATTGTGAATCACCATATTGTACTCCTGTAATTTACATAATATTACTGTACACCAGCTATACTTCAAATCAGTCAATCGATCGATCAATCAATCAATAAACCAGATCCAGGAGTAAGGCAGGAGAATACTGTGTGATATGAATGTTTTCAGGAGGCAGGACTTAATGATCCATATGTCCTCATTTTGGAACTCTGGAAGTTTGAATGCGTGGTTTATGCTTGGAATTTTCTATAACTTAATTTTATGTCGATGACAGCCAATGGTGGTGATAATAATAGTAGTTGGCCCACACTGAGTTCTCACCCTGTGCTGAGTACCAAACTCAACACTTTACGTGAAGACTTTCACTGCATTTTCAGTCATCCTTTGAGATCACATTATTAACCACACGTTAGGGGTAAGGATGCTGAGACAAGGCTTGCGCTTTCACGGGAAAGATCTGAGTGCGAAGAGATGAACAGCTGTGTCCCGTGGTGGATCACCAGGGGACTTATTAGCATCAGGAGCGGATCGCGGATCGCGTGATAGGAACGGAAGACGAGTGGCCGCTGCTCCCAGCACCCCCAGTCCCCTCTGTGTCCTCTGTGTCAGGGTAAGTGATGCCTTTCGAAATTAATTATTTGATTGTCTTCCCTTGCATTTACTTGTCTTTCTTAAATAATGGAATCACAGCCTGGAAAAAAGTCCGTGATAGTTATATTTCCCCTATTCCCAGATGAGCAATATTGAAATAAACTCGTATGAGAACGTGTTCTAAATGGCTGTGTGTCCTATACAGATTACTGGACAGAAATTCCAGGATGCTTTAATGCCCCAAACAGTCCCCAAAGTGCTTTGTCTACTTATGTTATGTGATTCATTGATCCACTGTAGAACTGAATTAACAAATAAAGAGATCGCCAGAGTGAGATTTCTTCAAAGTAAACCAGAAAATCAGTGGCAGAGAAACAGACCTTCCCAGAGTATATTACTGATCAAATAAAACTCTTTATTTTCTGGTCAACTCTAATGTAAAAGCTTTTAAAGAGTATAATATTAGTTGACAATATTGTAAAATAATAGAGATAATTTTTAACTGTATGTGAATTTGTGGGTCTTTTATATGATTACAATGACTTTCTTCTTTCCTTGTTAGCAGGCACTTTATTCATTTGATCTTAAAATCAAGGTTAAACAAACTCTGCATTTCAACCTCTATATTCCCAAGGTTAAACATAACATATGCTTCATTCTTGAGCCCTAATTATGCTCCCAACCATTTGTCTCATGTATTATGACTCCCAAACACACTGTGAGAAGAAGAAATTACAAATTTAACAATTTTTGAAAGAATCCAAATCCAATTAGATAATCATCTGATTTATATGTTATACCTGCAGAGTGAAGCACAATGTAAAAAAAATGAGCTGTAATTATTTTGGGAAATGTTCCAGAGACACCAGAAATACATCATTTACAATAAGTTATTACGACTTCCTTTTCCTTGTTGTTTCCTTATATACTGTAATTACAGTATTGATTATCTGAAGGATTAGTCCATGACTAAGTGAACATAACCTGCTTTGCCTGGTTAAATCAGTAAACACTACATGTCACTGATTCCTAGCATTTTGTACCAATTAGTAACCAGAGAGTAACTGCTCATGTACCATGAGCTTATCATTAGATATTTTGGATTTGTGAGAATTGCTTCATGCACTTGTGGAACTCATCTTTCCCGATGCACGTGAAATGCTTCCTTGGAATAACAGATTGTTGAGATTGACATTTTGGCATTTTTGTCTGCTAAGAAACAAAAGCCAAAGACATATAGATGATCTGGTCTCAGCATTTATACCCCAACTCTCATGAAGTACCTTAGACCTTTAGAGGCAATTCCAATAATTTGCTTAGTATTTCTCCCTAGAATTTTCTTGAGGAAAACCCAAATCATAAGCATTGTTTATACACACCCTTACTGGAAGAAAATGTAGGCTTACATTTCAGATTTTTCTTAGAAAAACAGTGGAGGAACCTCAAGCCTAAGCATTGCCACCCACCTGGACTTGACACCTTCAGCCAGTGGAGTGCTCATGAACGTTCATCCACTGGGGTGGGAGGGTTGTTTAATTTGTGTTACAGTTAGTCCCCTCCACAGGAACCTTCAAGTTGGAAACTTTCAAAGACTTGAATATGTGTTCTGTCAACGTCAGGTGTGAGTGGAATTGCAGCTTGTCCTCCATCTCCTGTTGTTGAGGATCCTTCAGCTCTACCATCTCCCACCTGCTCTCCCTCCTCCAGTCAGTAACTCTTCCTGCTGTTCACTCGATGCCAGCCCCTGTGTGCCAGCCGTTGTACTGTACTGCTGTACTTTTCAAGGTACCGTACTGTAAGATTAAAAAGTTTTCTTTATTTTTTTGCGCTTGTTTTTTTTCTGTATTATTTGTGTGAAAAGTATTATAAACCTATTACAGTACAGTACTATAGAGCCGATTGTGTTAGTTGGATACCTAGGTTAACTTACTAACAAATTAGACTGACAAATGCACTCTCGGAACAGAAGTCGTTTGTATGTAGGGAACTTATTGTATTGTTCTTAAATTGAAGAAGGATCCTTAATTCTTTAGCTGTCTTTCAGTTTCAAGTGAATGGAATCCTCTTAAATCAAGCAGGTCCATTTGGCATTTAATCCAGTGACGGACTACCTCTCAGGCAGAAAGAACTTTTCATAATTCAGAGTACTTTATGCAGAAATCCAAGAGCCGGCCATATACTTTTCTTCTTCAAATAGATCTGTCATAGCTTCATTTTCACACTCTATCCATTTCCTAGGAGTTCTAATGTGTCTTTTAAGTTCATATATTTTCACTTCATTCTTTTAAAATACCCATATGATGAACTTAATATGCAACCTATTTAAAAGCATAAATAAATACACCCAAGTGAATTAGAGTCAGAGGTCATGTTTGGTTTTACAGGCAAAGACATCATTTCTTTGAATAAGAACATCATAGAATTGCCCGGCCACAAATTGTAGGTTTTATGCCAGATCCTCTCCAACTACAATGAGCTTTTCCAGTTAAATTATTTTTTCACTGGTGGAAGATTGAATAGAGCAATAATCCTGTGAAATACTCTGTGGAGCCTTTATGTATAAGAAGTCTGGAAGGTACTGCAAATCCTTATTTTCTAAGAGTGATATAAATGGACGCAATTTGGTCATGTGTGCACACACGCACACATGCATGCATAAACAGGTAGCCTTTATTGGTGGCTCTGAGAATTGATGTAACTCTTTTGTAAAAAAAAAGTCAAAAAATAGCAAGAATCGTCTATATTTGTATACTTTTACATTCCATAAATTGAACTCCTAGAACTTATTCAAAAACTAATCATTTAATAAAAACATAAATATATACGATGGATATGTCCCTCCAATACTATAAATAATAACAAAATATGGAACATTACAATACATTAAAATTATTATTATAGAATCCATATAGAAGAATAGAAGTTGTAACACATTGTTCCAAGAAAAGAGCAGGTTTGCCACTATGATTTCAATTATGTTAAATTGATTACATTAAACATTTTCAAAAGTAATATTTTATTTTCAGCTAAAATAAATAATTGTAAAGAGATAAGTTTTAAAATACTGGTATTTGGCAGCTAAACATTATTATAAAAGAAATAAGTTTAAAAACCCTAAGAAAATCCCAGTGTCATCACATTTTAATTATAACATGGCATTAGTGTCACTCAAAGGTTTTTGAAAATTTATTTGTGTAAAAATTTTTAGATAGAAATTAAAAGGACAATGGCATCTGTGTGAAGGTGAAATTTGGGGTGATTAGGGGAGCAGTGGAGCCCTGGTTTTCGTTTTGATAAAACAGTGACTTCAGAATCCATTACTCTGATCTTGACATTTCAGGGCTAAGAAGCCTGCAAGTACCACGAGCATACACGTGTCTGTTCCACTGGTCCTTGTGTTCAGCACAGTGAGTCAGGAATCAGGGAGCGTCCGTAATCCAATACAGGCAGCAGGACCCCGAGTATCGGATTTCCCCAAGGCCAGTCAAAGAGTGTACTGTTCAGAGGGGAACCACATAAAGAGTGGAAATTAGGTCAGTGTGTTAGAGAACTAATTAGAACGGTCCCTTTATAAGAATCAGAAAATGTGTACTAGAGCTATTTTAGTAGATGTGGGGAGGATGTAAAAAGTAAGCAGAGCTTAGATGTGGACGCGGGGACCCCTTTAAAGACAGAGATGCATGTTTCAACTGTGAGGAAACACAGCTGTATTTGTTTATTAGGGGAAATAGTAAGTTATAAAAACTCTCCCCAAACAAAATCACTTTCCTCCACTAAATGGAGGATGAACATAGGTGTCACATGGCGGACAGGCATCACCAATCCCTCTTGGGGGTCGGGGATAAACTTAGTAAAACCTTCAAATGTTTACTGTATAATGAGGCGTCAGAAACCTGGCCTGCTAAGTAATGTTGCCTCAAGAGTCTGAGAGGAAGATGGGTCTCAGCTTATTCCACACTAGGGACCAAATCAAACCCCTGGTGATTTCCATCAGCTCTCAGGAGCAGATACTTTTGCAGGGCTGGGCAGGAAATTAGGCTATTAAATTACAGCCTTTCTCCGAGAGGCGCTGTCATTCTCTTCCCCCTTCCTGCAGATGTTCTATCAAAGCAAGTCATTGTGGCCATTTATCTTGCCAAACTTAAAATACCTTCTCCAGAACTAATTTTTCCCTCAGTACTTGAGGTCTTTGTACTCTCTGTCTTGCTTCCCTGATCTCGTATGGATCTAAGATTAATTTGCACCAGCTAGGAGTTCAACAACAAAATCAATTTCAATTGGGTCAGATGGGGTCACTGTGGGCCCAGTAGTGTGAGGAAAGAAATAGATTATTATCATTCCAGAAGCACAGTGCTAAGGTTCAGTATGAGGAGAGAGACGCACATTCCCATCAAAGCAATAAATAATTCTTTTCAAAGCGTCAGAAACAAATAGGAATTGGGCTTGTTTTCCACCAGCCTTTACAGAAACTGTACATAAGTGGGTCAACTATGCCCTTGAGGAGGTGAGGAAAATTATCAAATGAGATTTGTGGTACCTTTGGTAGAACTGCATTAGGACCATTTGCCCCTGTCACTGGCAGGACCACTGATGGATCTCCTGTCCTCTCTTTAGCATATTTAAATTAAGCACACACTTTCTATATAGAAATATTCTCTGACATTTCATATGAAGCATCTTACAAGAGGACTTCAGAGCACTTCTCTTAAAAACAAACCTAAACAATGGTTGTATTTATTTCCCTTTGTCATTGAAATGTACCATCAGTGGAAAAGGCATCCAGTGAGTAAATCAAAACCAAGCTGCGTAGGTCACATTTTTAGCTTTTTGTTTGGTCACTGAGGTTGAAAGAAAATCAAGAATAAGCAGCGGAGTTTTCTCTGTTTCTTCCTTAAAAAACGTCAAAATTTACAATGGCTCGTGACAGTTTATTAGTTTAAAAATGTATTAGTTGCATGAAAAATATTCCTTATTACTCTTTATCTCTCTTAATTCAAAATGTATTAGTGGGTGTCAGCCATGTAGAAATACACTGTGATGGGTATTTAGAGCAATGGACAGATGAATCAACTCTGGGCCTCATCCTCAATGAGCTTGCATCAGACTATCCCATACCTGAGAAATATGGGATTAACAAAGTAAGATTATTTTTAATTGGAAAAAAGTAATGCATTCTCTATTTGTAAATGATTATTGTAGGTAAGTGTAGGTATTATTTCATTTAATTGCCACAAACATCATGGAAAGTTGTTGTATGACTCTGGTTTCAATCACACAGATTGAAATCAGTTCTAGCTTATTTAAACAAAAAGGGATTTATTATAGGCTACCGATTGTCAGAAGGACTGAAGAAAAGCCAATCTAGGCTGAGGTTTCAGGGTTGATTACCTTGATAACACGCAGACTAGACTTACACCATCAAGGAAGCCGTTGGCCTGTGGAATCAGGACATGATAGTTAATTCATGAACCCACGAAGCAGCCATTGGCTCCCAGAGCACATCAAAGAATGGGTGTCCCACAAACCCCCTCTACCCCCTAGGATCCATTCCAACATTCCAAGTAACTCTGATGGACAGAAGTGACAGTACTTCCAGTACCTTTGCCTCTATTAGTCTGAAAAACACAGTTTTTAGCTCTCCAGCCTCTACACTCCTGCACAGGTTTGGATCAACCAACCAGCAGTACCTGCCACAGTGGTCAGGATCCCATTTTTCACAGAAAGGACCAAATTTAAGGAAGATTTATGTAGAGCAAATTCGTTATAAAGCCCCAATGTAGCAGGGCTATGAGTCAAATATAACCCCAAAGCCTCTCTCGACCCCGTTTCATTCACAGTCAACCAACTGAGCAAAAATGTGCTTATAAAGTACTTCCGAGCATTTGTGGATTAAAGAGGAGGAAGTCGCTGGTTCTAACTGGTGAGAAGGCCGAGTCCACTGCTGATACTCACAGAGGTTCTCTGACGGGACAGGCACTTGGAATGTTCTGAGAAATCATAGAATCTAAACGTGAGCGTGGAGAAGGAGAAGGGCCTTCCAGGGAGAAAAACACAACAACTGGGTGAAGGCGCAGAGGCAAATGATTACACGAAGGGCGAGTCTTGTTAAAATGAAGAGAAGTGAAGAGGCTGGAAGGGGAGAAATTGCACAGAAACGTGTCTTTTCCTCACTCTGGACTTTGCTCTCCAGTAGGGCGTCTGGCCTTAGAACGTCACTGAGGTATTTGAGATGGGAAGGGACATGGTCAGATTGATGCTTCAGGAAACTCGATCACTTCATCCATGCTCCTTCATAACGGAATAAGAATTTTCTGTAAAGATGTGCTTACAACACAATCAGAATTGGCAACTGACCCAGTTAACAGGGCTGGACTCGGCCCCCGTGTGACCTGTCCTTGTGGACAGTGATCGTGTGCCTGGAAGTCGGGATCCATGTGAGACACACGGAGCCCTGTCTCATGTAAACACAGCAGTGTTTGCTGTACACAAAACACTCATTTCTACAGACCTCTGTGATTGTACAAAGTGGTAGGGAAGGAAGCCCTTGGAATTCACAAAAGGAAGAAAAGATCAAAAAAAGTGAGAAGTGAATACAAAGAGATGCTTGTAAATGTCTTTGAGGGAAAAATAATACACCTAAAGACCTGCTGCCCTGCATTTGGGTAATTATAAAAGTGAAGTACAGAATGAGTCCATCACCTTGCTCTCCTGAATGTACATGAACTCGCTGAAACGGCATGGAGACATTCCTACATTTCCTGTGACTGGGGAAGGAGGAACTTCAGGAATTCAGTAGAATCCAATCTGCAGGCCACCAGCCTCCGATGGGAAGGTCCTGGAGCTAAATTACTGTCCCCCCGTGAATATGAATTCAACCCAAGCAAACCCTTCAGGAAGAGCAGCAAATCAGGAAGCCCACCCACCTGGTGGGGAGATGCTTGCTCTGTGCTCCCAGAGTCTGCTCTGGTTGTGGTTGAGGCACAGACGTGGGTTCTGGCACACACATGCAGATGCACACACAGACAGGCACGCACACACCCCCTACACATGTGCGCACCAAAGCCCTAAGGTCAACAACATCATAACTAACAAAAAGCCAGAGCCTTGGAACTTGCCCTTGGGCCCGTGCATTATAAAAGGCCAGCAGGGCAAACATTTACAGGAGAACGTCTATGGAGCTGGTCCTGGGGAAGCAACATTTCAGCCATCCCTTCTGGTCATTCTAGCCGTACTGGCAAGAAAATTTAAAATGAGAAGGAAAAAACGAGAATGCTTATTCATGGTAAAGGTGTCAGATAAAAAGAGGTAATGATTTAATTGAGCAAATGTAACAGGCCTTTTAAAATATATGTTTGTGAATGCCGAAGTTTGAATTTTATAACAGCCTTTCAACTTTCTAATGACCTAGGTAAGCCTTAATTTTGCCAGTAAACGGAGAAGGGCAGGAGGATGAAAACAGGGGAAACCAACACAGTTGCCTTGCTGTCCATCAGGGAAGGAGTATGGGGGACATGGGAGAGGGGGAGGGACACCCCGGTCCTGTGTGAGGATTTGGGGAGAGAGAGCAAGAGGCAAGAGGTGGCTGCAGCCTTGAGAAGGTCATTTGTGAAAGAAGAGATCCGTTTCAAGGAGTTTATAATTTCAGCAATCATTTCAACTATAAGTTCTTCTTCCCTTTCTTGCCCCAGATCTTAAACAAATCACACGTTTGTGTTAGGGCAGCATCAGATGTGGACGTCCATGTGTGCTGGGGAAAAGCACCCCTGAGAACTTGGGAAGAGGCACACGTGGGGTTACTTTCCTAAAATAATAATAATAAATAAAAGTGAAGAAACGTATCCTCTTAAAAGAAAAATGAAAAATTCTCATAGACTCAGGAGACAGCAACACCAAATTCGGCAGCTGCGGTTGAAGTTCCCTGTCTTTCACCTACTTAATGTCGCCGAGTAGAAATATCTGGATTTTACCCCCTGGACGGGAGTGCTGTGCCACCCTCCTATTTTCACACTTAATTGTCCTCTTTCTCATTCAGTTGGTGCCTTAAAATGATACTCACTCTAAGTTGACAAAGCATCCTCATCATATGGAGGTGCATGATAAAGCTGCTGTTTAAAGTACATGACCTTGAATGCTAAGGTACACAAACACACAGATATATGAGTGTACACATGTGTACATATATATACATATATACATGCATTTATGCATACACACATGCAAACAAGTCTACGTACATGTGTTACACCTGCATGCGTACACATGCATATACACATATCTACATATACACATACACACGTAAGTATAGTTCCAATAGAGATTGTCATCAAAATATGACAGTACTTTTGTAACCCATTAAATGGTTAACGAGGCAGGGTTTTTGAAATGATCTAACGTTGGCAGGAGAGCAGAAGCAACACACACACTGCTGATGGGAAGGTAAATGTCTTTATGGAAGCTCATTTGACATGCTTATTGGAAACATTAATCATACCAGTGCATGGCAAGGTCTTCTGTTATTGGGATTTTATCCTAAATATAAACAAGAATTTAGGTATTGATTTACCTGCAAGGATATTCACTGCAACTCTGTTTATGAATAACGAGAAATTGAAAACAAAATACTCATTTTATAGTAGAGATTTGGTGGAGTAAATGGTGGTGAATACTTAAAATAGGACATGAAGCAGCCATTTAGGATTATATTATATTCATAAATGTAGTCACATATGAAGATATTGAGTGGAATAAAAATAGCTTATAAAACATGTTATGCACTTTGAACACATTTATATAATGTAGTTATAAATATATATTGTAGCAGCTGGAATAATGTTTGAGGTGGAGAGAATACTGGTGATTTTTACCTACATTTCACTTAAATGTTTTCAAAATATTTTACTACTAACAAGTATATTAATGTATCATTTTATCATGGGCATATGTAAATGTACTTTGTGCTACATATTAACACTCTGCTATTTACTGCTACAGGAATTTCTTCAACTTTTCTCTTTTTCTTAATATGCAGTCTCCTTCAGAAACTGGTCATAATTTTTTTTAAAGTCTTTATTATTGTGTATTTCAATATTTTGATACTTGTAGTAGCAACATGTGATTATGAGACAAATCTGGTAAAACTATAGGAGATTAAGATTTAGCCTGTGATATTTTGGAAAATTTAATAAGTGCAGTCGTTAAAGTACTTCACCAGAATAAAGATGAAATTGCCACATGCTGGCATTAAAGTGAGGGATATCATTGCCTTCCCTAAGTCACAAAAATGTTACCTTACTAATCATCTGAAATTCTCATTTGGAGCCCTTTCCTGTCATATGTAAGAAAATTCAAATATATTTGCCTGTGTGTGTATGTTTTTTCTATTATGTATTTGGTCATCCTATCCCCTTGCTCAGCAGCCTTCCACTTCAGCGAAGATGATGACTGTGGAAGAGAAATCTCCTTAGGTGTATGTTTTTTGTGGTTAAGACTCATGTGCCCAAATAATACATCTTGGAGAAGGTCAAGCCTGAAGTACGAAGGATCAGGAAATGTGACACGTTTCATCGAGACAGTGCCAGGTGCAGAAGAACCCAAGAAATCTGGGCTGGAGTCCCAGGCTCACCGTTAGAAATCTGTTTGTCTTCAGCCTGATTCTCATTCTCTCTGACTTTAGTGAACTGACGACCGAGTGAACATCGAAATTCTTTCTCTGCTTCCTTCTTGCAAGTTTCACTTCACATGAATTGGCATGAGGACAAACTGAAGTCTCAGGAGAATTTGACAAGTGTTAACATTTATCTAAATATTTAATATTGAATTAATAATACATTTAATAATAATAAATAACTTAAATATTAAGTATAAGACAATCCTATTCTTATCTTTAATAATTCTCTGGCCCCTTGTCCTAAAATGGAGTCACCTTCACAACAAAGCTCTTTCTTTGTCAACTCCTCAAGGCAAAAACAAATTATATGAGACCGAGGTGGGCTCCTTAAGTCTGCATTCCAATGCAAAGGTAGTAAAGAATAAAAATAAATTTTTCGTCTGACATGTGAAGCAAAATAAAAATAGCAATAATAAATCAACTTATAATAAAAATCATATAAACATGTATCACTTTACATGTCCGTGCTGAGCACTGTTGTAAATATTTTCCACAGATTGATTTATATATTCCATATAGCAATCCTGTAAGCAGATGCCATCATTATCTTCGCTTTATATTTGAAGAAACTGAAGGTGACATCTAACATCTAACAGTCTGGCTCCATAACCGTCTCCTCTAACCTTATCCTCTGTGACTTCTTTCATCTAAGAATCATTCTGAAGATAACCAAAGAAAAGAGATGGTTTTATGTTTTATATGCTGTTCTCATTAGATCCTGTGTTCCAGTTGTGACTTTATAGAACACAGAACACTTTGATGAAAGTGGAAGGGATTTCGAAGAAATGCCATTTCTTCCGAGAAGGATTTAGAGTCAGGTGGACCCAACCTTGAAACGTAAGTTCTGTTTCTTATCAGCTTTGTTGCTTTGGGCACATTTCTGAGCTGCAGTTTCTTCACATTAAAGTCAAGGAATAACAAGTATTTTGTGACAAAAAGTAAAATATTTACGAATAGTCCTGCCACAAAGCCTTTCAGAGGAGGGAACAATTAAATGCTGGATGCAGCATTGCCTACATCACATGCAGAACCAGAGCCTCCACTGTGCTGTAGGGCACCCCCTTGAGTGCCTGACTGGCCCATTTCCTGGGAACTGTCTGGCTCACGTCATGTATATTTTTCATCATAACACAGCCCACCATTTACTAAGCTCAATCATATTCTCTTTGTCTGAGTACAATTTGTACTGAGAAACATAAAGATGTGGAATTGGGATCTTAGATAAATTAATGGTACAGTTCAAGGGTCAAAGCCAACAGACTCTGGAGCAGCTCTGTTTATTTCCTTCTCTTAGATTTATTTATTTTTTAATTTTTTCTCCCTACTTACAAGCAAATTATAATTGTTTTCATTATTTTGCAAGGGCTCACTTTAGTTGTTTTCTGTTACTTGCAACAAAGAACTTGAACTAGAATGAGATCCAAGAGACTCTTCCCACTCACTTATACTTTTTCCACTAACACACAGATCAGAGAATTTGGATGACTACCTTCAGCGCAAACAATAGTGATGATATTTTGACTATAACAGGGTATAGCCACATAGTTTTGCATTTCTTTCCTGAATTTAATGCTCTTTTAATTCTTTATTTCATAGATTTGAAAAATTACTGTTTCATGAGATCATTTTTCCAGGACTAAAGTTTCAGTCTTTCACCTAACCTTAATACTTCTAAATCATTACGAGTTGCAGTAAATAAAAAACACAAATTTATATATGTGTATCATTTCACCAACAACTTGAAAATATTTGATATGAAAAATTAAAAGAAAATACTCCTGAATTGGCAGAGTACTCAAGAATATATTGGTATTCTGCACAATGTTCATTGCAGCTCTATTTACAATAGCCAGTACATGGAAGCAACCTAAGTGTCCATCGACAGATGAATGGATAAAGAAGATGTGGCACATGTATACAATGGAATATTACTCAGCCATAAAAAGAAATGAATTGAGTTATTTGTAGTGAGGTAGATGGACCTAGAGACTGTCATACAGAGTGAGGTAAGTCAGAAAGAGAAAAGCAAATACTGTATGCTAACACATATATATGGAATCTAAAAAAATAAAATGGTTATGAAGGACCTAGGGACAGGATAGGAATAAAGATGCAGATGTAGAGAATGGACTTGAGGACATGGGGAGGGGGGAAGGGTAAGCTGGGACTATATGAGAGAGTGACATGGACATATATACACTACCAAATGTAAAATAGATAGCTAGTAGGAAGCAGCTGCATAGCAAAGGGAGATCAGCTCGGTGCTCTGTGTCTACCTAGAGGGGTGGGATAGGGAGGGTGGGAGGGAGATGCAAGAGGGAGGAGGTATGGGGAGGTATGTATATGTATAGCTGATTCACCTTGTTATAAAGCAGAAGCTAACACAACATTGTAAAGCATTTATACTCCAATAAAGATGTTGAAAAAAAGAATATATTGTTATTCTGAATGTATTCACAGCATTCTAAAATAGATTTGTAGGACAAAATGTCAGTACTTTGATCCAAAGAAGATTCTTTTTTTTTAGTGTGTGTGTTCTTAAAGTTTTAACTTTCTTCCTCCTCCCATAGTCATTTGGGGCATCTTTCATAATGAAATGCTGTTTTTAAGCCAGGCTTTGAAATCCTAAGCGAAAAAATAGTTAACAAGATCTTTGATTTGTGGTGCTGTATTTTGCAGGTCTTCAGGATTCCGAAAGTGTACAGAAGGTATAAGGGACATTTCTCTTCATATGATAGATTCTGGTCTCTTCCACGCTGGATGTGAGATCCAGAACTCAGACCTGAGATGAAAGGCCATGGCTTCTAGCCAATGACAACCTAACCTGAGGCTCACTGGCATTGTGTTTCCAGACGGAGACAAATTAAACCACATGATTACACATTAGTAATACTATAGCTTCCTAGAAAAGTAAGTGTGTTTTGTTATTACAAGAACACACTGGCAATTAGTAGATGTGCTTGATTTAAAATTTTAATATGCTTGTTCAGTGTTACTGTTGTATGATATTATCCTATAGAGATTCTGTCTTTTCAGCAGCTTCATTACAAAACAACAGCATCTATAGGCAGAAAAAGTTACGAGTGACACACATACAATTAAAACATTGTGTAGCAAGCGTTCGTTTTACTCTTTTGTTATGAGACATCTTTTTAATAAAATATGCCTACTATAAGAAGAATAACTTTGTCTTTTAAAAAGTTAATAGGTGAATTGGTTGAGAACAGAAGCACTTTTTCAGTTAGCTATATGAGAATAAAAAGGAAGATGTGAAGAGGGAGAAGTCTGGCCGCAGCAGGACCGTGTAACCCCTGTTGACATGGATATGATGCCCACATGTGAAATAATGAAATGTACATCTCCTCACTTGGGATCCCCTAAGTCTGATTTGTAGGTAGCCCATGAATGCAAAGTAAAAATAGAAAACGAAATTGTCAGCATTAAAATTCCCAGGAAATTCCTTTTACTTAAGTCTGTAGTGCCTATAAGCGACGTATGCCAACCAACACTGGAAGTAGCAATGAGCCCAAAGCCTTGGCTCTCAGGAGCACAGGGTGCCTCTGTTCTAGCAGAAACACGTTTCTTTTAGCAATGAATTTCTTCAACTGAGCAGAAAGAAGGGTCCCTTAGAGATCCAACCTGATGGCACAGGTTCCTGGGATATTGTTTCAGGTCAGGGCTGTGGGGTAGCTGCAACAGGGCTGTCCAGCGTGGTTCAGAGGGGGCTTGGATGATGAGTGAGCACCTGGACAGAGGACCTTGGTGCAGCCAGCCTGGGGAAGGACCCTTTCGAGTCACCACTGGAGACCTTGGGTGGAAGCCAGTCCTGGGCTTGCTTCCTCTTCATGTCCAGATATGTCAGGTGAAAGTAAAGTGGACTTCAGTTCAGGGGTTTGTTGTAAACTAGGATCCCAAGTGAGATTCCCTGTAATTTAGTCACACCTGTCTGCTCAGCTTTACTCTTCCGGGGCAGGTTTGGGAGATTTAGGCAAATTAAGAATTCGATAAGAATTTTTGGCTGGTACCATTGAACTGTACCCATTGTCAGATAATGATGATAATAAAAGTATAATGATATTTCATCGATTAGGCATTTAAATTCCCAACTTTTGAAGTCCAGTACAGATCCATTGAAATAAGTCACTTCAAAGTGATTTGGAGATGTTTTAAATCATACTTATATCTGTAGAGAGGAATAATAATATGTTAGGCTCTTCAAATGTTAAAAAAGTAATCGCTTTCAAGGAAAATATCATTTTGAGTTGCTGACACACATCCTTACTTTTTGTTCTTCAAGTGAATAGTGGAATGAAACAGCTTTATTTTAAATAATATTTTCAAAAAGTGAAAAATCTTTAAAAAGTGTTATGTTTTCCCCTAAAACCACTAAAAAGCAATCAAGTGTTAATATTAGTGATGTGTCTTCAAACACATGTATGATTACGTGTATGGATAACAGACAAAACGTCCTCCGTATGACATTTTGTCTATGACTCATAGTCCACATTGGGGTTCGCTCCTGGTGTTGTACTTTCTATGGATTTGGGCAAATGTCTGATGACATGTATCCATCATTATAGATTCATAAGGGGTAGCTTCAGTGCCCTAAGCATTCTTTGTGCTCTGTCTAGTCGTTTTTTTTTTTTTTTCTCAAACCCCTGGAAACCACTGATGTTTTCACTATATCCATAGTCTTACCTTTGTGCCTTGGGGTTCTCGTGTCTATCACGTACAGAAAGAAGAGTTTGCACGGCTATTTCGTAGACCCTTAGTTGTCTGTCTCTTTCTGAGCATGTGGCCACCTAGCTAGAGATTACATTTCCCAGTTTTCCTGTAGGTGTGGCCCTGTGACTAGGTTTCTGCTGATAGAATATGCACAGGAATTATGTATGAAATTGCCACTGCTCTTGTTAAAAATGTTTTCCCCTCCCACGGCCTTGAGCCAAATGTCGGGGTGAATTTGATGTCTGCAGACAGAGAACAGACACTAGGAGTTGGAGGAGTAGGAAGCGACCAGAAAGCGCTTTTGAGTAAAAAAACCCAATGGGAAGAGCATCCTCGCCAACCTGCATCAGTCGTAATGTTACATGAGAAATAAACTCCTGTTTCAGTAAAGTTTGTGATCAGGGGTCCTTTGTTACAGCATCTTAAACTCTACCCTAGTATGCCATTCTTTTATTAATGAAACTGAACACCACTTTGTTGTGTTACATTATTCTTTTTACATGCTATTGGAAACATGCTAATCTTTTTTTTCGTATATTCTATGTCAGTTTTTTTTAAATGTATAATGCTATTTTTGTTAAATATACATGGGCGTGTGTGTATTAGCAATATTTTTTCTTTTCATCAAACCTTGAATGAGTTGTCATTATTGGCATTATGTACACTTGAATGTTTGACAAATTCCCCTATACAACTCTCATGGTGTGGTATTATGGGTACTGGTTAAGCCTTTGGCTTTCTTTTCAATATATTTCACAATAATTAGTGAAATAATTAATATATTTCAATAATTCAATATATTTCAATAATTCAATATATTTCACAATATTTCTTCTCTCCTCTGTGCTCTTTAGAATATTAATGATTTCATTTTAAAAGTCTACTTTTAAATAAGTTTTCAAATTTCCAGTCATATGTTTGGTAAATTACTCTCTTAGAGCCCACAATGCTTTCTCTGTGATTATTTACTAATTTAACCTCTCTGAACATGAGTGACTCCTGGCGTGGAGTTCACACTTGGTGGGATTCTCCTTTTGCCTTCACCACATCAGTGTCAAGCACCAGTAAATGCTCTGTGGCACTGTCAGCACAAGGACCACTAGCATCTGTGGTTCTCACTCTACAGCCATGGGGATGGGGATTAAGACTCCACCAGGACGTAAGAAATTTTATGTTAGACTTTTCTAGACCCTTTAAAAATCCAAATGAGGGGTTGAGTTAAAAACAAACAAACAAACAAGCAAACACTGAGGCATTGTTGGCTGCTGTAGATTCAGGCAGTCTACACAATTTGAACCTCCCGAATCTTTAATCAGCAATTTGAAGAAATTGTAATTTACCCCCTTCAGTTGCTCATGGGAATGACTGCAGGACTCTCAGTTTATTCAAAGGAGAGCATCAGAAGGGTGTCTGCCTTATTAGACTTAGTTTCACAATGGTTTTCCTTGTAGAAAAAAAATTTGATGAGATTTGCTAGTCTTCCTAGAAACCAGAAAAACAATCCCACCACAGGTATTGAGAAAAGATGGATCTTAAGAAGTCTGAATAGTGCAGAAAAATATACTGAGATTTGCAAGGCAGCGTTTATCACTACAGCAGACAAAAACCAACTCAAAAGCAAATGCCAACCCAAATGGAAACATCGATAGACAGAGAGCTATAGACTCAGGGAAGGGGTGCAATAGGAAAAAAAGTGTGCGTTTACTCTCTACATACAATAGGTGAGGTGCTCAGCTAAGAGATGCACATGAACATAGCTGATTGATAACAGCCTTTGTGAACTAGTTCTCCCCATTTTAACTATGAAAAAACAGATGTGGACACAATCACAGATGCATAGCTCTTCTCAAACAACAGAACACTAAAAAGACTTTGACCTGG
This sequence comes from Orcinus orca, assembly GCF_937001465.1. NCBI lineage: Eukaryota > Metazoa > Chordata > Mammalia > Artiodactyla > Delphinidae > Orcinus > Orcinus orca. Next base: position 88,509,938 of record NC_064571.1, on the reverse strand, counting down.
AGTCCAGAAGTCTCACATTTTGTTCTATCAGCAACTAGTTGCATCTGCTTCCCTTGCCTTATCTAAAAAAGTGAGAATAAATCATTTGCCATTCTTATTCAAAATATTTGTTAAGAATCACATATTATGATTCATACATAATTGTTTGGAAAAGCAGAAATGCATCAATTTGCATTTTTTAAAACTTTCTTATTGAAGTAAAATATATATAACATAAAATTACCATTTTAACTATTTTTAAGTGTACAGTTCAGTGACATTATTTACATTCACGAGGTTCAATTTGCTTTTGTAGCTGACAAGATTGCTGTTTGAGGCATGGTGTGACTAGTGAACCAAAACATCATGATTGTCTTATTTTGGCTCAGAACAGGAAGTAGTCAATTATTAAAAAGGAACCTTCCCAGAAAAGATGGTAGAATGTTTTTTTTCCAAAGTTAGATGTGCAGGGGTCTTCAAAAATCATATAGTTCAACTGAGGTATAAACAGATTAAATGTCTTGTCAAAGCCACTCCTTTAGATGGTGCAGATGTTGCAATCAAATTTGATGAGCTACAATTTTAGCAAGATTCATAACTTATGTACTTCAGGAAACAGCATGAGTTATCTGTTACTTAATGGTAATTAATGGACTTTGTACCAGTGTTTGGTAACTGCCCTGTACCTCGTCTTGAGTAATGACCTTAAATCAATTCCGAACTGTGGAATTCTCATCCAAACACAAAACCTTTCTTTTGAAAAGAACATTATTAAGTGTCTACAGTAGTGATATGTACAATAATTGTAGGGCTTTTTTGAAAAACGGCTCTAGCTCTTCAACAGTCTGATTCTAATATTGAAGCTTCATGTTTGTTTTAGTGTTTTAACTGTATTGGATCTTTGTTTAGCCCTTTTAACTCAGTGCCAGGGCCAGCTTTATGAGGTGCAACTCGTGAAGACACAAAGGGTCCCACACTGATGCTCTGCTGTCCCGGAATTCCTAAGAATGTCATCTTGGAGCTTGTGTTTTGTAAGGGAAGTCGTATGGCATAGCAGGCAGGTGATCAGAGGACAGACAGACGGTATGCGTCTGCCTCGTGTCTGTCTTCCTCCCTGGTCTCCTGGGGTGTTTACGATGCCATCAGGAGCATAGGATTCCGGAGGACCCAGGATGTGGAGTGTGGGGTTGAGACTCAGATCAATGCAGGCCAAGCGTGTGACATCTGCCATGGAGTAAACAGGGCCACTGACGGCCCCAAGATGCCAGAACTTGCTTGAATGAAGAGAGAAGGTAATGGCGTTCTGAGGAACACCAATGACCAGGGAGTCTTATCCTCTTCTCTCTCACTCATTTTATTTCTCTGTGTTTGCCAACTACATACACGGAAAATGGTGGAAGGAAAGGGAAAGATGGACAGCCCTCAGTTTTCCGCTCAGTCCTTCGTTTCTCATCTGTAAGCCTAAGGTGGAGAGTGTCGGGGGGATATGTGTGTATCAAGAAGTGAAATAAAGACAGAGAGTTTTGTGCTACGTTTCCACTGGTTTGGTAAGAATGAAACATATATGCACGTGTGAGCCATGGAATATAAATCGTGTAATTTTGGTGATTTTGTATACAAGTTAAATGGTGAAATACAAGCTAATAATTAAATTAAAAAAATCTTTCCTTATGGAGAATATTAAAGAAGCAAATAAAAACATCATAAGTTGAAAAAGAAACTACAGAATAAAGGGAAAGCTATATATTTTAATATCTTTCATGACAAGGTTTTTCTGCTTTTTGAACACGGGGCCCTACATTTTCCTTTGCCTTGAACTTTGCAAGTTACGTAGATGACTCTGCTCAAAGCAGTATCAAATTTGACTTTGTTAAATGTTAAATGTGGTGATATATGATGATTTTGATTCTAAGTGAAAGGCACAAATGTTGTATAAAATTCTCAATTGTTCCTGCATTTTTTTCTTTTTAGTGTTTCAGTGCAAATAAGAAAAAAATAAAAGAAAAAGGAAACCCACATGAAGTAAATTTACCTTGAACACTTCAACCATTAACAAGAACAGGCAAAGTACTATTCTAAATATGTTTTAATTGTAATTAATATAGTTTGAAACTTTTACCATTTCTCCCAAAATACCTAAGTTCATCCATCTCGAGTATAATGTAAAATATGGTCCCCTTTAGTGACAAGTCGGACCTTATGTGTCTCAGTGAAGGGTCTTCACAGCACCAAGGTTTGGCCAGGGACTGTGAAAACCATCTTACCCTTCATGGGCACCCACAGACCATCCCCTTTATTTTGTCTTCTCTTTGCACCTCCTGGATGACCGTTCATTTCATATGTAGTTCTCAGGCACCACATTTCTACCTTTAACCTCAATCTAAGCAAAACCATCTGTGAAAACAGTTTTAGTAGAGAGGTTTTGTTTTTGAAATGCATTAAAATAAATGCCTAATTTTCAAAATAAAAAAGGTGTGTAATCCTTTTCCAGTTTGATTCCACATGTATATTCACTTAGGATGGGCAGAAATAAAAATTAGTTTGCTGACTTTTCAATCTTGAGAAATTTCTTAAGTATAAAAAATATAGTTTTTGCATCACTTGGTGACATGTTTTATGTTGATGATTTGTTCAAACCCCGAAATGTCTTTGACTGAATAACACACAAAAAGGGAACGTATTATCTAGGGCTTCACCCTCCTCCTGCCCCCCATGAAATGCTCCACTTGGCTGTCTTTCCTGGATATCCCTCAGGAAAGCTGCAGTCTTACTTCTCCCTCTGTTAAGATTCTCACCTCCTCCACTTTCTCAGGGCAGTAAACGCCACTAAGTGGGGGGCCAGTATCTCAAGGAAAGCATCCCTCCTCCTCCTCGAGCTCTTTCTCGAGCAGAGTCCATACCATGGACTGGCAGTTCTTCTGGAAGACCTTCCATCGCCTTGAACCAGAATCTTTTACCTTGAAAATTTACCCCTCGGTCCTTACTTCAGTTTGGAGGTGGGAGAAGGCGGCATATATGCACTTGTTGCATTTCACTCTCCGGTGTAATTATTCTATTTCCTACATCTCCTCCAGGCCAGGTGTCTCCTTCAGGATCCTCCCAGAGGGCAAGTTAATCAGTCCTGTCTCCACCCTCCCTCTCTCCTCTCATGTCATCAAGAGAAAAAGCTCTTCTCCTGGATCTGAGCAAATGCCGTCATCGTTCTCAAACTGGCTTTAGAAATGGATCGGTTTTGAAAATGCATAAATTATTCTGTACTTTGCTCATGACAAGCCAGCCCCGGCTGTGATTTACAGAGTAACGGGGAGTGGCTTGCCAGCAAGCTTCTGCCGGCTCCTGCTTTGGGGAAGGCAATAATCTAATGAAATCCATGAACATGGCGTTAAAGAATTTGGGAGGAATTGTGCAAAAGCAAATGCTGTTAGAAAAGGAGCTTAAAGAACCCCTCCCTGTCTGCCTGGGGTGAGTTCATGTTGACTCACAGCACACACTTTCACAATCATATTTTCTTGACTCAAATAGGCAGCTGGCTTCTCTCCCTTTATTTCAACTGATCTAACTCAAAGCTTTAAGGGGTGCTAAGACGGATAATTGGAAGATTCACGCTTTCACTATTTATGAACTGGCAATTCAGCATTTCGTGTGAATTCAGCTTAACACGAAGACACGTTTATCCGCCTATGAATTTACAGTTTTCATAAACTGAAAGCATTTCTGTGGCTGTACTAATCCACAGAGGAAAACACTTTCTTTGGAGCAAAGGAGTTCAACCAGAGGCCAATCTTGGAATATATGTGAGGAAGAGAGAGAAACAGGAGAGGAAGAAATCTCGATGTTCCATTGGAGAGAAATAAAAATAGCTGTGAATGTTATCGTTTTGAAATTGGTACTAGGAACTGGGAGATGTGATCCAAATACCAAGCTACAGCAGCGTGAAGCCTCACCAGATAAAGTTCTGTGATAGGCGTGTGGTTAATCGGCGTTATTATCAGCTCTGTCCAGAGCGACAGGCGGCCAGGACAGCCAGCAGTGCTTTCTGCCCATCTGCTGGCCCTGCTGGCCTACATTTGCAGATTCATCTAAAGGGGAACCAGGAACCCTAGCATGACTGTCAAGCAGTAGGGGTATGGGGGAGGGGGTTGGGAGGGGTGAACATTTCCCAAACCCGGGCAGTCTTAAATACTGTTTTCCTGATCACAGGAAAGGAATCAGGCTTGTTGCTTAAGATGATAACAATGGAACATCTGCCTTTTTTGTTTCATTCCAGTAATTTGAGATTCTCAGTACAGCCCCTCTTTCAAAAATGACAGTTGATATTTAGACTCACATAGCCTCTCTAGTCTGAAAGAATTAAAGAGCTAACGCTAAAGAAGAGAAGCCTCCCATATTCTCAAAGCCCCGTCTTTGCTTAGCATCTCCTGTGCTGAAAGAATACCCCCTCCCCTGCAACACGCTACTGGCAGGTGGGAGGTTTGGCTGCGTAAGATAGATACTTAGATATTACATATTTAGAATAAGAAGAAGGATTTAGGATGAAAAATAAGAGACAGATTTTAGATGTAAATTTTCTTGATTGGAGAAATCATCTATCCTGTGATAAGGCAAAACTGGCATCAGTGTTTATAACGGTAGATGCTTGACACAGACCCTTTTTGTGTTTGGGCAACAGCCCTGCAGAACCAGCCATTCAGTGCAGAGAGCTTTATGACAGACTGAATGTATAGCTATTCCCTACCTCGTGCCCAGCACTGTATTAAACACAAGGGACCTTCTAAAAAACCTCAGGCCAGATCCCTAAACTCTAGAGCTGGGAATCTGTACACCAAATGAGATTTTCATGAAAGAAAAATTAAAGGACACTGTTTATGTGTGCCAACCATGGGCAAAGGGTTAGTGGTAGTACGGAGAACTACTTCTTCTCCACTGGGAGACAGTCCACTGCCTTTCTCAAGCCACTGCCAGCCTCGCATTTGGGCAGGGAGGTAGCTTTTAAGGGAATTACCCCCATATTGCTATTGCCATGATTGAACCCAGCAGACTAAGTTGTCTACCATCTTGGCTTCAGCTGGATTTCTCTCCCAAACCTCTTGCTAAGTTCATTTCTAAAGACTTTGTTTTAATATTCAACATGAAGATCTGCATCCCACAGATTCACAGAGTCGCTAAAAAAACTTGTTATTGTATTCAAACAAGTCGAAATAACATACACAAATTGCATACTCTCTAAGCCTCTTTTTAGGTGTGCCACTGGTTTGGGTATTCATACTGGAACTTACTTTTTTCTTTTTTGTTAAATTCACATCTTCTAACAAGGCTTGGGATAGATCTCTGTAATCTCTCTCAACTTCATATTGATGCTGCAGTATTACATATTAAACTTCTTCCTTAATTAAATTGAAAGTGTGAGATTATATTAGAAAGTCAAACAATAATGAAAGTGGCTGCCATCCAACAACCACAATTTTCTTTCTTTTCATTTTGCTTCATGTTGCTATAAACACTGTTTTGAGCTTTCTCTTTTTCTTGAAGCCCATGCCTTTTCTCCTCTACGTGAATAGTTAATACTCCTCATACTTCCCAAATAATTATTCTCGTATTGTGCCACAAACAGGCCAATGATGTGTCGGGAAAACCATAGCATCATGCAGGACAGAAAAAATATGGAAACCAGAATCACTGAGGGGTGTAGGTCTGGGGTCGAACTGACTGTTCTAACTCCTGCATTCGCATGTTATTGATACTGAGCATGGCTGTAAGATGGATTTAGACTCGTCTTTCTCTTCAAGGAAAAGCAAAATTCGGGAGGCACACACTCCACATGGCTGTGCTTATTGGTACCTTCTGCTTCCAATTCACCACGTTATGTTGATGTACAAAAGGTCTTCAGGGTAGATCACTGCCACCAGACTGCTTGTTATTCTCTGTCTTAAGGTATACACTAGAGAGTTTTCAACTGCATTATTCTGAGACCGAGTCTGCAAGTAGGCACTCTGCCAGGGCAGTGATGCAGCCCGGCTGGCGGCGCTCCAGAACATTCAGGCTGAACATGGGCTGCGCTGTCTAAGCAATGGCGTGTTGTGCCTGCTGCCTTGACAGCTGCTGAAAGACTTTCTATTATGACCCCACTTAGAAAATCACAGCACAGTGAAGTATGGACTTACAGTGTGGCAGAAACATGTGAACCACTGTGGAGGCAACTGTATGATCAACCACATCTGGGTTACAGGTGTGAATATGATGCTTGCATTGCCTGTTAATTAATGTCTAGAGAAACACATCCCTAGTGAAATGCTTCACTCAAAGTTTAAGTATAGTGTGAAAGGGAATCACAGCCTGTGTTTGGAGACTTACATCATGTAACCACTCAGATCTTAGAGGGAAAAAAGAAACACATCTGAAACTCAATTGATGTTTTTAAAGATATAAAATGAAGGTGATTTTGTTGTTAACATCACATTATCCCAGGGAAACATTCCATTCCATTGACGGAGATTTTTGTTCCAAAACCCAAATAAGGAGATGAAAGCTGAAAACTAAGAACATGCGCATTGAACATGTACACATTCTGGGTGGGACTTCAGGTTGTTCAGAATTTATTTGATGCTCTGGTTACCCAAGTACTTCTTTTATAGATATAAAAGAGTGGCCAGCTGATGTTAACTTAAGAAATTTCAACTAAGGACTATGGAAGAGCGAGAACTACAATGCTGGTACCCTGGATTCCAGTGAACAGCTAGTGATGGGTTCAGCCTGTGCATGATACGAGAAGTGAGTTCCCACAGAAGGGTGTGGACAACCATCCTGGTTCCATGATGGGTTCTATTCTACCTGCCCCCATGGAGGATCAATGGACACTCTTGCCACTCTTCATTCTTCTAGTCTACCAAGAGAAATACAGGCAAGGCTCTGAAAATACAACTGGACAATCCCCCAATCAAAACCTCTTATGCAATTATTCTTTAAGAGAATCTAATATAGAGAAACAAGAAAAGGTGTGGAAAAATCTCAACTTGTGAGAAAGTGCAGCCCTTAGACACAGACTTAAAATGCAAAGGCTGTGTAACATAGGTACTTTCACCTGTATTTGTGCGCTTTGATTTTTCTTCAGATCACAAGGACTTTTCATGAGTTCTACAAGTGCCTCTTCCTCATGTCTCATTTCCCCTTTAGATTCAAAATGCATTCAACATTTTTTTTTTTTGAGATCTGTACTAACTTTGAGAGCAAATGAGCACCTGTCTGTTGACTTGGAAAAAATTACCTATTCTTTGTTCTTAGGTGAAGGAATTAAGAGTTTCCCAGGAAAAACTAGGAAGTGTCCGGTATCATAAAATTTCTGCTGGTCTTCTTCATGGGATTTATTGCCCCCTCAGTCTCCTCTTCACTGAACTCATTCGCTGGGAGGCTTCTTTATTATTTCCTCTTAAGTCTAGCTCAAGTCATGATGCCTTCTAACTCCACTCAAAATTCTGTAATAATTACATGTTTTCTAGCAAATAAAGTCCAAATACCTTAGTTGGTATTTAATCCCCTTCAGAATATAACCCCTGTTTATGCTGGTCTCATATCTCGCTAGCACCACGAAGATCAATATTTCAAAAACCTGTACCATGCCCCAAAGAAATCAAGCCTCACAATATTTCCTCTGTTTGAAATATTCCTCCTTCCTCTTCATCCTTGTCCCTCAAATGGCTACTTATCCTTTAAGATTTCTTTCAAAGTCTATCTCAAAAACTCCATAAATGTATACCTTAGCCAAGTAGAATGACTTCCTCTTTTGAAATGATATATATAGATAGATAGATAGATATAGATATAGATATAGATATAGATATCAACGGCTCTGCTAGAACTGTAACACCTTTGTCCAGGGACAGATAATACACTTGTCTTACTCATATGTGTGTGTACCTATAGAACGTAATACATTGAACATGCAGCCAGTGTCTAATTTGTTCATATGTCATCTCCTTTAATCCTCTTTACTACTGTGGAAGATTAGTATTGGTAGTAACACTTTGTAGAAGAAGAGGAGAATCAAGGAGGCTAAGCTAATTTATCAAAGGTGTGGTTTTCTTCAAGGGCAGGTTTGAAATTTGACCCCCCTTGTCCCTCCAAGATCTAGGTGTGCTTACTACGTGACATCTTTGTTTTGGAAGGAATGGTTTTGGATGATTGTTCAAATGACTAATGCAATGAGGTACAGCACCTCTACAAGATTACCTCAATACTCTCGGTTGTAACTTCCAGAGCCAAGAAAATGTCATGTTAAGGACATACACTATTACTGTACAGCTTTACAACATTAACTCTTAAAGATTGTATAATTAATGTCTTCAATGTTTTAAGCAATTAAGGACAAGTGCAGAATCAAATTACAGAAACATCACTGACACAGCATCATAGGAAGTTCTCCCTGTGGTTGGTTATATGGAACCACTTGCACATTTCCAGAGATGTCATCGTACCTCTACTGTCACTTGACAGTCAACCCTCCATGAACACTTGCAAATGGTGGGAAATTTCAAACCTGCTTCAGGGAGACAGAAAACTAATGGCATCCTTTGTTTCTTGTGTGTGTTACTATTGGAATCAGTTAGTATTGTGTAATAAGTTACTTATGTGTATAACTATTGTAATAAGATATTTCACCTTCTCTCCTTTTATCTCATCTTCTCTTTACTTATACTTTTATCAAATATACAGCAAAAATTCTCCTTTCTTTGTGAACTTTACAGCACTCTTTTTCCTAAATAATATAAGAATTACAAATGTTGATTACTAAACAACAATGCTAAGAATTTACATGCATCACCTATAATGTTTATACTGATTCTGAAATACAGGTTTATTATTCCCATTTTACATATACAAATAAATAAAAATATCTGCTTTTTGTCAAACATTAATTGATAGATTTTAATTATGAATGTATTTTTTGAACTAGACTATACACCTCTTGTTAGAGAATCAAATACTCCCTATAATACATTTATGGTTTTGTACCTGTATGTTGCTGCATTCAAAATTAGTATCGTCACTATAGTAAAACAGGTAGGACCTCAGGTTGGAATATCCAAAATTAGAAGTACTAATGTGATCTTTATAAAATAATTCCCTTTTCTCATACATTCTCAAAGATTCAAAAGTAATTGATTCATTCGTTTTTTTCTCCTTAAACTTTGGATATATATAAAGACCACATCAATGGGATTTACTTGTTTTTAAATATCACGAGAATATAAAATGGTCTGAGCTCACAGAAATTAGTATAAAAGAAAGTACAGAAGATTCTGTATACTTTCGTCCTATGATAAAGGTAAAAAAAAACAAACATGTAATTACGATGAATCATAAACCAAACAGTATTTGTTACCATGTGTTCTCACTCTAACTGCCTTGTCGGTCGAGGAAACTGAAGTTTCAAGAAGTTTAGAAGCCGACAGGCAGAACACACAAGAGCTCCTTCTTGTATTGTGTTTCATATGCAGCCACACATGCATGTATACGCACAGACACGTGTGCACACACATAAGCTTGCACACTCTGTGTTAGCTTTCAAGGTTAGTGCCTGATCCTCCCCACTGGTGTGGTCCAGCTGCAGACGCCAGCCTCTCAGCTTTCAACTTGAAGGGACACAGTGCCTGCCCTGTGGGGTGGGTGGTAACTCTTCCCTAAGGTTCCACGTGATTCTCCTCCAATACCTGGTTATCTGTAGTTTAGTTCAAATTCTCTCAATGCAAAACAAAACCAAACAAGAAAAAAAGTGTAGTTTGTGTGTTCTGACTGGAAACTGATAAACATACATACTTCTTTCATCCTAGTTTTGGAAGAAGAAAAAAAACAAAGGGGAGACACAGTTGGACCAGGTTCCTCCTGTCTGCTCTGCCAGCTTCCTGGGAGCTGTGCTGACTGCGTAGGTCACCTCAGCTGTAGGACCTCAGTTTCCTTTTCTGTTTTAAACAAAAAGGACATTCTACTGCCAGCTCCAGGACTGCATAAATTAGTTGACAAGATGTAAGCAAAGGGTCCTAGTACAGTGAGACACACTGAGGCACGTAGCAGGCCCTCGACAAGTCAACTGACTCAGGGAGCTGCCGTGCAATGACTTAAAATCCCTCCCTTTCCTCAGTCAGTGACAGCGTCTCTAGCTGTTCCCACGTGGAGGTGGGCGCCTGCAAACAGGAAATAGAGCCCAAAGATCCGCCCTGGGGTAAAGTGAACCCCAGGGAAGAGAGAAACAGCTTTTCAATGATGATAAGCAAAATGATTCTGAGTTCAACTCTTTGGAAAAGTTATTTCATAACTATGAATAATGATGAAGTGTGATTCTGCGATGAAAAACCTATAAAATATTATTCCAACTGCCAGATTTGGGATGCATTTTATAATGTTTGTGGTTGATGATTTACTAGATATGAAAGTATCTTTCTGTAATATAAAATTATATAAGAGCTATCATTCCACCAAGACTACAGAAGAACAGTTTTTGTGATACCATGAAAGTGCATGCAGCTCAGCAGAATTGGAAACAGTGTTATGAGGCATTCAATATACCATGAAAAATGAGCTTTTTCGTATGAATTATCATCCTAGGAGGCTACATCCCAGATAATTCAGGGCTATTTCTGAGAGTCTGCTGCATGGCAGGAGGTATGCAGGGCCCTGTGGAGAGGACAGTGGCCTTTGTCACTGAGTGCTAGGTTCTCCCATTCATCACCTCTAGGACCCCCTAGAGCAACAGTTTCAGACATGTAGGGGGCCTTGATCATAGTTGGGGGATGCTTCTTTGAGATCCCAGAGAGATAGATGGATTCTTATCACACTAACATGTAGGAATACTCCCAAATTTTCCAATGTATTGATTTTAACTAAACAATAAGCAATGGTACCAGGTCAGGATGACCCCCACCTAACCAAGGATGCTGTTACCTATCCCATCTCCCTAAGGTGGTGATTTCCAGGTGAAAATCTATGGGAAGTTACTTCCTTCTGATAATAGTTGTCAGTTCGGACTGCTGTAACAAACATATCAGAGACTGCAGGGCTTAAACAAGAAACATTTATTTCTCAAGGTTCTGGAGGTTGGTAAGTCCAAGATCAAGGTGCCAGCAGATCCACTGTCTAGTCAGAGTTCTTCCTGACTTGCAGATGGCTGTCTGTCCTCATATCCTCACATGGCAGAGAAAAGGGAAAGAGAGAGAGAAGAAGCAAGCTCTCTCCTGGTGGCTCTTCTTATAAGGGCACTAATTCCATTCACGAGGGCTCCACCTTCATGACCTAAGCACCTCCCAAAAGCCCCAACTCCCAATACACATTGGTGGGTAAGATTTAAACATGAATTTTGGGGGGAAACAAACATTCAGTGGATAGAAGAGTATTCCTCAAATCTATGCTCTAGGAACCATATTCGTGCATTCTGGCAAAGGATTCTCAAGTTTCAGCTTGAGCATATTGCCTACATTAAATGAGTGAGTTCTGTCACTATTCTCCAAATTAAAAGTTATTGCAATAACGTTTCCTAAGGCCCCTGGTTTGATAATCCCTAAACTTTGTCATTCAGGCAACGTTGTAAACTCTGAATTAAAACACTAAGTCCTAGTCTCCTGGGATTTGGGGACTGTTGCTTGACATCCATAACCTTTGTTTTCCCATTTGTATAATTTGTCTAATAAATGAGCATGTTCTCTGCCAGGCTTGTGCCGAATGTTAATGAGAAAAGGTCATAGATTAATTTATAAAAAGGAAATAAATGAGTCTGGGTAACTTCCAAGTGCTCAGGACTATGTGTGTTGCTATTTTGGAAACATTATTTTCACTATTTTTTAAGCCATGCAAACAAATTTATAAAGGTTAGGTAATTTGTCCAAGGTCCCTGAGATAGACGTTAAATAACTAATAGGGCCTGAATCTCATTCAAGTTTGAACACCAAACACTGGCCATTTCTACGAGGCCATACTCTGAAATGAGATCTCTTCCAGCACACGTATGAAAGTCTGTGGCTTTGAAGAAGACCTTCTCTACCTCCTCAGACATATCAAAGCTGGGTGCTGAATATAAAATCCCCAATTTTATACTTCTCAAGCTAGTGAAAAAAATCAGAATTGCAAACTAGTAGCTACAGCTATGAAATCACAATGATTATGAAGATGCTTTGCAGTCTATAAAAGTTACTATAGATTGGTCCTGTTAAAATCCCTGTTTATTTCTCTTGCACTGGGAAAGGATAAACAGAATTGCTTTTTGCTAGAGACAGAAGATTATATTCTCATCTGAGGGTGAATCCAGTTGCAGCTGGGCCTTTATAATCGTGACTCATTTAAAATGCCTCGTTATTAAAACTGGATTGTTTTGGATTGTGACTTTATTCAATTGAGACAATTATGTGTTCTGTGTGATTCAAATCAATGATTTCAGGCAGCAGTTGATTATTTCAGCTTAATTTGTTGTGCCTTTTGCTTTTTTAGACAGCCATTGGATATCAAAGTCTGAAATTAGATTTGAATTTCCTTCTGGGGAAATCTCACATGTATATTGCATTAGCTTTCATAAGTGTCATGGTGCTTTTCTCCCTATGCAAGTTCATACACAAGCTCAGGGAATATCTATCCATTGACAGTATAGGTTCATAGATTTCTGAGCAGTAGCCTCTGTTCTCTGAAGGCAGGGCTGTCTCTGAAGCCACGGGATAGTTAAGCACACTCTGTTGGGACAGGCTCATCATATCTACCAGCCCAGCTCCAGAGCACTTTGATGAAGCAATTTCGTCCTCTGTAGTCTCTCTTTTCTCTGCTTTCTAGGAGGAAGTGTTCAGAAATCAGTGGCAGCCCCAGGAAATGCTGCCGTGAAGATGAAGCCAATATGTGCCTCTGCAGAGGGAAATGGCCCAAGCCCTGCTCCCCAAGGGTTGCTGGCAATCTGTGGTACACAGGGACAATGAGACATATTCTGGTAAACAAGCTTTCCCTCCAACTTATTAAGACGCCTGCAGGCTCGAACGCATCCTGTGGAGGTGGCCATGTCCTCACAGCCTCACTCATTGCAGAGGTCATTTCTATTGCCATGCCCGGCCTCTTCCCGGTCATGCCCTGGGGGTTGGCAATAAAATCGTCATATCCGTGTGTGAAATGATGATTTTTAGTTTTTGGAAATACATAAAATCACGAGAATGTGAAACTCACTTCTAGCATTGGGATACATATGCTTAATAATCCATCGTAGGAGTTATCCGACAAGGGAGGAAAACCCTGTGGTGAACGAGATGTGCTAAAGAAGGGTGAGGATCTCCATGGACCAAGTCAGTGTGTAAATTATGAAAATATTCATGTTTATAGCAATCATCAGCTTTGTTTTTCAAAAAAGAAATGCAACTAAGACTATGAGAGATTGCAGAGGCAGTAAGTGGCCTAATTGGAATTTGAATCAATATACGTCTGACTGCCAAATCCACACACAGGCTGATTCGCAGATTTTAAAACAGCAGGTATCTATCTCAAAAGATATGCAGGTATATATATACACTACCAAATGTAAACTAGGTAACTAGTGGGAAGCAGCCACATAGCACAGGGAGATTGGTGTTTTGTGACCACCTAGAGGGGTGGGATAGGGAGGGTGGGAGGGAGGGAGACGCAAGAGGGAGGAGATATGGGGATATCCGTATATGTATAGCTGACTCACTTTGTTATAAAGCAGAAACTAACACACCATTGTAAAGCAATTAGACTCCAATAAAGATGTTAAAAAAAAAAGATACGGAGGAGATAGCATTTTAAGGGAATTTGGGTGTCATGATATTTAAATGTCATTTCAAACTTAAAGGATGGGTGATTTTATGGTTGATTGAACCTCCTGTGGGAGATGAGAACTGAGGTAAGGGAGGTTTTAAGAAAGTACTGAGACTTGAAAAAAAATCTATTCCTGTTTTATACAATTTCAAATTAAGACCAAGAAGGTCATACAGAGATGACTCATTGCCCTAGGGAATCATGCAACTTAAACCAGAAATTGGTATGGCTGTGACCTCCAAGCTCCAAATCCAAGCCCTCTGCTACTTAGAGAGAAGAATTTATGGATAAAAAATTTGAAAATTATATCAAAATCAGAAATGCTTGACTATTTAAATGTGGTCCAACAAGAATCACTAGCACAGGCCAAAAATCATCTCAGTGATTCAATGGGCATACTGTGAGCTGCAGCAGTAATTCCTGAACCAGGTAATAGATCTAGACCAGGAAATAGATAGCCTAAATAAATATACAATCTGAACGACAAATGCCCTACCTTGTGTAGGTTTTCCATTAGAAACATCCATGCATTACAAAGGAATCTTTTCCATGGGAGGGAATGATGATGCTCTAACTCGGGCTGGGGGGCGGATTCAGTATAGGATCATAGCCCAATTCTGTTCCCTTTTTAAAAACATGGTGCTACAGCTTGAAACCTTAGATCTCCTGGACATTCTCGGATGCCATGTGAAAGACCAATACTATTTTACAGCTCACTAAGCTTAATTTGTTGGTGTCAATCCCAATCTAGAGAATCGATAAAATGCCAAACTCGGGGGGAGACTACTCACTTAATTCTCCTTGTGGTTTATTTAATTGTATTTTGCTTGCTCTCACCCAAGGAAAATTTCTAAAGAAAAATAATATTTTTAATGCTTAGCAGATCAGAAAACAGGTCTTACTCTCTCACCCACTTTGCGTGTTCTCTGTCCCCAGGCCACCTTTCCTGTTCAGCTCCTTATTAATTATCTAGACTTTTGCAGTTGTCTGCTTATAATACATCCAACAATTTCCAGATGAAAATACTTAGCTGCCATAGTTTTAACTTCATAATCTTCCTTGTGCATCATACCAATTTCCTGGAGTGAGGAGGGAGGCGACACAGTGCTTTCCTCACTAATTATAGGATTGTTTTAAATTCTGTAGTCTGCTATTTAGAGCTCCATCCAAATAATTCCATCTACTTGTGTAGCCCCATTCCTCATGATACCTTCATGTGTATTTTCTACAGCACGTAACTGTGGGGCATCTATCTCCCCTGCTCCCATGGCTTCAGATAATGCCTAAGTACTTATAACCTTCAAATCATGAACCCAGACTGTTCTTTTGATATATATATATATATATATATATATATATATATATATATATATATATATATAATTTCTGCCTCATTTAGATGTTTGACAAACGGTATAGCTTGAAGATTCTTGTGTGTGTGTGTTTTTTTTTTACCCAAGCAGTTGCTCCTTCCTGTGTTTTACATTTTAGTAAATGGCACAAACATCAATCCATTAAATCAGGTGCCACACTTGATTCCTTTCTCTCATTCTTGAGTGTCCACAGCATCACAGTATCTTTGGTTTATATATTAGCTCATTTTCCATTGTGTTTCCACTCTGTGTCCCGACTATACTATCTTTGTCCCTGTCACCAATTTTCCTCTCCAGGAACATGGGAGTAGCCTCTTAATTGACCCATAATCTCATGATGGTCCAGTTATTCCACGCTTCCACAGAGCAGTGTTTCCAAAATGCAGATCTGATCTTGACATTGAGACCTGGTCTAAATGTCTCAATGAGGTAGAATCTGGAATCTCAATGTCATTTGCTCTTCAGGACCTGTTACACAGCTCTAAGCTCTACTATTGGGACATTTTTCAAATTTCAGAAACATGTTCTTAAGTTTTTGAAACAAGTCCTTTGCATGTTTTTTTCTCTTCGCCTAAAACACTTTCCCTTTGTAATTCTCAACCACCCTTTAGATTTCTCCGTAGATATACTTGTCTTCAAGGATTATTTGATGACACTACAGCTAGATTAAATGTCTCCCTCCTGTGTTTTGTCAGATCATCTGTTCTAACTCCTAACATCACATTCATGCGATATCAGAATTACCTGTTAACTGTTTGCTTCTTTCCCCACTGGAAAATATACTTCTCAGGGACAAATTTCTAAGGTGTATTCACTGTGTGTTCTTAGCATACAGTATAGTACATGAGATACAAGACAGACTCAATGAATTCTCAATGAGTGAAATGTTACCCCCTTCCCGGGGCTCTCACCAGTAAGTCATTCTTTTCTGTGTCAGTGCTAAGCTCCCTTTACACAGTGCATTCACCTGATCTCAGATCTTAAGAAACATTAAAAAAAAAAAAGAAGTAGCTTACCTTTCTCCCCCTGAAACCCTTCCTGAAGACACCAATTCATGGTGATCATCCTCTTCTTTAAAAGTCTGCAGAGCCTATTATTAAAAAAAAAAAATGACATCTTATTTTATGTCCTTTCCACCCTCTCTTCTCCCCATGCAATAAGTTCATGATTTTACCTAAGGGAAGGTTTTGTTTTATTCCCCAACCCATAAAAATATTAAAGAGTATTTTCTCATCATTAAATGACTTCCAAAGACATGGTTTCTTCAGAATTAGAAGCCATTTTCTTCATACCTCTTCAGAATTAGAAATACCAATACCATTCATCTGTAACCTTCAGAGCATTAAAATAACACAACAACCAAAAGGCACTGGTGTTTTGTTTGTTTCTGAGTCTGAAAAATATTCATGAATTGTTTGCTTTTTGTTGATTTCCCACGTGTAGTCAGTTCAAGGTCCACTGTTTCATGACAACTGTGTCCCAGAATGGGGAGACATATTTAACAAATTAGGTAGAATATATTTTGCAAACTCAGCTTAATATCGATTCTTGAAGATTCCAAGTATTAATTTGGGCTGGGCAAACCCAGCATCAAGCCCAGGAGCCCTGATGTTAGCGCAGATGTAAGAGCTGCTATTCAACTTGCTTTTCCTGAACTACAATGTCAACTTACGCAGGGCCAAGCAACTGAAAATCCTGAAGCAATTTAGGAAATCTAACCAACAAGCAACTGACCTGATATTAGGGGATGTCATATATAGACCAGGATAAGAAGTCAGTTATACCTTTGATGGTTCTAAAAAAGAAAACTCTTATCAGAAATTCAATTCTTGACTTAATGTCCTAATTTAATATATTTCATAAAGCTTTAACTTTTTGGTCATGGCATGATTAGATTTAAATTAGTAAAGTAACATGCATGGAGTTGCTACTTATGTTGAGTAAATATATGATAAGATATAGATAAAGATTGTTTCTCATGGTCAGTTTATCAGCGTGTCTGAACCAAAGCCTTTCCATCCTTCCTGCATATATCCACCCCCATCTACTAAAGTCAGGCCTCATCTTTCTCTAATGATCTCCACTCTGTTCATTACTTGTCACCCCAGTAAAATCATCTTTATACAGCCAGTCAAACATGAGCTTGGGAGTTGGATTTAGATTTAGATAACAAAGCTGACGGATTTCTGTTATTCACAATTTAAAAATATGAGAGAGTGACATGGACATCTATACACTACCAAATGTAAAACCGATAGCTAGTGGGAAGCAGCCGCGTAGCACAGGGAGATCAGCTCCGTGCTTTGCGATGACCTAGAGGGGTGGGATAGGGAGGATAGGAGGGAGGCTCAAGTGGGAGGGGATATGGGGACATATGTATGCATATGGCTGATTCACTTTGCTGTACAACAGAAACTAACGCAGTATTGTGAAGCGATTATACTCCAATAAAGATCTATTAAAAAATAAAAGTAAAAGTAAAAATATTGGAAACAGTCCGAATGTTTTTGACTGTGAATATAATAAACTGTAGCACACTCATGGAGCAATGCGTCTTGTTAATAAAAAGGAGGTCTGCTAATCTCTAAACAAAATGGGTGAACGTCAAATGCACTATGGCTGGGGGAAAGCCAGGTTCAGAAAGGTTCACATTATATAACTTCCTTCCCATAACATTTAGAAAAAAGCAAAATGGTTGGGACAGGAAACAGGGGAGACTGCACTACAGAGGGGGCAGGGCAGTTGGGGGAGGGGTGATGGGATTCTTCTATGTCTTGATTCATTACATATCACTCTGCCTTTGTCAAAAATCATAGAACTGTCACCGAACATGGTGAATTTTTACTGAAAGAAACCTCACTTAAAAAATTCTCTAGGCCCAAAACTTGATAAACATAGGGAAAAAATAGATTAAAACAAAACTAACAATTACTTTGAATGAGTCTAAAAATGCCTTACCAGGTTACAGCGAGCAGACCAAAAAATTACTACAGTTTGATCCAGGAAAGACACATTATACATATCTTATTGGGAAGCCATGGAAGTTTAGGAAGAAAGACTTGTACATATTCTGCTAATGATTTATTTCCTGTGTTGTTCTCAGCACATCTGCTCAGCTTTAGTCAAGGGCAGATCACTATTTTGAGAATCTTATTCCCATTGGGAAGGATTTATAATAATTTGTGATGCGGCAGGATGGGATTACAAACATCACATGGAATCCTTTGACATCTGAGCACATGAATTTTACTAATCAATCCTTGCCTGTTTTGTTTTTCTTTCTCTGAAATACAAACCCAGGGTTTGCTACTAATAAAGTAACTTTGCTCAGACCTAAGGTAAATAATTTGTGTGAGGAAATTCTAACCTATATTAGACAGAAGTTTGAAAGGATAGGCAACAGAAGGAGTGATTCATAGGAGGGATTCCTGCAGTGCACAGGCTGAGAAGAAAACATTTTCTTGTTTCCTCTCTGTCAGCAAGTACTTGAGAAACCTTAGGGGAAATCCCAGTCTCTCTTTTTTTTTTTTTTTTGCGGTGTGTGGGCCTCTCACTGTTGTGGCCTCTCCCGTTGCGGAGCACAGGCTCCGGATGCGCAGGCTCAGCAGCCATGGCTCACGGGCCCAGCCGCTCCGCGGCATGTGGGATCTTCCCCGACCAGGCCACGAACCTGTGTCCCCCTGAATCGGCAGGTGGGCTCTCAACCACTGCGCCACCAGGGAAGCCCGAAAATCCCATTCTCTTACTGGACTTTATTACCATCCCCATGTAGGTGCTAGTCCCCTGGAACCTCACCAAACACTCCTCCAGCCTAGTTAACTCCAGGAGTTAATATGACTTTACAAGAATAAAGGAATCAGAACAGCATTGCAGCTTAAGACTGATGCCTGGAATCGTCAAGGGCAATCTTTGTCTTTGACTTTGGTCATGGCAAGGGACGAGGAAAAGCCAATGACGTTTGTAATAATTGCTAGCACTCACTGAACACTTAGAACTTGGTAAGTGGTGTGCTAAACAGCTTCACATCCATAACTCATTTCATTGTGGTGTCAACCCTACAGACCTGAAGGTCACAGAAGTCATCCTGCACAAAATTATAGCAGCCTATACGTGTCCATTGCCAAGTCTCATGCCCAGAGCTGTGTGACCCCAAAACCTACTAACCAGTAACTAACCAGTAAGCAAGGTATATCATGTACTAAAAAAAAATGACCTGAACCCTGAGTTTCAATTTTTTCACCTATAAAATTTCAATAGTTATGAAACAGAAGAAAACCCACGTGGACAAGTTGTTATTGAATGTATACCACATGCAAGATTTCATGATAGGTTTGGGGTTTCTAGGAAGTCATAATGTGATTAAAGATATGGGTTTGTATGATTAGGTTATATAAATGTAACTGCATAATTAATAATATGTGGATAATTTGTTATAATTTTTAAACCTGTGGAATTTGTCTTTAGCCATCATTATAAGGGATGTATATTTTTATTACCATAAAACAATATGACATTCCTTAAGGGGACAGGAGAGGGGGAATGGACTCAGGGCCTTGTTCCAACCTCACAAGTTGCTAAACAGGGTTTAATTATGTGAGGGAGGAAGTGCTCTCATAGCATAGAAAGACATGGCAAGGGTATTTAGCTCCATAAATGTGCATGTATTTATGGCTTAGAAAAGAATCTTGAAAGGGAGAAAAGCTTTTCACAAATTTCAGGAAAAATGATTCAGTGAGCTCTGAGGAATTAGAGAGAATCTTGAAAGAGTGTAATTATATTCTTCCTATCTAATTTGCCAAGGCAACATGACTAACAAGAAAACATTTCAAATGCAAACACTCCTTATGTGGCCAGAAAGAGGCCATTATTATATAAAGGGTCTAATCCATTGGGTTTAGAGTGTACATAAGCAACATTACACAGAAAAAGGAATAAACAAAAATAATTTAATTAATGATGTATAAAAGCAGGATGTTTTGACCATGAAAGTCCCTCAGATTTGGCACAGTCCTGAGCTATTGGCAACACACAACTATGGGTTAGCCGCATGTGGGGTGAGAGAGTCCTTTTCTATAAAACACGAAGGAATTCTGTGAAAAGTTATATATGGGAGATGGAGTCATCTCCTAGAGCTGTTATAATAAGAACCATAGCTGAGTGAATTAGACAACAGGAACTTATTCTGTCTCACATTTCTGGAGAATAGAAGTCTAAAGTCAAGGTGTCACAGAGCTTGTTCCTTCCAGGGGCTGGAGGGAGGATGTGGTCCAGGCCTCCTCCTTGGCTTACAGATGCCCGTCTTCTTCTGTGTCTTTATACTCTCTCCCATCTATGTGTCTCAGTGTCCAAATTTCCTCTTTAATAAAGACACAGTGATGTTAGGTTAGAGCCCACCCTCATGACCTCATCCTAATTTCATCATCTGCAAAGACTCTTTTTCCCATTAGGACCATATTTATAGGGGGATTAGCACTTCAACATACGAATTGGGGGAGACCCAATTCAACCCATAGCAGGAGAATTTTAGCATAACTAAAATGAGGAAATGACAGGACTGGCCTGAAGTGGGCAAGCGTGAGTATGTTTGTGTGTGTATATGTGTGTGTGTGTGTGTGTGTGTGTGTGTGTGTGTGTGTGTGTGTGTGTGTACGTGTTTGCATCTCAGGTCCACCAGACCCTATTTGTTCCCCTTCCTTTTTCTGACACAATTACAACTGTGGGCTAGATGACAACAAACAATAATTCACAAATTCAACTATTGACTGCTAGCTCCTTTGTCAAATGTCTGCTATGTGAAACACTTGATACAAGGCCTCAGAATCTGTAACAGAAAACATATTTCTCTATTTTAGGTTTTTACAATTTAGTTGAAGAAAGGTATCTACACAGAGAAAGGGTAGTTGAAGTAAAATCACTTTCAAATGAAATAGCTATACAAGAACTTACAAAAGGTATAGAATTAGAGCCGGACCTTACTAAATATATTAGTAGGGCCTGAAGACATTGGTCATTCCTTCTACACATATTCCTTCTCTTTTTCTGAGAACTGAAACATGGAAATATGGGAATGCCAGATTTGTAGCTCAGCCCCCAAGGATTCCAGTGCAGTCCCGTTGGAAGCCAACTTTGCCCCAGATGAGTGAGAGCTGCAGACCTGCCATTTTGAAACCCTCTCCTCTGCGTTTCTGCTTTACCTAAGCCATGCTGAGCTCCCATTGCTACGGCAGTTCAGTCTTTAATCCATACTATATGTCAGTTCAGCCTTTACTTTAATCCATACTATATGTTGTCTGTCAATTAAATGATATATGAATCTTATAACCCAGTACATGCAAAAATGCTTTACAGACCATAAGGACATTTGCAAAAGGTGATTTTTAGTACAGGAGAGAGTAACCTCTACAGAGCTGATGATGCGATTGAATACAGGGATTGAAGGAAAGAAGGATACATTTCCATCCACTCCAAATTTGGATATAGAGCCTAAATAAGTTGACAAAGAAATAAAACCTTCTTAGTAGAAATATGTAATAACAACAATGATACCTCATTAAATTGAGAATGCTGTTTGTACCGTTTCATCCTTATAATATACATACAAAGGCAGGTCAGTAAGGAAGTGTTTCTCTTGGCAGACGAACAAAGTAAAACAAAGAACAATTGTGAACATTGTCACCCACTTGTGGTTAGCCATTTGTGGCAGGACTGAAAAAGTACTCAAAAGTCCTATTTTTCCCAGGTCCATAACCCACCTTTCCACTCCTATGGAAACTATTTTTAAAAGAGAAGATCACACGTCACAGGTGAGCTTGGGAGGGAGAAAAAAATTATTAAAGTGATGACTTTTTAAAACTCTGTAGACCTAAAATACATATATATATATATATATATATATTAGAAATGTTTCCAACTCTTTTGTGGTTGCACAATTATCTGTGAGGTTGTCCAAGAGTCCCCTAAATGATGGTCCTTGCCTATAAGAAATCTCATAAGGAAACTTCAGGTGTATAAACATAGACACAGTTAATGTTACATGAGACAAGTCTATCTCTCCATTTCCATGGGGATGTCCTGAAGGAATTCCGAATTATAAGTTCTAAACAGTCATTTGCAATATTGAAAATACATGTTGATATTTCTCTCATATAAACTATAATCTTTCCTATTAGAAATTCGTTCAGAATGTCTAAATCTTCCCTAAACCAGAATACTTTTCTTATTTTAAAATTTAAAAAGTGTTGAGAAGAGCCAGTTTTCAGTGAAGATTCTCCATTCAGTCAAGGGACCCTCAGAATAGAAGAGGCGGCTCAGGCAGAGGGAGAGAAACAGGCTGATGGTGCCGAGGTGACCCGTCTGTGCAGGGTCCTCAGGACAGTGATGGATTCTCCCTGCCCACCTGGCTTAGGCAAGGGGAACATATCTGTTGGATGTCCATAGGATAGACAGCCATGGGGTGGAGAGTCAGAACAGGATGCTGCAGTGTCTCTATCAGCAGATCTTAGATATTCCAGGGGAAATTAAAGAGGGGATCTTCTGATGGAGGCGATTATAGCACAGACAGGAGGGACCAGGGTCATGACATCTTCAAAGAGGCAGAAACAACTTGGAAGAGCACCTGTGACAAGGAAATAACCACAAAAAGCAAGTTGTAGAAGTGAACTGAAACAGATGAATAAAAGCAGGAGAGGGCAGCCCGTGTACCAGAGTTGTGGTAACTTCCACAGCCTAGAAAGGAGGTGGAAAGACTATCGGCAAGATCGCTAGATGAAGAGGGAAGAGACATTGAAGGCTGATGTCACTTGTGTCAGTGGAATGTAATTGTGCTTCACAGGTACTGGACTATTGTATGAAAAGCCTTTATCCAATTCCAGTTACTTAAGAAGAGAAATTAGGAAGGTTTCCAGATAAAACATAGAAAGTCCAAAGAAATTTTAATTTTAGATAAATAAAGAATATTTTTTAGTACTGGTATGTCCCAAGTACTTAAACTAACACTTTGCAATATTTGAGACATAATAAGGAGGTATTCATTATTTCACCGAAATTCAGATTTACCTAAGGACCCTGTATTTTTATTGGCTAAATCTGGCAACCTTAACTGGGAAAAAAACAGAAAGACTGACTTCTCACGCTAAAACCTGCATAAGTCATAACCCAAAATAAACAAATGTGTTAGCACTAACAGAGTGGATACATAGGAGCAGGGAAGTTTAGATGATATTTAGGCTCATGTTCAGTAGTATCTTTGGTCCCAAAGGAACTTTCAGGTATCAATAATCTATCTTATTTTCCTTGGGAAAATTAAGAGACATCTAAGGCCTTCACAGTAGATTATATAATCTACCCGAGCCTAAAATTGGTGATCATGCAGCCACCAGCATTCACAATTGGTAATAAATATAATAGCAGTTTCTAAGACTGTAGAGAAACAGAGAATAGAGTTTTATGTGATCCCATTCATGTAGAGAAAAAAAGATAGGAAAGAGGCGTACTTGTACGAAACGCTTGCTGCCTTTCAAACCTTCTGAAACAATTCAGTTCAGCAAGTAGCCCAGCATGGTGGGGATGGTAGCGATTGCATAAGGCTGACTGATGATGCCTATATTTTGAGACTCCATTCAGGTCACACACTAATCGTGAGATGAGTCTCACACTGGTTAACCCCAAGCCCCACCTTCCTCGTGCTGGCCGAGTAATCTTCCCCTGTTCTCCTATCACACCTCACCTTACCTCTCACTTAATCCTGAACATCTATCTGGTGTCCAAGTCGAGTGCTCACTTGTCAATCTCCATATACCAGTCCATCTCCCAGATTATCAGCTCCCACTGGGCAGGGGTCAGAATTTACTAGGAACAATTAAAATGATGAATGAACTGCCCCCTTATTTAATTGTGCATTATTTACTTAGTGTGAACAAATAGAAATGAAATACAAACACTCATGAGCGTATGATAAAGCCTTAGGATATAAAGCTAATCCAAACAACAAGGAAGGCAAGAGGAAGGTAGCTCTGAGAAAGTCTGGTGGATCCGGGATATGGTATTTGAAGAATAGGAGCCACGGGGAAAGACCCCAAAGCAGATTCGAGGGTGTTGATGGGGAGAGTCAAGAGAAGGGCAGATGGTCAACAAAAACAGGGGGCAGGCAGCATGGGGACCAGGAGTAGCTGGGGGTTAAGAGGCCCCCAGATATCGTACCCTTGGTATAAAATAATAAGGATCTAAATTTGAAGAAATGTAGGAAGCAACATGAATCCAAGAAAACATTTAAGGGGAGGTCACTAGGTCTCGTACTAGGGGGACTTAGCTGGAAAGCAGAAGAGAAAAACATTGTCAGATATGACAAGAAGCTTAGAACAAGAGGGCCTAGAAAATAGCTTTTCTGGAGACAGAAACAGAGAAGTTAGGAAGGAAAAGAGAGTTTGGGAAAGAAGATAACTCTTGATTAGCTTTGCTAGAAAAAACCAACAATGGCATATTTAACTCAGTAATGCAAACAACCACATTCCCACTGCTACTATCCATTTAATTAGAAAAGATCCCTCACTTTTAACAGTTTTTATTTAAGGAAAACTCAAAAGAATATAATAGCGGATGATCTCTGGTGGAGTCTTTAATGAGTCACCATTTTAGGAAGTAAACACAGCATATAAAACTAGGAATATCCAGAGAACCTTAGATTGGTGGCCACAATTTTCACACTCCCATACTTCCAATAGTAACTGAGTAGTGACATGTGTAATGTAAGTCCCCAAACTAGTCATTTAAATGTGGAAATAAAGCAACATTTAAATAGGGGAGACAGCATTTTGAATGTTTGCCATGTGCTCAGAAACTCAAAACAGCAAGGTAGTAGACTGCACTTTTTAAGTTTTTTGATCATTGACAATGAAATTTTACATTTGCTGTCACCATAATGAGCTACAATGGTAAATTTAGAACTTAATTTAGATTTGTTAATAGAAATCAATGACTGAACAATTCAAGATTTATCCGTTAATTATAATTTAAAATATGTTGCCTAAACATGGCATAATACCTGTGTACAAGCCAAAGGAACCATGAGGAGAAATCCCATTAGGTTCTCAACAAAACAGACCAGATTCAGAGACTGGCAGGCTGGTACCTTTGCTCCCCAGCTAAAACAGCTGTACCTTGTAGAGTTAGTTTCTCAAACTTTGAAGCTTTATATTGTTGATGACACTCCAGGAACAGTTTTTGTAGACCAACTGGTATGACTGGGTGGTCTCCAGGTGG
Source organism: Orcinus orca (assembly GCF_937001465.1). Lineage (NCBI taxonomy): Eukaryota > Metazoa > Chordata > Mammalia > Artiodactyla > Delphinidae > Orcinus > Orcinus orca. The sequence goes on along the minus strand of NC_064571.1, from coordinate 88,484,541 downwards.
CAGACACCTGCATCCTCATTTGCATGAACACAATTCCTCTTTAATCTGGTGATGATGTAAAGAGCAAAGACAATTTTTGGCATCTCACTTTCTGATTCTGCTTTGGAAACTGCCTAGACGTACATTGCAGGCAATTTGCTCTTTTCAGCACACACAAAAGATGGATTCATTTAGGCAAAAATTAGAGTGACTAACTGCATATCTGACCTCCAAAATGCATCGGTGTTTCTTTCTTTTTTTTTTTTTTTCTATTGTGTAAGCTCGAAGGATTTATAGAGTTGGAGGGTTCCACTCAAAACACCAGCGTGAGTCCTGGTCTTTTGTCATTCTTGTTCCCTCCATCTCCCTACACCTTCTACACATGCCCAGAGGCCCTATCTGACCAACTGAAAAAAAATTAAATCTAGGATTTAAGGCCACAGTAGAGGTGTTATATAAGAACCTGTCTTGTTAATGTTATGTCTGTTCTTATAAAGCTAGCAATGAAACATTTACTGTGAAAAGGCAAAAAAATAAAGCAATAAGAAGTGTCTTGTTTTTATGAGTATTCACTACAAGCTAAATCATTTCTGGCACTGTGTTTTATTACCTGTGCAAACTTCTCCAATTTAATCTCTCTGAACTTCTCTTTTTAGAATAGAGACATTTACCAATCTTAGGGGACATGAGAAGTAAAATGAGAGCAGTAGTAAAATCATGCCCTATACTAGAGTTTGTTAAATGCTGGCTCTCTTCCCTGCTCCAGTTCTGGTTCTGTTCTGGACAGTCAACGTCAAGCCTACCGGGCAGTAGCCAGGAGAAAGTCAGTATCCTCCAGGCGAGGGGAATCTCATCCTGTCCCAGTCCCTGCATCCTGACCAGAGGCAGCTGTGGCTGGAACAGAAACCCGCACGACAGTCACAGCTGTGTGGCTGCCTTGCTCGGTCTTTAACACCAGACATAGTGAATGGTGAAATGATGGTCAAGCAGGATTTATGTACAGTCAGCATCTCTTTATCCCAAAGGTCTGAAGTTATAAACAGGCTAAAAATGAATGCCTTTCATCAGCTTTAATTTTCTAATGCAGTGACCCATCCTAACACTGTGTAATAACAGGTCCCAGAGTGACAATTAAAATAAATCACCCTATAGAATATGCCATTAGAAGCATTCACGCCTCATCAGTAACCGAATTGTCTTATATAATGTATCTTAAGAAAATATTTATAACTTTAGCTTCAGCTCCCCAAAGCACAATCTGATTAATATTCTGCCCTTGTTGTAGGTTTCTCGGAAACGGAAACATGGTTCAAATATTACTTTCCAGGTGACAGTCTAATTTTGTTTTAATGAGGAATACCAATGGCTAATCATGAACCAATAGCTATTGATCTAGAATGGATTACCTTCCCACAGAGCCCAAGAGGAAGATGAGCCTTTGCACATCCCTCCCTATTTAAGAAAAGCTCTTGAATGACTGAGCCCATTTTTCCCTTTCTTGATAATGGGGATAAAATCTTTCTGAAGGGACTTTGAAACATAAAATCTATTCCTCTTTCACTCTGTAAAAACTTTATCCTAAGTGTCAAAAGAATATATTGACAGAAGCTGGTCTGGGGTGAAGAAGCCTTGGGGGTCATTCCATCATGATTCCTCACCCTGTACCTCTCAAGGGAAACTCAAGGGAGGTTCAGGCAGCTTGACCATCTCCTGAGGAGTCTCTCAGCTCCTATGGGCTAAGACAGCCTAGTATAAAACCTAGAGAAAGACACCAAAGCAGCATATTTAAGTAAACGATTTACTTTGGCAAACACCGCAAAGGGCTTTGAGGTGACCTGTGTTGCAATGAGTTGTGGCCACAACTGCTGTAGTCCAATGACACAGAAAAAATTAGGCATAGACCTTGGAGACCAAGGCATGGTGTCTTGTTCAGCTTGGGTGGCTGTAACAAAATGCCACGGACTGGCCATCTTAAGCAACACACACTTATGTCTCACAGTCCTGGAGCCCACAAGTCCACGATCAGGGAGCAGCATTGTGGAGTTCTGGGGAGAGATCTGCCCCTGGCTTGCAGGTGGCCGTCTTCACAGTGCTCACACCTGGCAGGAAGAGAGCCCTGGTGTCTCTTCTCATAAGGACACTAATCGCATCCCAAGGTCTCCGTCCTCATGACCTCATTTAGCCTAATTAACTTCCAAAGGCCCTATCCCTCCCCTCTGGGGGTTAGGGCTGCACCATACAAATTTGAGGCAGTCACGTACAGTCCATAACACATAGCAAGGAAATGTCTGGCAGCCAAAGACCTTGTTGATATGGCCCTGCTCCAGGTAAGAGGTTTGAAAGGCAGCTAGTCAGGGATTGACTCATCCTGGGACCTGAAGTTCAGGTGATTTCCTCATTCCTTGAAGACTATACTACTCGAGTCTTAGAGGTGTGTCTCCTCATATATATGCTTCCCACAAACCTTTTTGTTGTTGATTTTCTAGTTTGACAGTACCCTGAGATCTCAGCAATTAAGGTGAATTCAAAGAGATAGTTTTATGAATCATGGTTTCCAGACCAGATTTTGTGTTCTGACCTAGCTTACATATACTCCACGTTTCAAAGAACTACACAGGAAATGCGGATACAAGGGGACCTCTAAACCCACGGCCAAGAGGAAATCAGATCAAGTGTGCCTTCTGAGGTCCAGGGCACAAGTCCCCAGACTCCAGCTCTGCCAGCTGGTATTTAGAGTCTTGGCTTTTGAGACTCTTTTCTTCACTACTAAGGAAAGATATAAATATTCTGAATTTGAAATCTCTACGTTATTTACCTTCCTAATTTTCAATGTCCTATTTTGCTAAATAGATAAAACACCTGCAAACAGCCTGAAAGGGTAGCAGTAAGAATTAATGGGATTACATGTACAGCAATGTCAGCCTGGAGAGAGAGAAGCATTAATATGAATACATCGGCCTCTTCTGAACAAGTGTGTTATGTTAACAATTTTCTAGCAAATTTCTCCCTGACGCATCACTGGAAGCCTTCTGAATGCAAAAGCCTTGACCTTTTGAAGAGGACTTCATCTTCACGATGATTTGTTTTCTATGGATTTGTCACACCACACAACCCTGTTTCCCACCCTCGCTCTCCTTCTCGCCTCAGAGTAGTCACTCAGAGAACCTCTTCTGTAAGATGAAGAGGCTTTCAGAAAATCCTGGTTCTGAGAGGAAGAGGGAGAAGTAGGAGGAAGACATTGCTTCTTTACTTCAACATGGAAACGTGCAGACCTTCTTCAGGATTATAATTAAAAACCCCAGGAAACTGCTTTTCGGGGCCACACAAAGGGAATTTTGGAAAATGGTAGTCCACATCGGGACCCTGGCTTTCTTCTCTGCAAAATAAAGAGATTGGATTAAACGATGTCTACTATCCCTATTGAGTTCTAACATTTTATCCTTTACTGTTCGCTGGGCATTTAACTAGACTCTCGAGTTTGGTTTGGTAGAAGGTGGAGGTTGGCAGCAGCTTGTGAGTCTGCACAGTGGTCTCTGGAGCAGAGCTCCTCCAGAAAATTCTTACAGGGCAAAAATACATATATTTCCCACTCCCTTGATTTTACTTGTCTCCCTAACCCTGCAAGCATCCCTTCCGCAGACTGGTCCATAGGGAGGGGAAAGAGATAGATCCAATAGAAATCTTACCTGAGTGTAGAGGATAAGAAACCCTCCCTACTGAAAAGTTTGCATTTCAAAGCATTCCGTCTTGTGACTACTCAAAAGAGAGAAAGCTTTTTGCTACTTGGTAGAGATTTGTGTTTGTCCTGAGGTACTTATTGGCAAAACCAGACCTTGAACCATTTCCTAAGAAGCCTCAACGTGTTTGGGTGAGAAACAGCAGAGGATGCTAAGATTAGCATCATTAACTAGTATGCTTAAGGCCACGGAGCACTAAACTGCAGAGCTAGGAACAGGATAGAGGCCCCGGGGCTTTCCTGGCCACGTGCCTGCCGAGATCCAATCCCTAACTCCCACCGGCCAGGGCTTTCTCTTCCTTCAGCTCAGAGACAGTGGCAGCACCAGCCCAAGGCCTGAGCTTTTTTGCGAAGCTTCTCTAACTCTGCACTCGCACTTGTTGCTGTGGTGACTGATGGACAGAAAACAGGGGCAACCACTTGTCTATCGACTGAGTGAAAACCAAGTGAAGACTTTATCAGACAGATACTGGAAACAAATATATATGCAGCTATTTTGTTAAGAAGGTCTTTCCCTCCTTATTGCATTTGGTTTAGAAGATTTGGAAAATGATACAGGCAAGAGATTTATGCATCCCGTGGACTCAAAGGACTAACAGGATGTGGAGATGCCCTCCAGATGGGCCTGGAGCTTGGGGTCACTGGGCCACTTTCTCTTAATCCAGTCCCAAAACAATCATCATACGCATTGTTTGTACCCGATGAGTGGCAGGCGTGGAGCCAATGTCTGCAGAATGGTCAGGAGAGAGGTTTTTACTCTTCCTGGAATTTTCAGTGCAGTTCACGAGCTCTTGGGTTCGCCCACAGCTCTGTGACCTGGAGACTACGCCACCATCTGTGAGCAGAAAGCCCTAGAAAGGGAGGGAGGGAGGGAGGGAAGGAAGACCACTGTTCAAAGATGTGTAAGCAAGGTAACTCTAGAGGTTGGAGAAAAATCCTAAGCTTAATATGGATCTGCACTCATATTTCTTCAAAATCCTATATGTCCTCACTCTGCTTTAAAAAACCCAAAATTTAAGATCACAGACAAACTAATATGCTAAGATTTATGAAAAAAAAGATAACAAGAAGATGGAGTTCCACCTCTCATCTCCCACTCCAATCAAAGGCTTTGGAAATTATATGGAATGACTCTGCAATATATGTCTTCAAATATTAAAATGTTTATAGTCATTATGAAGTGCTGCCATAACTAAATCAGTTTAATAATTGATTGACTAATGCAATGCTCTGATATTGGCAGGCCAGAGCGATCCTTTTATATAAGACGGCATGAATGCCCACGTATTTTACATCTTTTTTATTAGTTCACTGTGTTCTCATGTTCAATTATTTTAAAAGTATTCCAGTACAGTATGTGTCTTTCTCCAAAGCATTTACATGCCCATGACTTACTCTGACTTAGATACTTCATCCTGCTGCACAGAGAGTTTGTGGAAGAAACCCTGTTCCTGACTTGATTATCCAAGTTTAGAGCATCAGGCTCCAAAGTGACATGCTCATGGTTTGCAGCAAAGCTATGGCTAAAGGCAGAGAACCATTTAACACAGCTGGTCAGTGGTAAGGTAACAAGGAGGTCTCCGTGCCCTGATCCCCTGTGAAGGCTGAGGTGTGTGGATGGCCCTGAGTTTCCTTAGACTCGCCCCAGCTTCTCTGTACTAGCAGAGCAGTGACGGTGCCTTATCTCTTGATTTGTGTGCTAAGACAGTACAATTAAAAAAAAATTGAGTCAGAAAGGTATTTGTCGAGTTCTGTTGTTGTTCCATAGCAAAAGGTACCCAATTCATGACTGAGAGCATTTGACTCTGAATATTCTGAAACTGTCTTATTACCTTTGATTTTCAGGCTGACGCATCTCTCGAGCTTGTCCACCACAGAAATGAAAGCCTCTCAAATGGCATTTATGTGCGGGATCTAAAAGGTATGAGACAAAGGCATGCATTTCATTCAACAAGAGTTCTGCTTTCCCAGAAATGATCACACAATCAGTTCTGATGATTTCAAGGCTATACGGTGTCTTAAAGAGCAGTTCCTCCTGCTAAAGTGAAAGCTTGAGTGTAATGCGTTTGGGGGTGCATGTCTGTGTGCGCATATGTACGTGTGCATGTGTACACGTGTGCATGCACATGTGCAGGTATGTTTGAGAAAGTAAGCCAGCACCTGCTTTGCTTTGTGTTCAAGCTTTTATAACACACTACATCTGATCAGCCAGTTTCCTTCATTCTGGGGGACAGGGGTTGTTGTTACGGCTCTGGGGCCAGTATCCCAGATGAGGGATGCTCCTGTCCTGTCCTACGTTGTAATTTGCTGTCCTTCCTACTAGCTGTCCTGTGAACTTAAACATGGTTTGTACTGTCCCCAGCCTCACAAACATATCAAAAGTCTTAAAGCCAGTGTACCCTTTGGCCCAGCCATGCCAAATCCAAAGGTGTGCCTAGAAGAATCACTAGGGATGTGAGCAAAGATATAGTAATAAAGGATGTTTTGCATAAATACCTCCTAATAGAGAATTAGTTAAATAAATCATAGCTTGTCACATCTGAATATATAATTTCTTAGAACCTTGTGCTACTCAGGTCATGGGGGGAAGGAAGGTTGAAGTGGGAGGCCAGGAAAAGCTGAAAGAAACCAGGAGCTTTAGCAAGTCTAAGAGGAAAACTTGGAGAGTGTTTTAGTAAACCCAAGTAGTTAACTGGCATTTGTGTGTTTTTCTTATCTCCATTACGTCAAGAAATAGAAAACATTCAGAGTAAATTGTGTGGATAAAATGCAGGGCCATGCCAAGTCCATGTGTGGGTACCCGTTAGCACATATATTCAAATCTCAAACATTTCCCTGAGGAAAAACATCTTTCATTGGTGTTGTCCAAGCTGGGAGATGATTGGGATGAGAGAATTTTGAAAGAGTGAACCTAGAGGTGAGACTCACAGATTCAAAGTGCCTTCTAGGAAGAAGAGAAATTAAAAAAAAAAAAACACTTTCTTCAGCTTTAAGTGAGGACAAGAAACCTAGTGGCTGTGGGCACATTAGGGCACCAGTCTTAACCAGTTGGGGTTGAGGGATCATCCTTACCCTGCTGAAGTGATTGACCACTTTCCCCTGAATTCTTGAGGCTTAGGGAATGGCAGACAAGAGTGGGTTTTAGTCCCCATGGACCTACAAGGCACATTTGAAAGTCACTCCTGGATTTCTCGAGAACATCCATGCTTGTAGCTCACAGCCAGAGATTCAGAGTCAGTTGGTCTGGGGTGGAACACAGATATTTGAATTTATTTTTAAAGTTCCCTTGTGTTTATAATAATATAAAGGATCATTGTAAAGCTCTTGGCCTGAGGCACTGGAAGAATGGATTGCCTGAGTTTTGCATCCTTGTCCTAGTTTACCACGTAACTGCTGAAGCATGGATTTATTCTGTTATCTCAACAAATATTTATTCAGAGAAAACAATGCTCCAGATGCTATTCTGGACACTTGGTACGTGTTAGAAAAAGATAAAAGAAAAAGAAAAAAACATTGCTATGGCTAAGCTTCAATTATATCAGGGGATACAGAAAATTAAGCCAAAAGCATGACACACAAATATTATAAAGTAATACATGCCATTAAAAAAAATAACAAAGTGAGCGGACTTGAGATTGTACAAGGGGTAGGAAGCAGATTTCGGTATTAACGTGAATCGTGTTAGCCCTCACTAAAAGCTAGACCCTTGAGAAAAATCTTGAAATTGGTAATGAAAGAATATTCCAGGCAGATAAGACAGCTAGTGCAAATGCCCTAAGACTGGATTTGACACATGTGCTCAAGACACAAAAAGGTGACCAGTGATGTTTGAGCAGGATTGATGAGGTGAAAAAATTACAACCTAATTTGGAAAGATAAGGGGAATCACATTCATTATAAAGGGCTGTGCCATTGTAAGGACTTTGGCTTTTACTGAGAAAAATGGGAAGCCAAGGGAGAGTTTGCAGTCAAGATCATCAAACATGATTTAACTTATATATTTAAAGCACCAATTTCACTGTTATACTGAGTCTGAAGTAAAGATGACGGATGTAGAAGTGAGATCAGTTAGCAGACTATAGCAATTCCCTGGGCCAAAGGTGGATGGTGGCCTGAACAATTGTCTCAGAGGCAGAGGTGGAGCTAAGTGGTCACACTTTGCACATACTTAGATACTAGAGACAGCAATATATTCTAGAGATTAATGTAGAAAGACAGAGAAGGATAAAACGTGACTCTAAGGTTTGCCTTTGGTCTAAGCCAACTGGAAGGAGTGTATTGTCTTTAACAGAGAGTGATGGTTGTAATAAAAATGGTTTTGGGGGACAGCATGAGTTCAGTTTACGTTATGTTGCGTTTAAGATGTTTATGAGGCTAGTGAGATGCCAGGTACATGTTGGATCTATGGATGTAGAGTTGATAAAAGAAGTTTGGGCTAGAGATATAAATTTGGGCATCAGGAGCATAAAGAGGTAGTATTTAAAGTCATGAAAGGAGCATAATATAGCTTTTTGTGTCTTTTTTTCTTTTCTTCCCCAATTGGAAGGACAATTCTGGAGGGCAGGTTCTTTTTATTTCATCTATTATATTATTTGGGTATTGATATATTAATTTAGGTATTGATATAGGCAGATATTTTATAATGTATGTATCCACTCACCTATCCCCAAAGTATAAGATTTAAAAAATAATTCAGTGACTATTTTAGGGTTGTGGTCTATGACCTAATATTCATTAGAATTCTAGTATCCATCCCTAGCTAGACCCAAACACACAGAGGTGAAAGCTTTATTCCTGAACCAAACTCACTTTTTCAGTTGACTGATAAACAATAGTTTTTAATCACAGCAGAGAAGCTGAAATAAACAGGTGAAATTTTTCTGAGAACATGGCAGGCATATAACTAAAAAATCTAAGCGGGGATCTTACTCTCTGTGTTAGTTTTCTGTGGGTGTTGTGACTACTTACCAAACACTCAGTGGCTAAAGACAACAGAACTTTATTCCTTCACAATTCTGAAAGATGGAAGTCCAACATCAAGGGCTGGCAGGGCCGGGAGTCCTCTGAAGGCTCTAGCGAGAGTATTTCCTGGATGTTTCCAGCTCCTGGGTCTCCAGGCATTCCTTGGCTTGTGGCAGCATCACTCCAATCTCTGCCTCTGTTTTCACACGGCCTCTTCCCTGTCTGTCTGTGGCTTCTTTGCTATTAGCCAGGACACGAGTCACTGGGCTTACAGTCACCCTAAGTCCACCATGATCCGATCTTGAGGTCCCTAACTTAATCACATCTGCAGAGACCTACTTCCAAATAAGGTCACATTGTGAGATTCCAACTGAACACCAAGTTGTGGGGGACACTGTTCAACTGACTATACTTTCTAACCCAGCACTCCCCTTAGTCTAAGAAAACAGTAATGTATTTAAATAAGGACACATATACAGCAATTTCATCCAGCATTATTTGTGAGAGCAGCAAGGAAGGAAATGTTCTAAACATTCTAAAGGAAAATAGGTAGCATACATGATAATATGAACTTATATAGAACTTATATAGAAAAACACTTAATGACATGAGGGATTGTCCATGATACTTTTAAAAGAATGCCAGTTTATATGTACATTATAATTACTTTTGGAAGGGAAAATAGAGTTTACTATATGGATACAAGTAGGGAAAATCTGTGCAAAGAGTACACGTCCACATTTAATAAAAATTGCTGGATTTAGAGATTATAAGAGGTATTTTTAATGCTTATTTTTATATGTATTTGAATAATGTAAATTCTTTAGAAAAAGCTTTTTTTTTTTGCGGTACGCAGGCCTCTCACTGCTGCGGCCTTTCCTGCTGCTGAGCACAGTCTCCGGACGTGCAGGCCCAGAGGCCATGGCTCACGGGTCCAGCAGCTCCGCGGCATGTGGGATCCTCCCTGACCGGGGCACGAACCCGTGTCGCCTGCATTGGCAGGCGGACTCTCAACCACTGCGCCACCAGGGAAGCCCCCAAAAAAGCATTCTTTATTTATAGTTTAAGAAAAAAAAATCAAGTCTGTCAAAGAAAAATACAACAAAAAACAACATAAAATGGAATACTAAAAGGAAAGAGAGATGAATTCTAATTGATCTGCTCTTGTTTAATTTTAGAATTTGAATACTAGATCAATTGATACACATAATTTATTCATCTGTACTCTTAAATAAATTCATGATAAAGAATAGTGAATAAAAGATTATAAATATGTATTAGTATAAAAGTAAGAAATAGCTGTGTTTTAATTTCAGTATAAATAATTCCTAAGGAACAGAATAAAAATTATTTTGTAAATTAGTGTGAAAGTTGAAACATTCCAATATTAGATAAGGTCTTGAATGACAAGTATATATTTTAGTCACTTTTCTCCAGTCTACATTTAGTTCAGATGTAGGTGCATTGAAGGAATGCTAAAATATTTATTCAATGAATGAGTGAACATTGTAGGAGTCTTAATCAATAATTAAAATATATTTTCAATGATCACTCTTGTAAAGACAAGAGTGTCCTATAACTAACCAGTTTGGAAAAACTATCTCAAAGAGCTTTCTACTGCCCTCATTTTTTACAGTAAACCATCATAAAAACAACACTTCATCTGGGACCCTCCAACCCCACCCCTCGTTCTTTCCCCAGCACTCATCCAAGTCCTGGGCTCCTGGAGAATTTCAAACTTCGCTAGGGAGAGATCTGGTTTTGAGAATGCTTATATTCTGGCTTTCACTCCAGTGTTACTAACAGTTGGTTCTGGGTTGTGGTTGTAAGGAGGCTTTATAAATCAGCTTATGTTCTTTATGCTAAAGCTCAGAGAAACACATATGTCATGAGGATGTTTAATCACTGTAGAGATTCGATTACTCACAGAGAAGAGAGTGCAGCCGTGTTGGGAGTTCTCTCTTTGGCCATCCACATACATGAACACAAAGAAAAGGGAGACAATACAATTTTGAGTTAGCCATCAAGTCATTTTAAAATCAAATCTTTCCCTACCTTTTTCCTATGAGATTGAATCATTTTTTGAGTATATGTGTTTAAATCACAAGATGATCTTGGTGCCCAAGATGTAAGCCATCTACAATTTTATTTTAATTATCTGCCTCTGCCCATCACTTAAATACTGGTGTTCCCTTGCATTGTAACCATAAGGTCTTTGTTGCTCCATCTTTATGTGGAAATTAAGTGATCCTATCAACTCCTGGACATTTAACTATCATCTTTTTACAAAATGATGACTAGATCTCTCTATTCCAGATTTCTCCTAATTTCCAGATCTGTATCCCAGTCTGTATCCCACATATATTTTATGCCCAGCTGAATCCATTTCCACTTCCTAAATCTTTCTTTCCTTTAGTGACGAGAGAGACAGAGGGCTTCGTCTAGGAGAATGACTTAATGGATACACCAGGTCCTCAAGAAAGAAATATGCAATCAATCTAGATTTCTCCCCTCTGTATTCCTCACTTCCAATATTCACACCCACAGGGTTTAATGCATTAAAAAGGAGCTCCCTAAAATTTTTCTCTACTTCATCTCCACTATCTATCTATGTATCAGGCTAAAACCGTCTATCAGGTGGGTACCGTTCTTGTCTCCAGTTCATTCTTCCTAGGCTGGGCTAACCGTTCCAATGTAATCCCTTAAAATATTATCAATCCCCCATTCTCAACTTGGTAAATGTGTCACCACACTCCAAAAATGTACTTTAACTCAGGTATGTCCCCCATAGGAGAGTGCCTCTAAGTCTTAATTTCAAATTTTGATATCATCTATCTATTTAAAGAATATGTGTAACTCTGGATAGATATTCTGACGTAATTGGTCTGGGATGGAACACACATACTGTAGGTTTTTCAGTACGTAGGCAAGGTTTGGAATTCCTGGGGTAAGATGTAGCAGATGCTATGAATCGGTCCTTAGCCCAAATCTCTGTTTTGTCCTTTCCACCTTCACCATATCTTCATATTCAGGTGGGAAAAGTTTTGTGAGCTGAGATTAGACTCCATCAAGGTAACAGATGCTCCTTTCTTTGGTTTGTTGAGAGGGCTCCAAACACCTCCCCCTCAATCCTTTGCTCCATCAATCATGGGGCACAAGTGATCAGATTTAAGGATTTGTATTTTCATGCATGCTCCAACAGCAAATCTGTGTTGGACTGAGGAGGGGCCTGTTTATTTGAAGAGAAGCAGGACACCTGCACTTTGGAGGTTTCTCAAACACCATGCTGACCAGACCTGAACTCCTTATTGGTAAGCTGAGTGATCAGTGATCAATATCTGCCAGGAACCCAACCCCAAAATCCAGGAAAGAAGACAGGACCTGGAAGTGGTATTTCCAGAAGAATGGCTAAGATGGGGCTAAAATCAATTGAGAATAAGTATCATTAAAAAAAGATGAAGAAAATGGTAGTTTTGCTTGTGGACTAAAAGCAAAACTTATCCATAGAGTTTCATAGTTTAACTCAACTGACTCTTCAGTGCATGAAGAGCTTGCCTCCTCTTGACATGTGACCTAATCAATGATACGGTGTGAGTTGATGGTTTTCTTCTTGACGCTTGTCACTATTTGCACGCACATATTACGTACGCAATGTCTATTTGTTCAATGTCTTCCTCATCCACCAGACACGCCCTCTGGAGTCTGTTTTTCTCCTCCCCAATGTGAAGCATCAAGAGGTACTTGCTTAAAACTGGACGAGGCCCTGTGTGTTGTGTGAAGAGGGGGTAAGGCCACATAAGCACATTATACTCTGTCCACATATATAAATGAAAGGCAGAGTCTTTCTGATGAAAATAAAAAAACAACACCCCTGGGCCTTCTGCCCCATGAATGATGCTTAAATCTTACATTTCTCATATTTCAATATGACAAGGAGATGAATATGCTCTTTTTGGATACCTTCCAGTTTGAATTCATGCTTCCAAAAATTTATATTTTGGTGACAGGAGCCCCAACTTCAAGTGAGAGCATATTTAAAAAGTGTATCCAGTGATTTCTCTGGGCAGTGAGATTTCTATATCACACAGTGATATGTTGTCATTTGAAACAAAATTGGTGGTTCACCAGACTACAAGTTTTGTGTGGGCTAACCGACAAATTCCATCACCACTCAGAATTATTCTGGATAACATCGCTAACCTGACTGTTGATTTGCACTTATTCAGTATTCAAGGATTGGTTTTTTTTTTCAAAAAGAAATTTTGCCATAGAAATAAAAGATGTACTTTTTTTCCTTTAAAAAGTTACAGCACAAAATAATTTGGATTCTTGGTGAAGAAGCTCGAGTGAAATTGAGTGGATCATTCATTTCTGCAGCCAGTTCCCCATTTCACACCTTTTAGGCTCCAACTCAAATTGACCATCCTTTTCCCCAACCGATCCATCCCAAATCCTCGATAATGTAATAGACAAAATGGAAACAATTGAGGCTTTCTCATTGTATTCAAGCATTTGTATAATTGTTGCACATTCTGACTTGGAAACTCTTAAATGACTAATATTAAGTTTATTTCACCAAGGAGAACTAAATGCACAGGCACTTATATCTGACAACAGTGGTTCAGAATGACTAGGCTGTTAAAAAACAAACAAACAAGCAACTACTTAATGAAAACATAATATATATGCTCCAACTAAACGTGATGCATCTCAAGTCCACATAAAAGATAAAGATACATAAGCAAACAACATAAACCCACTATCTCTATTTAAAAGTGGTAAAACATTCATAAATGCAAAATATCTTATAGAGCATTTAAGTCGATGCATTTTACCACCTGCTACATGTTAAGTTCTCAATTGTGATGTCATGACTCAAAATGTTACTCTGGCTTTTTTTAAAAAAACAACAAATGATTTTCACATACATGCATACACACACACACACACACACACACACACACACACACACACATACTGCCTTCATTTAAGTCAAATTCCATGATATAAATCTACTCAAGCACGTTAAAGTTATGTTCAGAGAGATCCTTGCTCATACATCAAGAAATGCCTCTTTTAAAACTGCATCCATCACGTTCTTCATAGTAACTTAAGGGACTTCCCTGGTGTTGCAGTGGTTAAGAATCGCCTGCCAATGCAGGGGACATGGGTTTGAGCCCTAGTCTGGGAAGATCCCACATGCCGCGGAGCAGCCAAGCCCGTGCACCACAACTACTGAGCCTGTGCTCTAGAGCCCATGAGCCACAACTACTGAGCCCACGTGCCTAGAGTCTGTGCTCCCCAACAAGAGAAGCCACCGCTCCTCCCAACTAGAGGGAAAAGCCCAGTCACAGCAACAAAGACACAACACAGCCAAAAATTAATTAATTAATTAATTAAAAAAAACAGGAACTTAAAATCTTCTTACTTAAAGAAAGATACTAACCTTTCTATATTTGTAAATAAAACAAAGGCTTGATAAATAGATGATAAATCAGATCAGATCTCATCACATTTGACAAGCACAAATGGTCTTTTTTTTTCTACTACAGATGATTCTCACCAACGTGGATGCTGCTGCCTTATGTAATAACTCAATGATATTTTTGGCCAGAATATCAGGAAAGGGATGTCAGGAAGATTTTTGCCAACTAAAGTTTTGTTTATTTATCTTAACATTTAACAAAGGATATTAGCAGGGATTGAACAACAATAGCCACAAAAAAACAAAGGAAAAACTCACCCCAAATCCTCATACCTCCAAATGAAAGACTTTATCAAGATTTCAAAATACTATTGGAGACATCAAAAGAGCTGTTAGATAGCTACTTAGATAGAAATCTGTGTTTTCAAACTCATTTTCTATAACCAATATACCACCACATCTAGTCAGAGGAAGGATTATTCTTTCCATCAAAGTTATCCCCTTGTTTCGGGAAATTAGGAAGAGTGAGGGCCGATATGAAGATCTGCTTTATCACCATCTGGGAGGTTGGGAAATGCACACTGATGAAATCTATTCCCATCTTTTGGATTTATCAAGGATTTCTGATGTAAGAACAGTGTCACTATTCTGAATTTATTCAAATTTCTCATAGAGGTGCTTTTGGGTCTGTTTTGCTCCAAATACAGTGTATTTAAGAAAAGAATACCAACACATTAAAAATATGAAACTGCTATAGAGATGCCAAAAATCTCACATCACATCCTCTTTTGGATTAAGGTAAATTGAAGAAACTTGTTCAAAAAGGGAGTAAGACGTTGGATAAAAATAAACCCCACACCTCTATAGATAGTTGAAATGAATACCTCTAGAATGGAGCCTGTGCAGTCAGTATTTTCAAGAAGTGACTCCTCAATCAGGTTGTCAAGGCAGCAGGTTTTGAGAGAATGAGGCCCAAAGCTGATGGGTTGTGCAAGCCATGGGGGTAGGATGGGGCTAGAATGTGAAGGTCTGCATTGCTACACGGCATCGAGTGGCTTAAGGGATGGGAAAGGATACACCTTGTGTAAACACAGAGACTACCACCGACAAAAGACATAGACAATTGCTCAGTTTGATCCGCCCCCATTCCACCCACCTTCTCACCCCAATACCTGCATTTTACAAAGGAATAAACAGAGTGGATATTGTAGTTTCCCAGGTTACATGGACAACCACTGGACAAGAGAGCCTAGAGCTCAATTTCAGGCTTGTCTTCCAAGGCACGAGGATCTCCTCAGTGCTTCGAGAATTCCATTCATTTCAAACAAAAAATAAGAAGCAACAGGGAAAGGCGCCATAAAATTCTGCTTTTCCCTGAAAGACAAAATTCAGAATGGAGTTAAAGGCAGAGTCCCCAAAGGGCCTTTTCTCATCACACAAATTCATTCTCAAAGCAAACCATTTGAAACCAACAAAAGGTACTGCAACCCCATCTAACAATATGGGTGAGTTTGCTGTGATACAACTAAAAACCAGTGGAGAGAGACTGGGAAACTTACTGGAAAGTGAGGGGAAATGATATAATCTATTGATGGACCTCAGAACATGTGCTGCGCTAATTGGAGACTCAATGAGGCCATGCAACAGTGGGCAGATGGAGTGTCTTGACCACTTGTACAAGCTCATCTGAGAGAGACCCAGGAGGATGTAGAAAGGGCGCCAGGCACAATCTGAAGGCTAGTTCTGAGTGCCACCTCTGTCGCCACATGGCCCTGTTCTCCTGGTCAAACCCTTTAAGCCTTTTGAGCTGCAACCCTCTCATCTTAAAACCCAGAAACAACATGTATCCAACCTAGTTCTGCACAGAGATGCTATAAAAGCCAAAATGAGATATGTCAGAAAACACCTTATCAGCTCTAATTTCTGTGCACTTCCGTTCATCATTTTTTGAATGAGGAAAGAACTGAAGCTATACTAAAATATCTTGATTCTTGTTCTGCAGAGATAAAGGGCTTATGGAGAGGAGTTACTATTAGATGCCCAAGAATTGTTATTACTTTATTCTGCTTTTGCTCACTTCATATTAGTCAGGCTTGCATATTACTGGTTAAGATTGAACTTTGCTTAGGAAACAGTTTCTAGAGAGTGCCTTGGTCCTAGTTGGCCAAATACCATCTTGGTATTTGCTTATGGCCAAGATTTTGGTAAAGAAAATGGAACCCTGATGGATCATGCCATTTGAAAGAAGGGAATTTGAACAGTGGAGAATTTCACCCGTGTATTCACCAGTTGTCTTCAGGTCACACTCTCTGTCTCTTCAGGCAGAAACTCCACAGAGAAAAAAAAATCCACCCTGTTTCTCCTGGGGATACCTGCAGAAAGTCAACTATATTTAGGCAGCCCTGATTTTCTTGGGTGTTTATCCTTTGTAAGGGTTGCTACTACACCAAAAGTCTCTCATGGGTGTACATGGGCTTGATGGGACCTGCTTCTCCGGCACTGCATGATCAAAAATGTCCAAAAAGAGTGGTCCAATGAGAAACCTTAAGAAGGAAGGAAAAGAGAAGGGGAGAAAGGATCTTTGAATGAAACAATGAAACTACATCTTGGAATTGGGTCACTGAACCCAGATCAAATCTGACAGTGGATTTTGTGAGGTGGGGGAACGGCTGTGTGTTTCTGGGTGTATCACCCAGGAATCACATGCATGGGTGGCCTCTGAAAACAGGGGATCAGCAAATAAGGCTGTGGCTCCCACAGTATGTGTGTTGTTCCAACTTATTAATAACTTGATTATTGTAAATTTACCAAATTAATTCAACTATCTCCTCCTTTTATGCAATGAGTTTACTTCAGGACTTCTTAGAGGTAATCTTTTTTTGTAATGCTGGGTACCTCACCTTGCTGAATTTCTTCTGTAGATACTTCTTGGAGCGTGTGCAATGCTTTGGAAAAAAATTGTACTGGTAACAAATTCACGAGAAGAAACCAGGACTTGAGATGGCCAGCATTCCCATGCAAGTGCGATCCGAGTGTTGTTTTTGCTTTTCACTCCAGCTTAAACATGATTTGCAATTCAGAGTTGTAACTTGTTATGGTCAAAAAAAGTCTCTATTGTCTTCTGATGCACGAGGATGCCAGTGGATTGACTTTCTCTGACTGGGGGGAAGGACGGAGCTGGTAAATCCGAGTCAATCCCGGCATGGGCAGGCCAAGGGCCTGGCTTATCTAAGGTGCCATTCAAAGAACACTCAACCTCAGGAATATGGTCCTTCGCTGCCCGAGCCGACTGCCTCACTAGCAGACCCTGGGCTGTCCACTGCGTACTTCTCAGTCTTAATTCCCTTATTAAAAATGAAAAAGAAAAAATATTAATTTATATAATTCCGCCATTAAAAAAGAAAAAACAAGTATTAACATACTTTAGAGTTTTAAACTCTAAAATATTGTAATTCTGTAAATTCATTGAAGGTTGAGAGCTGCCAAGCCTTTCCCCTGCCTCAGCTCAGAGTGTGTTTCCCTGGGAACGACTCTGAAATTTGATAAGACACTTGTCTCAGGTCCAAGAAAATTACCTTAACCTACCTTACCTTTTCACAAGAACTGATCGGGAAAACTAAAAACTGCCCTGAGTCTAGACAAGTCTGACACAGGAATGTACAGAGTATTCAGACAAAAGTTTAGATCAAGCTGATAGTTTGAAGTGGGGAGATGATCAGGTGTCAGAACATAAACACGAATCCAGATGCCAATTCAATGAGGTCATGAACACGCTATATAATAGATGGGGCCTGACATGCAATGTACTGCTGGACCACTGCAAGTTTGCCTTGGGATTCTGACAACCAGTTCCATCAGAAGACCCTTATTACAGTCCTGCCTAGTGTCTAGGCGTAGAAGCTATGGGAGAAATAAGAAAGACAAAATTATAAAAATGGAATTTATAAATAAACATGAATTTGTAATAAAATTAATCAAATTAAAGCAAATTTTAATAGATTATATAAAGAGCTCATGAAACATTATATGAAAACCACTAAAGCCTCCAAAAATGGATAAAGGGTGTGAACAGATGATTCGTAAAAGCAAGACTGGTTAATACAAATGCTCGCTTTCCCTCAAAAATCAGAGAACTGCATGCTTGCTTATCAAATCAGAGCACATTGACACACACACACACACACACACACATACGTGATAAAACTTCAATGTAATAAAATGGATTCACTCATGCACTGCTGATGGAAGTACAAAGCTAATGTGTTCACTGAACAGCAATTTGACAATATGCGTCAGCTACATACACATACAAATAAAACATCATTATAAATGGAATTAAGAAATTCTCACAGGGAACATATACTACTAACAGTGGTTTCTGTGTTTTGTAGCATTATATATAGCTCAAAATTATTGTTTTGTATTTTCTATTTTCTTAATTTATGAGAAAAACAGAATAATGTTTATTTATAAAATAATGCTTATTTATTTATAAAAACATAAACTCCCTCACACACTTCCTATGCATGAACTTCTGTGTTAGCTTGACCCAGCTCATACAGTCTATGGAAAGTTTATTCCTAAAGTAAACTTTTAAGGGTATTATAGAATTAAAATGCTACTTTGATGTTGAAATAGATCACTGCATTTGAAGGTGCGTTCATATGAATACGTAATAATGGGTCCTAGGGAAAGAAGAATGGTTCCCATAGAACATTTTCCAAAATATTATTTAAAATAAAGTCATGCTGCAAAGACATGATTACATCATTGCAGTGGCTGTTTAGCACATCTAATTAGGGTTTAAGCGACTTTTAAATGCTTGACCCGTGTGTCTGTGTGAAAGCCAACAGAAGACACGTGGAGTTGGAGGCATCCTGCAGCCGAGGCCCGGTTCTGAGAAAAAGCTTCCCCTAGAACTTGCTGTCCTGGCGAGTCCTCCACCTGCCAGCGGGTGTATCATCCATGCTCCTGGCCCGTGAGAGCAGACCAGCAAGGAGTCCTCAGTCCCTGCATCAGGAAGACTAAAGAGAGCAGTGACCTCATTCCAAATTATCCATGTATTAAAACATTTCCTTTCATCTTAAATATGGACTCTAAATCTTTAAGCTCCATCACAGTAATGAAGAGGCCTCAGCCACACCACACACCCTTGGGAAGACCAGCTCCTTTGGTCTTTAGTGGGTCGGGGCTACTTCCTGCCTCACAGATTTTTCTCTCTTCCCTCAATTCTTTTATTTCTCATCCTTTGTTTGTATTCTGAACCCAAAGTCTTTAATATACACTCAAAAACAAAAAGAACTGTCTACTTTGGAGCAAATAAAAACCAGGCCACAGTAGCCAAGCAACCTCTGCAAAATGCAAACCTCCCTGTTCCCCAGAACCTGAAGTTATGCTTGAGTTCTTTCTTGTCATTTGCCCATGATTGACAGGCAACGGGATTTAAAATGCAGAGCCATCTGACAGCTGCAGTACAATGCTCAGGGAGAAGATAAAGCCAGTGTTCTCAAGTCAGAGGCTGAGACCCAGGCTGCAGCCCAGCCGGTTCATCATGTCTGCACATCCATGCGAGGTGGAGCGTCCCTACCTGGTGGGGTAGACGCTGCCCTGTGCTTCCTTTCCGTGGGGCCGCTGACCACCTGTGCAGGATGCCCAAAGAAAAACTCAGCCCATCTCACATATCCATAGAAACGTGACAGATTGTGGACCACTGAGCCACATGCCATACAGTCTTTCACGTTCAATAGTGATCTTGTTTCTGTTATGATTTCATCCATTTAAAAATGAGCCAGGGCCACAGAAGAGAAACTTATCTTCTCAAAACAGACTTTTCTTGGAAACATTCCACTTACTTATTAGAAACTGACATCTACTTATAATCAGCATGGTTTAATTGCTTTAAATAATCTCAACCTCCCTTTTAAGAGGCCAAAAATAATGGGTAGACTTTTCTACTGCTACTCAGAGCTCAGGCATGCACAGTTCCTGTGGTGTCCATTCCAAGTGAAATGTATAAGATCTGGGTGAAAATAAGATGAATTTCAGTATTTCCATGTAGGTAGTTGCTGTCCTTTTTTCCCTCCTTTTGAGAATTAAGAAATTACATATGATAATTTCATGTTTTCTGAGTAAGTGCTTTGACAGCCCAGATGGGCACACATGCATCTTTACAAATTAATATTTGCTGCAGATAGTCCAAGCAACCTATTCCTTCTTAATTAATTAAATCAGTTCTCCCAAGAAATGCTCTCCAAGTTATAAAACCTACTGTTGAATATGGGCGGCAATTCATTTATGAACATTCTGTCCAATTAAAAAAATATACATAAAACCAAGAACTTTTTCTTTTTGTTTTACAGATTGTTGGAGTGAACTGTCCATTACTTGTGATGTGTCCACAGCCCCTGTAAACTGCCATGTGCAAATGCAGCTCCGGCACATCCCTGATGCCCCCCTGGTGAGTGTGAGCTTCATTTGTGAAGATGAGAACAAGGCTTGTTCATGTCAAGGCCATGTGACTTCAGTCTGACCCAATGAGAGAGGGACTAGCCTACATCTGAAACTAAGAAGAAACAGTTAACTCTCGGAGATGCAGTAGGAAGTGATGTATTCCTAGAATCAGTAGTATTGCAAATACTGTCCATTACAACTACTTTACTTGTACTTATGTGTGAGAAATGGGTCCTGTCTTTGGCAGCTCCTGTGTGAAACCAAACCTCACCAATCAGAAGCAGGCAAGTTCATCAGCGCAGATTGGGGAAAGAGGGCTTAGGAGACACAGCTGGTGAGGCAGGTTTGGCATTGCTGCCTCATCATCTCACCCATTAGGCAGGATGCTGGATTACATCATCTAGAGCTGACTTAAAAAAAAGATTTGGGGCTTCCCTGGTGATGCAGTGGTTGAGAGTCCGCCTGCCGATGCAGGGGACACAGGTTCGTGCCCTGGTCCGTGAAGATCCCACATGCCACGGAGCGGCTGGGTCCATGAGCCATGGCCGCTGAGCCTGCACGTCTGGAGCCTGTGCTCCACAATGGGAGAGGCCGCAACAGTGAGATGCTCACGTACCGCAAAAAAAACAAAAACAAAAAAATTTTGATTCCTTAATTTAAATCACTCTCCTGCTGCCTTCTTTTCCCACTGACCAAAATTGTGCACCAGCTAGATGAATATGCACACATTTAAAAGTCATGTTGGCATCGGGTAAGTGTTCTAGAAACACATCTGTAGTCATGGTATTCACCACCTGTATTTGTTGAATTGCCATTAAAAAATATTATTTTTCTACTGAGACCCCCATTATACTTAGTAGACTATTCTAGTATGCTCTAATTGCAATACATTTAAAAAATCATTCTACATGGGAAATTGCAGGCCTCCTATGAATTTTTAAGTCTCTGCTACCTGCAAGATAAAATTATTGGCTAAACAACAATCCCCAACACTGTGTTAGGCATACTGATTTTACACAGCAATATCAAACTTGAGGTACATTATTTTAAAGTACTGGGCTAAAAATTATACAATGATAGCTTTATTTTACTGAGGATAAGAATTTCCAATTTACTGCTGTTTTTAAACCTACTAATCTTGGTTAAAACTTTTATTTTAGAAACCAGAACTGTAAAGTGGATTCTAGCTACATCTTCTTCTCTAAGGTGAGTATTGATTACTCATACCACTCAATAATATCTCAGTTTATTCATCCAATTGCTAAACAATAATGCTTTTCCCTTTTCATTGCAAGCAGAGATGTGCAGGCATAAGCTGTAACATGTCACAGAATACCTGGGTTCATCAGGGGTCAGCAGGTACTTAAAGAAGGTGAAATTAGATTACGTACCGGTCCTCAGTCTCCCCTGGCAGCTGTGCGCATGTGCCTTCCAGCTCCTGGACTGGGTGGAATCTCAGTGGCCCCTGACCCCTGCTGCAGGTTCTGAAGCCCACAGGCTGCCCTGGACTAGTGGGTGAGTGTACCAGGGAGTAGGAGGCCCCTGACCCTAGGAGATTCGGGAATCCTTTGGCTCCAGGACTCCCTGAAGGCCTGGCCAAGCTTTCCTTCATTGAGGGTCTGCCTTGCACTGTGCTCTGGCAGCTCGTGCAGCCCCTTCCGGCTCCCTCCCCATTTTTTCCTCACAGGCATTTGTCCTAATAAATGTCTCACATGCCTATTCCTGACATAGCCTCCAAATCTCAAGACCTGGGCTAACTCCCATCTCAATGTTTTCTCCCAGCATCTTTATTAAGGCACGTGCGTAATGTGTCTCTTCCTAGGACATTCTATCAGGAAGGCTATACAGGATCCATTAATGAGGCAGGATCCTTGCAGAGGCCATTCCAAGGACTCCTGGAGAAATGCCCTTATTCCCTGGACACACTGTTGCTTCCTACTGTGCCTCACAGCCTGTGGTGTGTGCCAGGCCTTTCCTACCCTCATCCACTCCAGACCTGAGCTTTCCCAAATGATGGCAGCTGCTCCCAGATTCCCCCACACAGGATCCGGGCTCAAAGGAGCGGGGTCTGAATGAACATCAGCTCTCCTCTCCATCCGCTGCAGGCATTTCACCAGGACTGGGGAGAGAATGAATGCCCTGCACTCTGGAGGACTCTGCCCTTCAGCTTAGTTGGGTTCAGATTTTTCTTTGTGACCAGGCACTTAGGTCCTGCTACATTTCCTCCCCACGGGGACTAGAGGTCAGCTGGATATAGAACAGCTGGAGTCTCTCACCTCTTCCCTAGGAGATCCCTTCCCTCTGGCCAGAGAGGACACAAGTTTGCCAGATCCCTTTAAACTCAGTATCTGCATGGGTAGACTTTCTACCTGAGGATGAGGGTCTATTTCCCTGTCATGGTCTCTTTCTACTTCCTACCTTTCTTCTTGCATGAACTCAGCATGAGAGCCTTTTAATGTCATCCCAGTAAGAAACACACTACTAACAGTCACCTACTTATTTGTCCTGCTCACCACATGTCTGGCATAAAGACAGCAGTGAAAATATCTACTGGAATTAATGAATATTTGTGGAATAAGCAAGTGGGTTGTTGATTAATTAAACCACTGGATTAAATGGGTGAATTGGAGGGATGGATTTAAGTGCCAATTTATATGGCCAATATGAACAAGTCCGAAGTGGAAAAAAATAATCTCAATCATCTTTGAATATCCAGCCACTTACTATGACCCTTGCATGTTACAGATGTTTATTATATTTGCTGGATGGACAAAGACATAAATGGTATTTTGGACAACACCTTCTGACCAGGCTTTAGAATCAAATACATGTGGGCTCAAATCTAAGCTTTAACACTTACTAGCTTTGTGACTCAGGTAAAATCTTAAATGCTCTCAACCTTAGATTTCTTATTTATAAAGAGAGTACAATAATAACTAGCACACATGGTTGTCATGAAGATTGTATTTGATAACAGACGTTGTCTGACTTGGGAATGTATTATTTAATATTTCTAGTATTAGAAAATATTCGTTTTTTCTTTCTATTTTCTTGCCTAAGCTTTGCCTTTATAGTTACATCCTACTTTTAGCACCATAATTCATTTGTCTATCCACCCATCCATCCATCCAACCATCCATTCACTCATTTTTCCTGTCCCTCCCTTTCATCCAGCCATCTATCCATTCACATGTCCATCTGTACATCTATTAATCCATCCATCCATTCACCCATCCATCCACTCATCCACCCATCTGTCTGTCTGTCTACCCATCCATCCGTCTCTTTTCCGCTGTCACAAACTCTCTCTCATTTGCAAACTCTTCCTCTTAACCAGATGCTTCCCCTTTGACTTACATTTATACCCAAAATTCCTGTAAATGAATTCTCTCTGTTTAGAAAGATGAAGCAAGTTCTGGAGATGGATGGTGGCGATGGTTGCACAATACTGTGAATGTGTTTAATGTCGTTGAACTGTATACTGAAAAATGGTTAAAAGAATAAATTGTATGTCATGTATATTTCACCTCAGTCAAGCAAAGAATCTCTCCCAAACCTTCCACCAATCAATCACGTTCTTCCTTGAACTTCCTGCTCCCCTTGTAGCCATGTCTCTTGAGTCATCTATATTTGTCTTATATTTTTCTGAAATTTCTTTCTACTTGCCTTTCCGCCCAGTGATTCCACTGTAACTACATCCACTAAGGCTCCATATGCCATTCTAAGAACCAAATCTTAGTGGACTGTTTATCAGAATTGACCTTGTAAGACCCCTGCAGCATCTGACCCTCTTCAGCGCTGCCTTGTTCTTAGACTTCTTTCCTCTCTGTCATCCTACCTAAAGTGGATCCTCTACTTTTGCACTGGATCCCTTCTATCCTCTACTTAAGGGCATCTTCCAGTCCAACTGTAACCTCCCTTTCCTACATCGTGTGTTGTTCTCCCTAGAATGGTTATTCCCACCAGTGTGTAGACATAAATTATATTCTTTCATATATTTTAAAATGTTTCACGTCACTTCCCCTGTCATTACTGCTCCATTTTACAGTGAAACTAAGTCCTCAAAGATGTTTTCCACTTTTGTTGTTTTCGTTTTCTCTTACTGTTTTGTCTTAAGCGTGCTTCTCTAATCCACGAAGTGTCGTGTTTAGGTCACTGGTTACATTGGCGCCCCCAAGTCTAACAGTGAGTTCTCGGCTTTCATCTCACTTGACCCACCAGCAGCCTTTGACACAATCAACTTGTTCTTTCCATCTGGGGGCATTTCTCTCTTTGGCTTCTTTTTTTTTTTTTTTTTTCTCTCTCTCTCTCTCCCCATTATTCTTCTACTTTTTGGACTATTTCTGACTCAGATATCTTTTCAGATTTAATACAGATTACTTTTTCACACAATCCTCATCCAATCCATCTGGAAATCCTGTTGACCTTGACATCAATACGTTGTCATAAATTATCACCTTCACTACAACCACCCTATTCAAGCTACCATCACCCTCACCTGGAGAATTCCACTAGCTTCCTGACTGGTCTCTTTACACTTGCTCCTCTAAAAATCCCTCTCCACACACCATTCAGAGTAACCATGGTAAAGTCTGTGTCCCATCAGCTCATGCCAGAAGTGTCCTCTGATTTCCTATTTCTTTCAGAATAGAAGCTACAGCTCTTAGTGTGACCAGCAAAGAACATCATGATCTGGCCTCTGCGATGTCTTCCCCTGTTTGTCTTTCCTTCTTTTCCAGGGCACACACAGCCTCTTCTCCATTTCTCCAGGACGCCAACCAGGCTCTTGTTTCAGGGCTTTTCCTGCAAATATCTGCTTGACTCCCTGTTTCCTCCCTCAGATTCTTTTTAATTATTACCTTCTCTGAGGATCCTACCCCCCCATCCATTTAAATTGCAAATACTCCATTCCAAAGACAGCACTCTCTGTTCCTCTTCCTCTAACTTGCTTCTTCCACATAGCATTTAACAACTTCCTGTGCATCATGTAACTTACTTACCTGTTTTGTTAATATCGTATTTGTCTCCTCCGTTAAAAAGTAGGTTTCAGGATGGTAGAAAATTTTCGTTTGTTTTCTTCAGTGATGCATCCCTCATTTCTAGACCTACCTGGTGCATTTTAAACTTTATTTGTTGAATAAATGAATAAAGGTGTCTCTGGACATTTACCTTACCATAGTGCTGGAACAGGAAAGAATTTCTTCTCTCTTTAAACTAAAATGGGACATATTTAATTCCTAACCTCTAGCTCTTGGCAAAATCTTTTATTAAATTTGCTCTTCCTGTCCACGTCTATAATTTTCTCCAATATTCTTGAGTCTAATACTTTTATTTTCCCCCAATCAACATCTATTCCTCCATTTCTACCAACACTGCACGTACCTGGAACACTGTCAAAGCTGCCTGACCCTTCACAGGGACCTGTCCCTGGGCTTCTGAATTCCAAATGAAGTGGTTAAACTCACTTGTTTGAGGGGAAGTAAAGATTTTCTTTCTGAAATTCTGTGATACTTGGACATAATTCATTCCACCACTCAAACAAGAAATCTTGCTAGCAGAAAATATAAAATATCAACAAGTAGAATATATTTAAAACTTGGAGTGAAAAAAATCTTAAAATAATATTTTCATGCTTTTCAATTAATATTAATCGGCAACTTCATTTGTTCATTTGTTTTATAATCTGCTAACTCTCATGAACAGACCAGTGGCAGCAAATGACCACATTTTAAGAGGGATTTATAGGAGCCAATCTTTACCAACTAAAGCATTCCATAAAATAAGGTAACATGCATATTTGATTTTAGAGGAGGGATAACTTGCTCTACTTTAAAGAATGCCTTATTCTCCTGGTTCAGAAGATAAAGTGTGTCCTTCATAGCAAGGAGGGCATGGGGGCCCTGAAACACTTGCCTTGGAGAACTGATTTTTCATTCTTTTCTTCCTCTTCTGTCCTCTCTCCCTCTTTCCTTCTGTTCATCCTGTCTTTATTTCACACCTCTTTGAAGCAGCAACTGTGTAGTTATAAACTGTGTTAGGAACTGGGGATGAAAACCTGACCCAATTCAAGAGTTTCTGCCGCTTTTATCTTAGATTGGAAAGAGCATTTAAATGCAGTAATCACCACAAATGTCTATGCCCATCCCTCATGCTCTCCTGCTGTGCGACCACTTATTTCCAGAATGTGCCATGCAATGTCTGTTTTCTCTTCCACTGCTCATGTTTCCCTCACTTCCATTTTTACTGCTTAGCTCATTTCACCTCAGGTTCAAGTTTTAGCTCAACATGGAAGTCACCTCCTCCAGGAAGTCTGTATCCTGGTTACAGATGCCCGTGTCACAGCCTCAAAGCAGAGAGAAGCCCAGGACCATACCAGGTTCATACGCTGTTCTGGCCCAGGACTTTACACCTAGTGGTCACTCACAATGAATACCTGTGGAGTGGCTAGCCAATGTTTATTTTTTGCATGGCTTTTCACTATTAAGTGTAGTTTTTTCCTAGTGTCCTTTTTCTGTTCCAGGGACAGACTGTGGATAGCATGTTACATTTAACTGTTTTGTCTTCTTAGAGTTCTCTGGTCTCTGACAGTTTCTCACAATTTTCTTGTTTCTGATGACCTTGGCAATTTTGATGAGTACTAGTCAGGCATTTTGCAGAACACCCTCAATTTGGGTTTGTATAATGTTGTTCTTATGGTTAGCCTGAGTTATTGGCTTTTGGGCGGGAGGCCACGGATGCGTTCTTGCCCTCATGCCCTGATAGCCCTGCATGCTAGCAACCCATCAAAGTGCCCTCTCACTGAGGGTGCTCACCTCAGTCACCTGGCCAAGGTAGCACTGGCCGGACTTCCCAATGTAGAGTTGCCATGTTTCCTGCTTCCCACATTCTACTCTTTGAGAGTAAATCACCAAGTCCTGCCCAAGTCAAGGAATGGGGAATTAAACTTCACTCCCTTCTCTGCAGGAGATTTTCACGCCCACCTCATTTATCCATTTATTCAGTGATAAATATGGACTCATGGGGAATGTTTCTTAATTAAATGTGATGTGAACAATTCTCAATAGTCCAGGGAATATGACATTTGAAGCATGGTAAATTGTGAGGTGATTAAGATTAGTTCCTTTCCAATTTCTGCATCTTTTATTCATTCACAGAGCATGTGTGTGTTAGTGGCAAATGTGTGTTGGTGTTAGCGATTGGTATGTGTACGTTGAATGCATGTGTGTGGTACGTGTTAGCTAAGTGCTCTGGCAGGTGAATGGAACATGATTAGCCATATAAGTGGCGGCTGCCTTCATGGAACAGGCAGTACAGTGACACGCGGCCAAGCGGGCGGGCCTCTGTAGTACCTGCTGTGACACGGGAAGGAGCCGTGTGCCCTGCGACAGTGACCACCTACAGTCGGGGTCTTCAGAGACGGCTTTTCTGAGGGAGGTGAACTAAGCCGAGAGCCTGAGGACTCGGGGTGCCTTTGAAACCTGCCGTCAGCCCACCCGTCCCGGGACCTGTGTTGTCACCTTCTGCTCCCACCCCTCTGCCCTCTCACCCTCGGCTGGGTCACCTTCTCCTCTGCCCCCTCCCCAGAGGTCCTGCATTTCTTCTCTCTCTCTTTCTCTTCCTCACCGGAGACTCTGCCCTGCACAGAAGATGCCAAGGGCTGCGTGGGATTTCTGCTACACGAGACTGGCAGTGTGACTTCATGAAGTGCTATGGTTTTGGAGACAGACAAGTGAGTTCAAACCTTGACTCTGTCAGTGCCTAGCGATCTGATGGGTCAATTTCTCCCAGAGAAGTTTTCTAGTCCCACAAAATGAGGCTAAGCCTGTTTCCTGCAGGGAAATGAGAAAGGTTGTAACTTAACAAGGCACAGAATAGGCACTCAATAAGTTCGTCAAGTATCTTATACGAAGTGTTACTGATGGCTAATGGGTGATTAATAATGGCTTTTTAAAGAAAAAATTAACCCCAGGGAATGTTTTCAGTTGGAGGAAATTAAAGAAAGGGTAAGAGTAATATATTTTTAGCCAGGAATATCAGTGACCTTCAGATAATACTTGGAGTAACCTGCTGTATGAACAAACTAGCTTTTCTTTTAAGAAAAGTCCTGGAAATCAGTAAACCAAAACTTTGTATAATTCCAAATTAGATGTAAGACTTGACAAAACGTTTAGTTAAAATATAAAGTCAGGCTTACATTTGCTCACAGAATTACTTCCATAGTATTTACAAATGTCAGGATCCAAGAGGCCTTTTTTGACTCAGTGAATGGGGAGTGAGGTCGGGGGCAAGGGCTCCTCCCTTTCTCTGTCTCATGTCCCCTCTGTCTGGCTGTGGCCGGGAGAGGAAGAGCAGTGGTGACACGGGTCCACCCCAGGCCGTTCAGCCTGTCCTGCATCCAGCTGTAGCCTGACACAGGCAAGGCAGAGCGTGAAAACGGGCAGTGCTGAATTTAGGCAGTTTCACAGGTAGTGATTCGGAGAAGAACCTTCATTTGCTGAAAGAATCCCCGTTTTAAACTCCTTTTGTCTCTCTCTCTTTTTTTTTTTTTGCTGGGAAAAGACTGAAAAGAGATCAGGCTGTCCACATAGACTGCTTCAGCTGACATTTCTGTTGGGAACAATAATAGTCCAATGAATTGGTGTGAATGACCTCCTGTGATTGCTAGGAGGTCATCTGTGTGCTCCTATTCAAACCCCCAAAACCACTGATGCCCCGAGTTACCAAATTCCTATGAAATTTTAATAGCCTTCCTTTCTCCCCTGTAAGTCAACAAGCTCTGGTTTTCATTCTGTACTTGGTCCCTATCCTATGGTTACTGAAGAGGTCTTTGCTGTTGTGCATGGTGTTTCATGTGAAACGGTGTTCACCAGACAAGCCCGTCCAACAGGTAAGGCTCTGACCCCGGTAATAAGGAAACCCACCAATTCACCAGAATCTTACATCAGTAAGAACGAAACAAAGAAAAAGGCACTGAAAATGGACAGGTGTTCAGAGCCCACATATTTTAGCAAATAAAAAGCAGTTTTAAAATAAGGCATTATGTGCAAGCCAACACCATTTGACTGCCCTTATGTCTAAGGCACTCAGCTGGGTTTCTTTCTTTCCTTCCTTTTTTCTTTCTTTCTCTTTCTTTCTCTCTCTCTCTCTCTCTCTCTTTTTCTTCCTTCCTTCCTTCCTTCCTTTTTTTTTGATAACCCAATACTTGTATATCAAGGACAGATTAGTGTTTTAAGGAAGAATAAGGATTTCTTCCTTTTTTGTGTTCTGCTGATATGTACCAAACTTGTCAGACTCTAAAATTATTTTTCCATGAAACTTAAAATTAAAAGAAGGTCATTAAGCTATTAAAAAATACTTTGTGTGCATATATTTATACACATATATGTATATATATTTCTCTCTATATATATTTATCTAAATAAGATCTCATTATAAATTAAAGCAAACAAAATTTCTAAAGAAACATCATCTTTCAAAACATGCTTTTAAAACTAGTATCTCCTATCCTTGGAGTAGGTGGACTGGCAGAATCAGACGAGTCTGGGCGAGGGGACAGGTGGGGCAGGGCCTCAAGTCGGTGACCTTGTCTGAGTTCACAGGGCATCTCAAAGCAAGAAAGGGCAGGGACAAGTGAGCGAAGGGGCAGGGAAGCCAAAAATCCAAACCCAGAACGAAGAGTCGAAAATAACAGTAAAACTAAGGAAGGCAACAGACAGGGATGGAGGTTCGACGTGGAGGTAAGGGTTCAGAATAGGAAGAGAACATTTCACAACAAAGGGTTGACATATACAGTGCAGAGATCTTTTCTAGTCCCATGAAATTCAGGTCTGGTTTGAAGATTCCACTCACACAGCAGTAGAGGCAAACGTACAGGGAGCTGGGGCTACTGTGTTCCTGTCCATGGTGTGCCTAGAGGGCCAGCTCAGGGTGTCATGCACGTGTCTCTAAGCCTGCCACCGTCCCTACATACCTGAGTACCTGCCTGTCACCGTCCCTAGGTACCCGTGTACCAGCCCTGCCACTGTCCCTATGTACCTGTGTACCTGCCTGTCACTAGGTACCCGTGTACCACCCCTGCCATCATCACTACGTACCTGTGTACCTGCCTGTCACCATCCCTAGGTACCTATGTACCATCCCTGCCATCATCCTTAAGTACCTGTGTACCAGCCTGTCACCATCCCTACGTACCTGATTACCTGCCTGTCATCGTCCCTAGGTACCCGTGTACCACCCCTGCTATCATCCCTAAGTACCTGTGTACCTGCCTGTCACCATCCCTAGGTACCCGTGTACCACCCCTTCCACCTCCCTACATACCTGTGTACCTGCCTGTCACCATCCCCAGGTACCTGTGTACCACCTCTGCCACCATCCCTAAGTACCTGTGTACCTGCCTGTCACCATCCCTAGGTACCCATGTACCACCCCTGCCATCATCACTACGTACCTGTGTACCTGCCTGTCACTGTCCCTAGAGTAAAATCCTGTTTGATGGATGAGCCACTGTGAGTAAGGAAGTATATGTTACTTTCCTATATTTACCAAGAGGAAGAGCTAGAATTCTAACATGACTCTCAATTTCCTGAGACCATACTCAAAAGAAATAAAGATATTTTGAGAAATGATGACTAAAGACATATACTTTTCCCCATAAGATCACTTTAAAGGACACAGATTGTTTGGATACACATCACACATCTTCTGAGTGTTTCTTGAGCCAAATGTGTTAATTTATGGCCACACTCTTCATATACCTTTCTCAAGAACTGCCCAACAGAATTGGCATTTATAAAATAGTTTCAAGGGGGTGAATAAAGGTTTAATAAACAGAAACATTGAACTTTAACAGTATTTAAAAGCTGAAGTACATCCAGAAGCCTCTGGGAAAGCACTGGAGGTTGGACCATCTAGTGTCTTGATTGACAGAATCAGATGGTCGGACAGAGGAGCATACTGCTTCACTTCAAAGGGTAAAGTGAGTTTCTGCAAAGTTTTCCATACATTGCTGTGAGTTTAAGGTAACATTTAGTTGCAGACAATAGCGAATTCAATTTATTAAATAACCCTGTGAATGAGTGTATACTTCTACTGACCTTCACGATGTTTACAGAGCTGTGCCATCTCACAGAGGAACAAAGGAGACGTTTCACTTCATTCTTATAAATCTGTACATCCAGGAACCCAGGCATCCCACGGGACTAAGAGGATGGATGCAATATTGAGAACGCAGTTGTGGAGACACGTGTCTTCATAAAGTGTGGGTGTGGAGCATTACATGAACCTCATTCCTCCTAAGGAGGAGCCAGGTGGGACTGACATGGGACAGATGAGCAAAGGTACCTGTGTGTGTGTACGGCTAGTTAGAAAGTATATAAATTAGTTTGCATGGACTAGTACCAATTTGTTTATTTCGTAACTAGCTTATTTTTTCAGTCCAACAACATTGAAATGATAAATTCTGACTTTTTCAAGCTTGTTTAGACAGCTCTGCCACTAGCCATTCCAGAAATGTGAAACCTTGAGCCAAGAACCATAATATTTAAATTATTAGAACAGCTCTTTCATTATTAAGAATAAATGGAAATACTGCTCAATAATCTTACTCATTGCTAAACAGCATGTAATGGATAGAACCTGAAAGAATTCATAGCAAAATGGGAATGATATTTTGAATCATCAGTTATTAAGGATATACCTACTTTCTAATACAAAAGGAATTCAATCAAAATTGAAGCTGTTCAAAGAACCTCTTGTTCCTTCCTGCTTCTGTCAACCATGCTTTATAGACAGTGTACATTTATGTGAATATCCACAGATCAAATGGACAGAAAGATGATCCAAAAGGGAACCATAGTTACACCCTGGCTCAAGCCAAGTTTAAAGCACCTAAAAAAATTATCCAAGTCACCACTGGCCCTATTTTGACTCCACCTCTGGTATTTTCTTCAATAAAAGTATTTCACTATAATAAAAATTGAGTCAAACTTTTACAAACTTAATTTAGAAAGTAGGTACAGTAAATAGTAAAATTAAGTTACCTAAACCACAAAGTTAAAGAATGTTAGAAAAAGAAGATCACGATGAGACCTTCTTTTAAAGGCATAATTATTTGCCAGATACTGTGCAAAATGTAGCAAAAGTATCACCTCATTTATCTCCACAACAATCCTGTAAGTTAGGTGTTCTATCGTATCATGTCATTTTATAATAACTTAAACCCTTTTTAGGGTGGGAAAACTGAAGCAACAAGTTAAATAAACTGTCCATGGCCTCCCAATAGAAATAGAATAATGAGGGAATAATGAGGGCTTGAACCTAGGTTTCCCTGATTCCAACATCTAGGTATTTAAAGATCATATTAGAATATTTTATCTGTAGTTATACAAATGGAAAAATAAGACACTATAACAGTGTCTTAATAGTAAACAAGCTTTTAGAATGATACAGAATTTTGTGCAAGTACACACACAAAATAGGCTCATGGAATCTACATATAATTAAAACTATGTTATGTATCTTGTAGTTTAATATATTCAAATAGCACGATGTTTGTGAATTTAGATACCCATCATTGAGTTACCAGTACTTTTGAGGTTGAAACTTACACGATATATATTAAGAAATTCACATGGAATTTTCAAAGATTTGGGAGATACAATACTTTTTCAATATCGATTTCTCACTGAATTTGTTTGCTGAGCTTTGTCTTCAAAGTTCTTTCATTAGAACAGACAACTGGTTTGCATGAATGAAATCAAGCAAAAGCTCCAGCAAAACTCCCTCCATAGAGTCACACAGAACTCAGAGATGCTCCCGAACCACCATTCTTGAGGCAAAATACTGCTGAGATCACAGGTGCTCAGTTTCAACAAACAAATGTTTTCAGAGGCGAATAAATGGCACCATGTTTAAGTCTTATCAATAAGATGGTAAATATTCATCCCTGGGATTCTACTTCTTGGGCAACTCAACAGCCAGAAGGGACAGAGACCAGTTTAAAGTAAATTCCTTATTTCATGAACATAAATATTTTGTCTCCTGAATCATTGATGTGAAAGAATCACACTTTCATCAGCTTATTAACTGGTGAAGAAAAAAACTAGGCGGGACCAAGCAAAGGAGGAAACCAGCTGAGCACAGCCTCTAATCTTGGTATCAAAATCAATGAATCTTATATCGACAATGGAATATTATTCAATTCTTAAAAGCAATGAGCTATTGAGCCATGAAAACACAGAAAGGAAACTTAAATGCGTATCACTAAGTGAAAGAAGCCAATCTGAAAAAGCTACCTACTCTATGATGCAAACTATACGACATTCTGGAAAAGCCAGAACTATGGAGACAGTACAAAGGTTCTAGGAAAACCACCACCTGACCTCCCAGGGGACACCTAGAGCTGGTGCTGGAGGAATTGAAGATCTCGGTGCCTCTGAAGAACAGGATTCAGGCAAACAACACGAACGACAGAACTGCTTTTCTACTTTATTGTCCTGCTCTTGATTGATCTTGACATGATCTGAAAAACAGCGTGAGGGTTCCTTTCAAGGGTGGCAATGAAAATAAATATGGGTGGGTGTGGATTCAGACACAGGCAACTGGGTAAAACTTTTGTTTTCTGTGGGTTTTTTTCACTGATTTATAATATTTGACTTCTTTAGTCAGAATAAATTTTGATAATAACAAAAATTTAGAATTAATAGAGAGACATAGAGGAACAAATATGTGTCTATTTTAAAAATTATTTTAATATATAATCTAAGGACTAAAAATGTTTCTTTTCAAAAAATGGCATTCTTCTAGGGAGAAAAGATGAAGCTTCCTCACCACCAAGATGAACCTATAAATCCCTCCACTGTCCAACCCCTTCACCATCCACCCAAATTCCACTTTTAATTAAAGGGAGTTTTGCAATGATCTGTGTCCTTATCAGTGAGCTCTTAAATCCTATTATTTCATATTCCATGCTACCCATTGAAGTCTGTGCATGAAAACAACACAGAAGCCTTGCTGTCAGGGACTCTTAGAGTTTTCTAATAACCCTTTGAACCTGAGCTAGTTTTCTCCCATAATCTACTAAATCCTCAAACTTTAAGGAATGACTTTCTCAAAGCCTTCTCTTTTCTCTATCTTTTTTTTTCAACATCTTTATTGGAGCATAATTGCTTTACAATGTTGTGTTTGTTTCTGCTTTATAACATAGTGAATCAGCTATAAGTATACCTATGTCCCCATATCCCCTCCCTCTTGCATCTGCCTCCCACCCTCCCTATCCCACCCCTCTAGGTGGTCACCAAGCACCAAGCTGATCTCCCTGTGCTATGCAGCTGCTTCCCACTAGCTATCTATTTTACATTTGGTAGTGTATATATGTCCATGCCACTCTCTCACTTCATCCCAGCTTACCCTTTCCCCTCCCCTCTCTGACTGTCTTTGCAATTATATACTACAAAGAAACTAGAGCTTTGATTTTCTTTTCTTTTCCCTTACAAAAAAAAAATGCCAAACCAGTTATAGAAACACATAAAGCCTTCATATTATCTGTAGCAGTTTGCACAAATCTCATAAAAAAGGACATTGAGAGGGAAAGCCTGTTGTTTTTATTAA
This sequence comes from Orcinus orca, assembly GCF_937001465.1. Taxonomy (NCBI): domain Eukaryota; kingdom Metazoa; phylum Chordata; class Mammalia; order Artiodactyla; family Delphinidae; genus Orcinus; species Orcinus orca. The sequence goes on along the minus strand of NC_064571.1, from coordinate 88,449,379 downwards.
CATGTTTCCTTTCTTAAAGCTCTAAAACAATTTGGAAAGTAGCTGTTAAGGCAACATATTTTGGAAGAACTCAAACTGACCTACAGTATTTAGTGTTTCTAAAAGTACAGTCTATTGAGGTTGCAGTGTCATTCTTGATTTGCATTTCCTTCTAAATACCTCTTTTCAGTACAATATGGCTAGTGAGTGAGTATACAAATATAGGAAACACTGCTTGCTTTGAAGTCAGGCTTCCCGGCAGCTTTACTGCTTCGAAAACAAAAACTGACATAAAATATATTTTACAAAAGGAAAACTAACACATACCTCTGATTACCAAATAAGCTTTGCCTTACAATTTTGTTTTTAATCACACTCACTTTTTTGATTAAACAACACAGAGCACGTAAGGAAAGAACACTGAAGAGAGCTGGGAAGGATGAGAAGAAACTCATGCATCACAGGAGGCATATCAGTGGACAGCTCTGCATCTGAGGAGACCACGGGTGCCCCTCTGCTCTGTGTAACAATTCTTAGAGAACCACTGGTAACAGAGTGATAATTCACTCAACAGAAGACTGTGCTTTGGAAAGACATTAGAATTTTCAGTGAGAAAGACATCATTTTGAATACTAAGTCTATCTCTCCAAGTTTTACGACCTTAATCTTGTTGCTTAAATTCTCCCAGTCTTACTTTGCTCAGCAGTGAAATATGAATGAGAGCACTCAGTTTACTGAGTCTCAAAGATAGCCTCCCATAAAAAGGAGGTGTAAAGTACTGTCATGTAGTAGGTACTCAATAAGGAACACTCTTATTTTCGTGGCATTGTTGCGCTCCATACTATTTTCCTAAGAACACAAGGAAGTGAACTACAGAAGATTCCTTGCAGATACTTAAAACTAAATGCTTGTACTTGAAATATTAAGGTTCAGCCATCTGAAAAATTCACCTCTGTGATTAACAACGTTCTCCAGAGCTTTTGAACAAATGATGTGTGAATGTACATAATTGTGTTCTTATAGAACTTGCTCTGCATGTGCAACGTAATTGTGGGGTGTGCATATGTGTATCTACATACCATGACATCCCATTCAGGTGTGTTTATATTAATTTAATTAGCATTAAGCATTTAATTTTTTCAAATAGACATGACTTTTCTCAACACAGAAATTATTGTAAAACTATTAGAAAAGATACAAATAGTTATAATTAGAGCGTGTATATATATATATATATGTATATGTGTATGTGTGTGTGTGTATATCACACACTTATACACAGATATAGAGCTGCTGTATAATAAATATTTATCCTATATCTTACAATGTAAATTTGTAAGGTTTTCCCATCAAATACTTTACATGATATTTCCAAAATTATGTAAAATATTAGATTCTAGTCAATGAGGATGATAAAATCAAAATGTTCACATTGCTAAATTAATTTTAACTTCTTTGCGCAGATCTTAATGATAACAGGCAATGTAGTCCATTCATTTTCCTCCTATGAGGATGTGGGCACACACGCATGTGCACAGACATAAAGCATTACACATACACACACACACACACACACACACATACACACAACTGCAAACAAAGTCATGCAAGCAAATCAAAGTGAAATCACATGCAGAATTCCATGGCTGGAGTTCCAGGGCCTGAGTGAGGAGGTGTCCTACTGTAATCCTAGGGGCCCTTTCTGGTAACTTGTTAACCACTGACTCTGCCAAAAATACAAAAAGCAGGGTGCATACCTTAGATTAGAGCACTGTGACAGGCATCAAGTGTGAAAGTGAAGAATCTAGGGCCTCAAATCGGCACAAGCTTTTATTTTGTAAATGGAATCTGAGACACTTATTTTCCCTTAAATTCCCAAATCTGAGTTTTTGGTTTGTTTTTAATAACAATAATAAACAAAGGTAAGTTGGAAAGGTACAGCCTGGCCATATTCCCTCAGCAGGAGAAAGATCGACTAATGAGACCGTTGTGTCTGGTGGGTCCCAAAAGCAGTGGTGTCCGCTTTCTTTGTAACTTCTGTCACTTCACCTCAGTAACGCGGAGACGTTCCTGAGGGGTCCTAAGTATCCTTCTCTAGTTTCAACCAGAGACTGTGAGTCTCTGCAGAGTGAACCCCTCCCTCCTCCCAGGCCCTCCCCTGAGACCCAGGGTCTCTGTGAAGTGCCTTCTGCCCCAAATGCTGAACCAGGGCGTGAGAGCCTGGCAAGAGGCAGGCCAAGGCCCTGGGGAGGAGACACACCCAAACACCCATGCTGCTGAGCTATCATTGTGATTTCTCTACGTAAAATCCAAATAGTCTATGAGGACAGCAAAACCGTCTTCATCTTCAGTTGCAGCCCGTTCACCAACCATAGTCCTGTACTTACTGAATGCTTACCCTGCAGGCAACATCAAAGAGTAACATAGCTTAGGATGGATAAAAAACAAGGTCCTACTGTAGAGCACAAGGAACCATATCGGAGCTCAATCGGTATCCTGTGACAAACCATAATGGAAAAGAATATACAGATGTATAACTGAATCATTTTGCTGTACAGAAGAAATTAACACAACATTGTAAATGAACTACACTTCAATAAAATAAAAAAAAAATGTGTAACATAGACAAGGCTCACAACAGTCATCTTGCTCTTCAAAAGCCACCTGGGGCACAGAAAGAGGCCACAACTAGCCTCAAGGGGCGGACAGAGCTGTGGGACTGGCCCCAGAGCCCCCTTCTTTTGTGACAGCAAGGACAGGGCCTGAGCTCTGTGCAGCACGACCCCAGCTGATGGACCTTATAAGGACCTCCTTTAAGGAGCCAGGGCAAGAATTAGTCTCCCCTTTCATAAATGAGAAACCGGGGCTCAGAGACTCACGGAGGCTTGACCCATGTTTCACAGATACTGAAAGGTGGAGTCAGGCCTGGGACATGGAATCCTAAACCAAGACATTTTCTAAATGGTCACTGGGAAATAATCAGATATTTCCTTTCTGGTTTATGTTGTCTCTCTGCTCACCTTATGGATTTTTCTCGTCACGGGCAGTGGGCAGGGCATCACGAGTGTTTTGCTGGCTCAGGGATACCAGCCTATTCCCTCAAGTGGGATTCGGATTGTTGGAATACGAACAGCAGCAGCTGTCCAGAGAAGTCCCGGGCAGAGAAGCAAAAGCATTACGTAGACCTCACACCCTGAATGCGTCATGATTATTTGGTAAGTAAGCAAATGAGCTACCTAATTATAGGGGGTTGTTAAGAGAGCAGAGCGGGGAGGAACAGGCTAGGAGACCCTCTCCAGGACCAGTGTCAGCCAGCCATGCAGAACCGCCTAACCCCACTGACTCAGCTCCTTTATGAAAAAGAATAAGAGACCCTTGCAATAAGGGAACCTCAGAATTGGAGAAACACAGCGTCTGGTGAAGTGATGAAGCTGACACAATCTCAGCTCCAGAACCCGGTGACCGAGCACCTCCCATCAGTGAAGCCTTGGCTTCGAAAAGGGGAAACTGACAATACCAGCTTTCCTATTCTGAAATCCTTCAACTCAGAAGGTGTAAAGTTACTCCAAGAATCAACACCAAAAATATGTTTGCCTTTAAAAGCTCTTAGTCAAATGCTAAATAGCCATGAGCTATTCTTTTATCTCATGCCAACGTGTATTTTAGAATGTTCTGTACACGTAAGCGTGATGTGCACCATTGTTCTTCTCAGGGCTCAGACACCTTGGGATGCTCTTCTGCTGTTAAGAGCTCTCGGAAATCCTTACAGGGCACAGGCTTCCTGCAGAGCGGGCTCCTGCCTGAAGGCCTAGCCAACAGGCCTTCCTCTGAGGGGTGAGTGCATCTCCCCGGGTTCAGGAGGTAGGCTGACTTCTCCCATGGGGTATGAAGCCAGCTTCAGTCTTTCCTCAAGGAGTTAAATTATTTTTCCTAAAATTAACTATTCCTCAATGCACTGATGGAGGGTAAAGTCTAACTATTCTTTTTTTCCCTATTTTGTATAAACGTACATAACTAAGGACATATAGTCTGCACAACTCTTTCATTATATCTTTGACTTTAAAGATACACATAATTTCACTTGACAGGAGCTGACCAATTGCACATTCTTTTGGATTGAACATTACCTCAAGAAAGAAGGTCTGTGTGTGTGCGTGTGTATGTATACATCTATATCTATATATATATACACACACGTATATGTGTATAGGTATGCATGTATACACGTGTGTATAAATATACATATTACACACACACATATATGTAATTTAAGCCTGAACAAGTCAATCTTGAGGAAGATAATTCTCCTACGTCAAATCATTCATTTAGTTATTTATTCAATAGATAGATAAGGAAAAATAACTGTAGGCAGCACCTTAAGTGAAAGAAATATAAACGTCTATCTGTGAATTTGGAACATAATAGTATAATAAAGATATTCATACCATTAACAACATGTTTGACAAACTCATTTGTTCCTCTCAACTTATGCGTTATCTATTTTTATTTACCTGTGAACTTTGGAATGGGCCTCAGATAATTAAAAAACAGACAGAAAGCATCTTGCCATCCATTTCCTTGGCTGCCTCTCTCCTGTGTGTCCGTGTGTATCCAACCCAGACTTCTCTCACATGTGCTTTCCAGACCCATCTATCAAACCCTAAAGGACAGTGTATTTCTAACAAGATCAAACCCAAGGCGACCAGACCATAACCTAATGAGACTGAAGGTTTTATTGCATTGGCTGCTGCCCTGCCCCAGTAACTACATTGGCTGTTGGTAATTTTCTACTCTTCCTGCTTTGTTGGAGTGGTTCCTCTCTTAAATTCTGTAACCATCAGGCCGCATACCTCTGCCAGTCCAAACTGAACTCACTGCCCTTTCTCCTCAGCCTCTTTCCTTCCCACAGGGGCTTCTTGTTTCTATGGACTCAGTCTCCCACATGACAGCCCAGAATTCTTACGGTTCCTCCTTCTTCTCCAAGCCTGCTTTGATCACCAAGTATCAGTGCAAAACCCCAGCTACCCTCCCCTTCTTTACATTACCCTGTCCTGGGCCAAGTTTAGAATTTCACCATCGCTAGCCTTCACTTTTTCATTGCATCATGTTTGATTTCTATTTCTCCTCTTTTCCTTTTTAATCTTTCATATGTAATCCCACTAGAAAAGCTTTCTAATACACGCATCTTTTCATGATTACTCCCTGCACAGACTTTCACAAGCTCTGTCCCATCTCTCAGCCCCACCTTTAAGTGTCCTTATCACCAAGACCAACAGCCCTTCAATCACGACTTACGTGTCTCAATGCGTGGTCATTGTTTGTTTCCCTGTATGACCTCACATTCTATGCACGTATTAAGGGAGGAGTTTGTCGAATTGATCTTTGAAGCTCTGGCAGGTGGAATGATGTCTGGTTTAATAGTGTCTGTTTTAAACGAGGAAATTAATGATTAAGGAAAAGAATGAAACACCTTCGTTTATGGAACACATCCCTTGTGATCAGCAATGGGGATTTAAAGATTATGAAGAGATGACCTTTACTCTCAAGGTGTAATGCCTAGAGCTGAAGCTTACAGTGAAGCAGCCTTTCTCAGCTTCATCACTATTGACATTTGGGGCTAGATAATTCTCTTTAGTGGGGGAGTGTCTTGTGAACCGTAGGATATTTATCAGCATCCCTGGCCTCTGTCCACTAGCTGCCAGTACTACCTCATCACCCCACTTGTGACAACCAAATATGTCTCCAGGGTCCCCTGAGGTATAAGAACAGCCCCAGCTGAGAACCACCCCAGTAAAACTGCCAATAACCTGTTTGTCTCAATATTGTCTCAACTCAATTAACTGAATAACAAAATAATAATAAAATAACAACAACAACAGCAATAATAATGCATATTGAACTTGGAAGAAAAATCAGTGCTGTACTAAGACTTTCTTTTTCTTTTTGTACTAAGACTTTTAAATAATTTTCTCAATGTAGTATTCACAACAGCTCCAGACTTTAGTTTTTATTATTGTCCCTGTTTTACAGACAAGAAAACTAAAATGCAGTGAAGTTCAGTAAAGATTACAAATCCCGGAAGAGACAGAGCAAATTCTGGTCTCAGACAATATGCTTCTAGGCCCTGGTTGTGTTCTTAGCTTACCTTAGTCCCCAAAGTATTTTTATTTGTAAAGTAACAGATTGTACTGCAGAATTCCAATCTTCAAACTTCAGTTCATTTCAAATGTAACGTCAGTCTTTTGACTAAAAATCCATTTTAAAATAAGAATATTGTGGCTCAAGTTATAGATATTAACTATATCTATAGTTAAAGAGTGGCTACCTGTTTCAGTGAATGGTTAGGCAACAACATTAAGGGTTAATATATAACACTGGGACTAGAGACTAGTTTTTTCTCTTTCCAAAGATTTTACTAACATTCTCATGCCAGATGGTTTAATGTAAATGAGAGAGCAGAGCTATGAAATTCTGGGGTCTTAGAAATTCATCTCAAAGTGTTTCTGTTTATCTGTTTGACTATATCTCTTTTTTATTAATATATCAGTAATGTTTTAACTGAATGGTAATAGTTCTATTAGCTGAAGAAAATATGAGGCAACTAATATGTTTTCCTCAAAGATTTTAGAAGTGCAGGTGTCAGAACTTGTGCTTATGATAATTACATGAGTAGAAATCTGATTTAGAGCAAAAACAATAGTGATAAATATCCAAGTTCCTCTCCCAAATCTCAACTCTTCATAAACACATATCTGAACAATAATCACTCAAATATCTTAATTCTTCTGAGGTTAATAGACCTTTTGATTCATTTTGGGGATTTTAACAAATAAATAGTTTTTAGATTCTCCATGCACATGATTTATTACAATGTTGTGATCTTGATGTCTTTCAAATAGGAAAGATTTCATTAAAAGGTAACTTGCATTCACAACTGTATACAAAGTGGAAGAAATATCAGTAAGAATTGATCACTAAATCAGCCTATTGATATTTAGTTGTATAGTCCCGGACTTACACACAAACACCTTCTAAAAATTTACAGTGAAAACTTGAATTTCACTTTATCTTTTTTAGCTTCAGTTTTGCATCTCTATTTAGAAGCCTGTAGACTTTCTAAAACTCAAGTTTGATACAATTACACACGGTTTTGTCAAACCCTTCTAAACTCAAGTGCCTGACATTTGGAAACATAAATGGTACATTCCTTTCTAGTTCTTATCAACTTCCGCCCTGCTTCTTAACCCACCCTTTTTTTTTGTCTTAGAAAAAAACCTGAGTTCATAGAACATTGTCATGTAACTTATGATTCTTTGTTGAAGTTCTTTCTCAATTGTACTGTGACATACTGCCAACCTCTATCCTGAATATATTGAAGAGCTGCCATTCACCCTTCAAGACTTGGTTCACCTACTCTCTCAGTTGTAATTGTTCATTACCTTTACTTTTGCATCCAGAGAGAGAGGTTGAAAGGTATCATCAATAGGCTTGTCTTCCTTTCCACTTGGGGGCTTCCTGCGGTCAAAGGGAATTTTCACTCACCTCTTTATTTCCAACATCACCTGTCACACCAAACACCTAGTAGTTGCTAGTTGAATAGTAGTGTTTAACTGAATTGAATCGAAATGAAATAAAATGGATTAATTGAGTACTGCTTTCAGAGAGTGGCTGGAAGGATAAAATAATGTATAGGTATTTAAATAATGATTCGATCTCCTATAATCTGCATGGTCTTGGTCAAATTAGTTTACTTATCTTTGCTTAAAAGTTTATATCTGTAAAATGAAAATAATCACAATAACTTAGTATTGCATTCTTAAAGGATCAAATGAGGGCAAGTTTAATAAAACACACAGTCCCTTCCTGGGACATAGTGGATTGTCAGTATTTAAGGATCTAAGGCATGAATCTAGCAGAGAGATGGGCATAACTTGCTCTGGAATTGGTTTTCTTTTCCTGTGTTATGACTAATACATTTTTAGGCAGTGATCTAAATGTGCTTTCTTAAATGGGATATAGCATAGCACCATTTATAAAAATTTGCAAATACACATTAATTTAATGCCCCTTGACACTGGAAAAATTGTTTTCAAGTTGTTATTTAATTCTTTTTTATTGTCACAATTATCTTTTAAATTAATTTAAAAAAACCTTCTTGTTGGCAAACTCTGGGATATGATAAAACATGTTTTTTGTTTTTTTTTTAGGTACGGGGGCCTCTCACTGTTGTGGTCTCTCCCGTTGTGGAGCACAGGCTCTGGACGCGCAGGCTCAGCGGCCATGGCTCACGCGCCCAGCTGCTCCGCGGCATGTGGGATCTTCTCGGACCGGGGCACGAACCCGTGTCCCCTGCATCGGCAGGCGGACTCTCAACCACTGCGCCACCAGGGAAGCCCCTGATAAAACATTTAAAACAGTGTGAGACACTTCCTGTTTCAACTTTGACATGTAAAGAGATTGGAAGTTATCACTCCCATTCTCACAATAAGAAAAAAGCTGAACAAACTAAAAATCAGTAACTTTTCTTGGACCCTTCAAAGAATTCAGGTTTCGTTGTAAGCTGCCACTCTGAAATCTGGAAAGAAAGGTAAACACAGACAATCACAGCCAAGATCATCCCATCTGGAGCAGAAGTTGTTGGAGCCATAAACGGTAGGAAGACGTAATGGTAATTTTGATGAATTGTTGGAGGCTGAGAGAGATGGGCATGAGAGGGACAAGCATTGCTGGAGAGCTTGGAGTTGCTGTCATGGGGGGTTCCCTACATTTCACGGATTTTACCTACAGAAACCTTGCCAGTTTCTCACAGGGAGGATCAGAGAATGATCCAGTGCTAGCTTTAGAGCTGGAGAGGGAGAGTTACCATTGTAAAGTGTGACCCGAGGATTCTCCATAGCAAAGACCTACTCTCTGGGGTAAAAACTTTACCAGAGCCTCTCCCACCTGGGAAAGGTCACATCTGCATCCCATTCCAGTCCCTTGTAGTCTTCCTGTCTCACTAAGTTGGGGGAGAAGGGACCCAAGAAACCCTTGTGAAGACCACAGCTGAGGGACTCAGTCACACTAAGCCTGAGATTTCATTACAAGGTTTTCAAGCGTAGGATCATAGAACATGTCCCCTCTCTGGGGCCTTAAAACCACACCAGCTGAGCTCTAGCATAATAACAGTGAATTTCAGCTGAAAATGTTACAAGACACAGACTCTCTAAGGAGAAGTCTTGGGGAAACTCAAATTCAACATGTGAAACCTTGACACCTACAGGTACAGCACACATTAAAACGTGGTCCAGCTCCAAGCAAAATTAGCAAAACCTCACACTGATGGCCTGTTTACCTCAGTTTCTATTACCTGATGTATCATATCTGCCTTAGAACAATAATGAAAAATACGAGTCATGGTAAAATTCAAGGAACAACAGTCTGAAGAGACAAAAGAAACATCAGCATTTGGCTCAGATTTTAGAATTATCCCATAAGTAATTTAAAATTACTGTCATTAATATACAGAGAATTCAATGTAAAGAAATAAACAGGGGGCTTCCCTGGTGGCGCAGTGGTTGAGAGTCCACCTGCCGATGCAGGGGACACGGGTTCGTGCCCCGGTCCGGGAAGATCCCACGTGCTGCGGAGCGGCTGGGCCCGTGAGCTGTGGCCGCTGAGCCTGCGTGTCCGGAGCCTGTGCTCCGCGATGGGAGAGGCCGCAACAGTGAGAGGCCCGCGTACTGCCAAAAAAAAAAAAAAAAAAAAAATTGACCACAGACCTAAATGAAAAACACACAACTATAAAGTGTCTAGAAGGAAACAGAGGAGAAAAATCTGTTACCTTGAGTTGGTGATGAAAACCACAGTATGATACATGAAAGAAAACATTATAAGTAATTTAAATATCTGACCTATGAAAGATATTATGAAGGGGCTCAAAAGACCAGACAAAGGCTGGGAGAAAATATCTGCAAAACAGGTATCTGGTAAAGGACTTGTATCCAAAATACACAAAGAACTCTTAATACTAAAAATTAATAAGAAGCACTGATGTTTTAGTGATTGGATGAAGCCTCATCTCTTGTGAGTAGCAAAGCTATAACTTTGGGACAAAGAAGTTAAAATATAAGCCTATAAGTTCAAACTCATATACCAAACATCATTATTAAACTAAGTCCAAAAGGTGATAAATAAAAATCCAGAAAAAATTTAAATGACGTATCAGTTTATAAGCTAGCTTGCTGAATCAGTCTCTGAGGATAGAAATTCTGAGTCGTCTGTCTCAGTGACAAGTAGGAGGTTCTCAGTCTTAATTGGACCCTATTAGTACCAGCAGTATTATGAGGTTTGGTGTTAAGGAAAAGGGTGATCTTGATATTCTGGCCACGTCTGTTCTGAAGCAACACTTACTTATTTTATAGTACCTCAGTGAGGTCTGGTGACTCTTCTGAAACAATATTTTGCAGTATAAAACTGAAAAAAAATAAACACAGGCTAAAGAGGTTTGTGAAAGTTTATTCCTTCCGTATTTTCTCTCCCTGCCTAGGGAAGTGGCTTATGTTCCTGCCAGGGCTTCGACTTTGGAAGGTTGCATTAGAAAAGATACGAAAGAGATAGGCTGACAGGGTCTTTGTGAGCTGTGAACGTGTAAACAGGAAGGAATACCAGCACAAGTCAAAAAGTCAGGGGTCAGCCAGCGAGTCAGAAACCAAGAAGCAAAGTGGACAGACTGCAAACATGAGTCCAACAAAGATGGGCTAAGTTTCCAAACCAGTCAGGCAGCTATAGAACAGGAGGTGGTGATGAATTGGAAGAGGAGGAGATCAATACAAGGGCAGAACCTACTACCCTGGGTTGAAACCTATGCAGTGTCGGGATTGAGCCAAGGGCTCGACAAATGCTATTTTATTTACCTTTAATGGTCTTATCTCATTTAACAAATAAAGAACGTGAGACTGAAAAGATAGGAACCACCAGGAACTACTCAGCCAATGAGAGGCAAGAAGGGCACAGTTCAGAAGGTCGTGAAGATTAATGGAACCAAAGAGGCAACCATGAGACAAGAATTAAAGGTGTCCTGCTGCTGAGGTATGTTCCCTCGGTCAAGAAGCTGCTATGCTTTCTAGGGTCCAGCTAAAAGACTGGGAAAACATTATAGCATGAGAGTGTGCAGGAATGACCCTCGATCTGACCCTGTTTCTCAGCCAGAGGAAGCATTGCCATGTACCTGTTGTGGAAACGTGTCCAGACATCTCAGGCTGCACACTGAGCTCGCAGGGTACCAGTTCATTTTGCATGTTAAAAGCTACATTTCAAAGTTCTTTATAACACTCGTTGTAGCACTGGACTAACACATACCTGTCCAAGTTAAAGAAAGTCCCTCTTGAATTGGACATTGGAGGTTACTACAGGATATGAACACTCAGAAATTGCCTACTAATATTGCACTATGTGCTTTTGTTATAACCCAAAGGAGAAAACCAAAACAACAGTGAGAACGAAGCTTAACAAGTTCCATCCATCTAGAAATAAAAAGGAACTGGCATTCACACTGAGGTCTGTCTAACTCTAAATCCTATGTTCTTTCTATCATATCTTCTAAATGTCTATCAAAAAATTCCTGTAACTTTTTTTCTTTAGGCCACTCCCATAGCATACAACTCTCCAAACTTAAGTCAAAGAGTTGAAAGAGACCAACATAACTAATGCCAAAAGATTTTCCCCACTTGCATTGTTTTTAGAATCATATCTGTTTCTCCAAAGCATTTTGTATTCATGGTTTCTTGCCTATTTCTTTGAACTTTAAAAATAGCAATAACAACAACAACAAAAACTATGACAATCTCATAATTGTATACTTATTTTTCCACAGTTGAATCAATACTGCTACATTACCCTGGTTATCATTTTAGACATGCCATCAGGAATATTAGAGGAGCGATTGAGGGAACACAGAATCTCATCTTGAGTACACTTTGCTCAAATCTATTCTTCATGGTTTTGTGATTGTTATATTTTCCATAAAATTGATCTCCATGGAGACTGTTATGGTGAATTTCACAACAACTAATACAATTACCCCCAAATGGAGAATGTGAGTACTTGTGCACCTCTCTGTGAGAACGTGTGATCTTAGCAAATAAATAGTTATTGGGGGGATCATACCAGTTTTCAATTTTATCAGGGAATTTGGAGCTAACCTGTGGGAGGTGAGAATTATATTGTATATTTTTAATTAACAACTGTTTTTGATCAGGGGTTTAGAAGTTAGCACCTGTAAGAAAGTGAGAATTGAATGCAGAATGGACCACCTACACTGTAGCTGTGTTATTGGGTGGAGCTTAAAGCATTTGCTAAGAGGTCTGTAGGGAAGCCAATGTGAGTGATGTGAGTTGGAGGCACATGGTTATATGTTTCTGTTTCTGGAAAAAAATTTACACACTGAATAATGAATTGTCTTCTACTTTTAATGCCTCCAGAATCTGAGCACAGGTTTAATATCCATTTTTTGACTTAAATTGAACAAATAATTATCATTTACCTACATATGAGGCAGTCCCTCTAGTTGGATAGCCCTGGGTATATCTGGCTGTCACATTTTTGTTGTATAATTTGAGCATGCACTTTACATCTCTGAAGCTCAATTTCCCCATTAGTAAAATGGTAGTTATAATATTGACCTGGTGAAACTTATGGAAAGAGTCAATCTAGTAAGAATATAATACATCTAGCATAGTCTCCAATATATAGGAAAAGCACATGCTGATTTAGTTTCCTTTTCTAAGATCTCATGCCTAGCACTCTAGACAAAGTAAGGTCTTCATTACTCCCTAAATATATGCCTTCTTAACTTGGCCTCTAAGCTTCCCTTGTAATAATGTTGTTTTCACTTGGACTGCTTCCCTTTTCTTTTCCACCCGTTCAAATATCTCGCTCTTCGGGACATACATATAATAAAAAATCCCTTGTTTTTCTCAAATTAAAATGTAACTGGGCACCCTGAATTTTTATTTGCTAAATCTGGCAAGTCTGCTTTCAAAGGTCTTAAAGTTCTTCAGTTTAGAATTTTTTTTATTTAATTAATTAATTTTTGGCTGCATTCGGTCTTCGTTGCTGTGTGCAGGCTTTCTCTAGTTGCGGTGAGCAGGGGCTACTCTTCATGGCAGTGCGTGGGCTTCTCATTGTGGTGGCTTCTCTTTGTTGCAGAGCACAGGCTCTAGGCATACGGGCTTCAGTAGTGTGGCATGTGGGCTCAGTAGTTGTGGCTCGTGGGCTCTAGAGCGCAGGCTAGTAGTTGTGGCGTATGGACTTAGTTGCTCCGCAGCATGTGGGATCTTCCAAGACCAGGGCTCGAACCGTGTCCCCTGTGCTGGCAGGCGGATTCTTAACCACTGCGCCGCCAGGGAAGCCCCCAGTTTAGGGTTTCTGGTGGAACGCTCTTTGTGTGTGCAAACAGGCACGAGGGTGTTGAGGGAGAGCCCTAGCCTGGCCAGACCCTGTCTGCCTCAAGAAACAGACCCCTCCTCTCAAACCCCTGTGGTCCTTATCTGTCACCTGCTTTCCCAGCTCTGTGGCTCTGTTCAGGGTCTTCCACATGACTTTCACATTTCAACTACACTAATCTTTGCCTCCAGAATATCTGTTTTAATGATTATCACATTAGAGTACCTCTGTAACGCTATGGCAATATTCTGATGCCAATCTACTTCCAACTATCAGTCGTCACTGCTGGATTCGTTTTGAATAACTTCTCTCTCTTTCTTCCTCCAGGCTTCAGGTACATATATCCAACCCTTATCAAAAGCGTGCTTGTGTCCCTGTAGGTTTCCAACTTTGGACTGACCCTGCTCAGGATCTCAATGGGTTCTTCATACTGTCTGACTGTGGGATTGAAGTTAGTCAAATACGAACACGTAAAAGTTTCCTATTTCAGCTCACTATAATAATCACTTCTTGAAATATCTAGAGCCCTAAAACGTTATTCCGGAAAATATGGCATGTATTGTCTCCTATTATCATTATCGATACTGTCCTATTATTATTTTAAAATAATAACTAGGCTTTATTGAGACTTTCTAACATGTGGGTCTGACACTACGCACTTGTACAAATGATGCAACCCTATGAGATACTTATTAGTTTTGTATCTATTTTACATACAGAAAAAATCATAAGTACCTTCGCCAAAGACACATAATAGCAAATAGCAGTACTGAGGCTATTATAAGCTTCTTTCTGGCAGGAAAAGTACCTTAGCATTTAGTAGACTCTCAATAAGTATTTTTTGATTAAAAAGGGGAAAACTCCTAGGAAATACCTTGATTAGCATGTTCACACTTGCTTTATCATACAAATTTTTTATTTATTTAAACTGGATTCTAAGACTCTGCTCCTTTGTTTATTACAATCATTATGTCCTGTCAGTAAGACTTAAACCTCGTGGATTGCGCAATTACCTGTGAAATGTCCCAGAAGAGGACATGCTTATCCCAATATTTTTACTCAGCGGCAAATTTCAACGTTTAGAACCGCAAGCTAAAGAGTGAGTGTCTTTTAGAGTGGAGTCAAAAATGATTCTAATTTATGGTTTTCTAATAAATTTTTTGGCTTATAAGCACTAACAGCTTCTTTTTAATTAGGCATAAATATCCATCTAGCACAAAATATGTTGTCAGAAAGAACCTCTATTTCCTCAAGTTTATTTTCTTAGAATTTATTTAGCCTTTCATTCACATTTAGAGTTATTTATTAGTGAATCAGTTCTGTGAAAGCTCTGTGATTACTGGGTGAATACTGGATGATGACCATGCCTGCAGAACGTGGGCCCTCATGCAACTGTAGCTGTTTTAAGGAAAGAGAAATCAGGAAACAAATCAAACAAAGGAGTATGTATGTGGGATGTGTGTGTACACACACTAAAGTGAGTACCATAATGGGAAGAAATTCAAGGGAAAAAAATCATAGCCTCAGGCTTCTTACTCCTGTGGTCTTTTAAGAAATAATGTAGGACTTCCCTGGTGGCGCAGTGGTTGGGAGTCCGCCTGCCCATGCAGGGGATGCGGGTTCGTGCCCGGGTCCAGGAAGATCCCACACGCCGCGGGGCGGCTGGGCGGCTGGGCGGCTGGGCCCGTGAGCCATGGCCGCTGAGCCTGCGCGTCCGGAGCCTGTGCTCCGCAACGGGAGAGGCCACAGCAGTGAGAGGCCCGCATATGGCGAAACAAAAAAAGGTAACTTGCATTTTCTCAGAATAGATCAGTTAGATTCCTATAACACGTATGATATTTGTCCCATGATACCTTATGCCATCATCTCTTCAATCTTCACTGAATGGCCAACAACCAAGAAATGACTGAGGAAGGACCTGGGTCATGAATATAAAAGCACTCTCAACTCTTTTATTTTCTAAGCAGGTAACATTTCAAACTTGTGCAGTACTCAGAGAACAAGCTTTAATAATCATACCTGATTGGAATAGCTGCTTCTTATGCTCATTTTTATGAGAAGGAAGAGTGAAGGGAATTATTCTGCAAATGCAAACATACACAAATAACCACAATTTATTCCATAGATTATTTTCTTGCTCAGAATCCAGGGACAAAGACGATATAAATCTGAAAAGGGAAAGGACACTTCAGTTCATCTAATATCAACATGGTATTGCTATTGAATTAAGAAATGAATAATTAAAAAAATAGAATCAGATGATTTAATTTCTATAATGTGGTAAATTGATAAATAGCTACTGAAGAAGATCCAGTAAGTCACCAAACAATATATTCCTTTGTTTTATTTTAAGGTGAAGATGAATCACATGAAATGTGACTTTTGAATGTAATGATTTCCATGTGATATTTGTTTTGTGAATGCCAATAAGTTATTTAATCATGAATATTAATAAATACAGCAATCTTTTAAAATACGGAGAAAAACATGTAGCTTAACAGATCCAATAAATTACAGCTCCATAAAATGCATGACTTTTTCTTACTTATCTTTAGGGAAACAAAAGAGTATCTGACTGTTTACTAACAGTTTCGATATCAAATTCAGGGTGATTAGAGTACACCTATATACCACAGCCCTCCTTGAGTTCAAATACATGATTTTTATAAAATAATGGGGTCTTTATGGATTACACAGAAAAACAAGTCAAGGGGATGCCCTTAGCGTAGAAGAAGGAAGGACCCAGATAGCAGATCAGGGGCAACCATGGCACCTAACCAGGTACTGAAATTAAGGAAAGAAAGAGAAAGCCAAAAGGAAGAAGATGTACAAAACCACGAGATGCTGGGATGAATTCAGTCCTGAAAGGAGTATATAGAGTCCCTTTTTTGTTGTTTTGGGCTAGCATAGAATGGTAATTCTTCAGAGACATGATCAATCTCTGCTCTTAAGGAAATGAGAATCCAGCAGGGAGATAGACAATTGAAATGACAGTTGCATTGGATCTGTTCACATGTGGTAGTGGATAGAGGCCCCCAAGTACAGTGGAGCTCCGGAGGGGAAGGAAGGGTGATGGATGAAGGTGAGAGATGGGAACAAAAATGAGGCCCAGGATTAGGGAGCTCTGGTGATAGAAGCCCTTTTTGGGCCTCATGAAGACTTTTATTGTGGAACTTGGCTCACTGTCCTAGTCTAAAAACGCTGGTCCAATTGTCTACTTCCATTCTTCCAGAGAGGACAGAATTAACTTCCCAGTTGATATGAAAGTCCATCAGAATTTAACTCTCTGAAGGCAGAGAGTTATTCTGGTTTCCATGTGTACAGTGTGTAGCACAGAGCCTTACACACTGGAGGTACTTAATAAATGTTTGCTGTTGTTGAATAGAGGATTCCATCAAAGATAAGCTCTTGTAAATTGGGAGACTCAAGTTTCTTCTCCATGGACCATTCAGCCTTAATCCCAGGAGGCCAGTGCAATGTAGGTAAAGCACAAATGTTGATGGAGGACCCCCTACCCACTGGAAACCTGGCTAAACTAGGCTTAACCTCACCTCAGTAGATGTTGATAAAATGCTGACTTAGCATTTCTGCAAGCTCCTGTGTTTCCTTACTGAGAAACAGAAGCCAAATGAGAAACTTGGCCCGTTTTTAGGTTTACACAGTGACACATACATAACACGTGCATACATGCATACATACTTGCTTGCATATACGCACACATATGTACATTCATCCAGAGTATCCTGTATTGGGGATATTTGTTAACATGTTTGGGTAGGTGGATGCAGTTGGGGGCACATGCCATCAAGGTTTTCTAAGCTCTAGGTACTTGTGGGCCACTTTACTAATAATTCATAATAACTTTAATAATAACTTCACTAGAATGGGCTTCTGCTTGTACCTGCTGTAACGTATTTTATCTGCTATAACATAACATCAGTAACATATTCCCACTGAGAATTGCTAGAGTGCCAGGGTGTCCCATTTTGCTAAGGAATTCTTCTCTGAGAGTTTTCTTCCCCATTTGCCCTGTGGATGCAAGGTCACTCAGCCTGTGTTTCACCAGTGCCATGTGGTCACTACCCTCCACCAAAAGGCTGAAATGCAGACCAGATGGGTCTATATTAACAGCTGCAGACTCTGCAGTTGTCAACGGGCCAAAGTGGCACTGGGTATATTGGAAGATTAACATTTTTTAAACTTTTTCTATTGTTTGGAGATCATCATTACACAAATATTTTTGACTCCTTGACCTTAAAAAAGACAAGAATGGTTATTTTGACTCTATAAACTAGATGCCAAGGAAAATGTTGACACTACATGTTGATAAATACAAAAGGTTAAATGAAATTTATACGGACACTGATTAATTTTGCCTTAAATATTTGCTGGAATGAACATTCTTAAACTCAGTTCATTTCCCAGACTGTGTTCTCTATTTTCTTTCCATTGTGCTTTTACTGAAGAGCAAGTAAAGTTTACTATTAAAGATATACCATAAGTATTTTAAAGTGAAGGTTTACTATATTTATATTTTAACCCATAACAAATTTACCAGATATAGATATATAATAGAAATCATTTTCTCAAGATTAGTTTTTCAAGAACATTTTACCAATTTTGTGTCTGCCAAGAAAATTGTGTTGTTTTATTGCCTTTTAAACTAGTGCAATTTATTTTGTGTTATTTCAAACGTACAATTTTTTCTGAAATTTTTTTTCACAGTATTTAATGTTACTGATAGCATATAATTACTTAGGCAGTTCTTTTGTCTATAATAATTTCACCATGTTCTGTTTGAGCTATCTTCATTTTATTTATTTTTTTATTTTGAAAACCTCTAGCAATAATATTCACTATACATTTTATAGAGACTGATAGTATTTATTTGTTGGCATGAAAAACAGAAGTCATTAGAATGGCAAAGGCACAGGACCAGAAAGCACACTGGATAAGAAAAACAAGACCAAGCCTCCCCCACCCCCACCCCTGCCCCGCCTTATCTTCCACACACATCAGTTGTCCCAGGCTTTGTGAATGTCAGTGGTGGACCCCACTAGTCTCCACATTTTCTTTATGAGTAAAACAGCATTTTCAGGACTTAAGCCAACAAATGGATCAGTCCAATCACAAAATAGCTGTCATTGCTGAATATTGATTAAAAAGAAAAGAATCGTGAAGATACAGATAATTTATATCTAAACATAGTTAATGTACATTATTTTGCCAAGAGGATGTTTACATTAAGTCCCTGAGAGCAGGAAAATTCACCACCTTTCCCGAAAAGTAAAGACTTTCTAGATGTGACCCAAACTAACTATAAAATTTAACCTGGAAGCATTTTGTTACTAAGCTGATTAAAATGGATTGATACTGTTCAAGAGCAATCCTAGAAAACACCATGAAGTACCTACTTTAAGCCAGTGGAACATCTTTCTGGATCCCCTCTCTCTGCTGGCACCTTGTCTGTCAGTGTCAGAAGTTTGACAGTTTCCATCACCCCCATTTCCTGGACTTGTGTGACTTGCTCTACCTTAAATTTAGATTCTGCTCCACTGCACCTCAGCAAGGGAACTCTCTCATGTCCCTTGGGGAAACAGATGGATAGTAGTGGTTTACTGGTAATCGTTTACCAGCTATCCATTAAAAGAATCACTTCTGTGGTCTTTGCCAACTTCTGTGGTGCATATACTCCCTCTGTTGCTGAATTCAAGCCACCAATTTGACTGAATTTGGAGTTGGGAAGAAATGAACACAATTGTGAGCTGTAGGTGCTGACTCCAGCCACACTAGGGGTTGCTGGCTTCCTCATCACTCTGGGAGGTATGAGGTGAGAAGTTCAGTCAGAGGAACAAGGAATCTTCTTCCGAGGTCTGGAGGGGAGAGTAGGAAGAGGAGGTGTGGGGTAAGGTAAAGAGTTATTGTGCACTCTGTGGTGAACATTCTGAAGTGAGTTCTCAGGTGGGGATGGAGGAGAATGCTAAGCATACTGAACAGGGGAAGTCAATTTTGAAGTTTTAAGTATATTTCCAGTTATTTTCAAACTTTTCTTATCATAACAATCACACATAGACTCTCTTCTTTGAAGTACATACTTGATTTCAACCCAAATGGACTGAATTAGCCCTTCTAGGGAGACCCTTGAGAAATTATATTTCAGCAAATAGACAATATTAGGAAGTGCAGAATTTGAATCCTTGACTTGGGGTTTAATTATCTAAGGGAGAGCAAGTAGAATGGTGTTTCCCTACACTTACTGAGAGCAGAATCACCTCAGGAAACTTACAAATTCTGCTGCTTAGCAGTCATCCCATAGATTCAGATTTAATTTGTCTGGGCTAGGGGCTGGGGGAGACTGGACATCTGTAGGTTTGAAGAGTGCCCTAGGAGATTCTCATATGCAGCCCATGCCAGGAACCACTGATGGGTGTACTGAACATGGAGAAGGACAACAGAACTAGAGGAAAATCGACTTTTTAAGTGGAAGCATAAACTATTGCAATTGCAGCTTATAGACCCATAAGTCTGTGTTTCTCAATAAACAATAGCCTCCCTTAGAGCTCATGTCTGCTTTCCTTCTGCGTTCCCAGCACTTAGCCAGTGGTTGGCATATGGTAATCCTGCAATAAATGTTGATCGAGTGAGTGTCCTAATTGGCTTACCTCATTAATAACTTGGTGATAATGTGTTGATTAATGCATTATCTTGTTCTGAGTATCATATTTGCATTTCTACAGGACCATCTGCAGACAATGACTTAACCCAAAGAAATGCCTCCCCTGCTGGGGAAGGGCAGGTGGGGAGGACATTTGTGATTAAGCCTTCTGTTTCATACCAATTGTATCATGTGGGCAGCTTATTACTATTAAGGGAAGTTTAGTGTCCTGGTATATTTCATGTTTTTAAGCATTCATGAAATATCAACTTCCCATCTGGAAGACACAGCCAAGGCTTTTGAAATAATTATTTTAGAAAGAGCTACAACGTAGATATTACTGATATTTATGTACTTAAAAGCAGTTAAAGGCATTTTAGTGTTAAGTAAGGTAAAACTTCCTCAAATGTATAAACAATGGCATTTTATTCATATTTTAAAAACTGCCGTTTTCTTCATAGGCAAAAGAGATTGTTTCACAATTATAAAAATGAATCTATTCCAGAAGTATACTTCTAATTCTCGGTGTACACTGGCTTTGGAGTTTGAGCATAGACAACATTCAAGGATGCTTCTGGCACCTGTGATTTACTTGGTAAACAATGTGCATGGTAGTTTTCACATTCACCACCAATTATGAAAGAATCAGTACCCGTTTGTCCCAGTCTGCTTTTCCCATGTGTCTTACCTCTTCCTATGCTTTTCTCTTGATTTTCTCAATGACAATTAAAACTGAATCCAATGAGAGAGAAGGGCTTTTTGCTTACTGCAATTTGTTCTGCTTTGATTACTTTAAAATGAGCAATCATCCCACTCTCCCCTGTGCATGGGAAACATGCATTTCTCGGGGTCTATTTCCCCCCAAGCTTTTCCACCTGGGTTTTGAGGGAAGGCTGGCTGGATACAGCCACAGGGTAGATAAATGTTATATTGATCTATCTATACATCTACCTAGATCTGGATCATGTGTCTCTGGTTGTCAATCCATGGTGTCTTTGTCCCTCGGGGGACATTGCCTGTGTCTGGAGACATTTTTGGTTGTCACACTTGGGGGTTGAGAAGGGTACTGACATCTAGTGGTAGAGGCCAGACACACTGGAAAACATCCAACATGCACAGGACAGACCCTGAAAATGTAACTCTGCAGCCTCAAACATCAATAGCACCAAGACTGAGAAGCTGATCTTTATATGTATATTCATGTCTATCTCTGTATATCTCAAGGTTACACAGCTCTGGACGAGAGATGCATTCAGTTCTCTACATCTCTGTCTCCTCTGACCTAGTAAATTCCTCGAGGACAGAGGCAGCCTCATGCCATCGGTGCTGCCATATCACCTAGCACAAGCCTTTAGACAGAGATGCACAACGAATGTTTTCTGAAAAGAAACCTGAGAACCCCCAGGAGAGTTTTTGCCCCAATTGCCTCTCCCATTGGCCTTACCATGATGTATAAAGTAATTTCTTTTGTTCAGCACCTTGAAGGCCCCTGTAAAAGTGGACATGGTACCTTCAGGATGGAACACTGTAATCCTCTACCAGCACCTCGGCTTACGTCATCAGGTTGTCTAATTACAAAACACAGCCTTGAATCAGATGAGGCATTCTCCGATGAAGAGCACACTGAGAATGTCATAGCAATCCTTGACTCCCCTCTTGCCTTCCAGCCTTCAGTCTGTCACTAGACTTTCCCAGGTGAGTCTCTTCTCCTCAGTGTCTAACCCTGCCTGGAAACTAGTACGTGTTCAGCAAATGAGGCAGATGACCCTCAGCGGTCTGGACCTGCCCTGCTTTTGTCACGTTTCCCTGCACTGCAGATGGACTGCACATACTACTTGTGTGTCCCAAACACATTATGGACTTGCACACCTCTAGATTTTGGCATGTGCTCTTGTTCTAGCGATGCCCTTCTCCTACTTTGTTCCCTGTTTAATGCCTCATTATGTTTCAGGGTGCTACTCCAATCCCATCTCCTAGAATGATCTGCCTAGTGGTCCTGGTCCGGGGTAGTGCCTTTGTCTGTCTTAGAGCACTAACCCCATTGTCAGTCTCTTCTCCATAAAACCATTGCACCACACAGCCCATTTGATCCTTAGTGGGTGGAGTGACACTGTAGCATCTGTCACCTCAATGAGTGAGTGACAGCACGGTCCCAGTGAATTTGGCCTGGCCCACGATGGTGTCCACACACACACTAAAAAAAAAAAAAAAATTGCCTGGTTTCTGGACTAGCGACCTCATAGGAAAAATGAATCTATTGTATGAATTATATTCTGTCTTTCTTTGAAACCCAGCACAGCTCTCTAAGAGAGTAATCAGTAATGATTTATGTATTTGTTTATTACCTTTTCTTGCAGAAATGACACCTGTTAATCAAGAGGGCAGGAGGTAGAAGGAAGGAAAGGAAAAGCCTTGTCCATCTCTAGGCTGTAAAGCATGGACAGGAGCATTAAATACCTTCCACACTAATGCAATGTCTTGTAAGCACACTTTGGAAACCAGACAGAACCCTCAGGTTTTGCACATGGGTTCGATCACACATATATTTAGTCAGGCAATCAACCACACTCCATAAGTGTGGAGGACGTGGGGAGAATACACAGAGAGAAAGCAGAGTGCCACAAGAGGCTATGTCATGTCCTCAGAGGACGTACTTTTGTACAGGGTTACTGGGAATATTTATAACTATCCAGGTACTGCATAGACCACCAGAGGCATCAAGGAGAAGATGGCTCAGATCATACCCTGTGCAAGTTCTGAAGAAGTATAGAGCGTTTCCAGTCAGTAATCGGAGACAAAGTCATGGGAGAGTTGGAATCTGAGCTGTGCATTGATCTGACATGCAGCAAAGTAGACTTCTGGAACCTTGTGACGATAGCATATTGGAAATGCTTCAACTGTTCATTCTGTGAAGATACCTGTTTGTGTGAAACAAGAGTGATAGGAAAACACTAAAGTAGGGGAAATAAAAGGCTACTTTACATTGATTCAATACAGCAGATACTTGTGGAAACCTTGCAAGGACACCCTACTCTGTGTGGCTCAGGCTTATAAAGACAGATGCATGTGATCTTTTTTTTCTCCAAAGAAGCAGCATCACTTGGTGGAAAGGGTTTAAAATAAAACAGCTTTCACTCCTTGGCTTCGTTGATGCTTTTTACACTCAGTTCCTTAACTTGGGGCACCAACACCCACCAGGACTTCTGTGAGGGTCGAGGGACAATGCAGATATGGTCTTGCAAGGAATACTTTTAGAATGCTTCCTGCACTTAACTGGTGTTAGCTACTATTACTACCACCATCACCTTTATTCAACCACAATACAAGAATGGGGGAAAGGGTGTCTAAGCCACTGGGTTATTGTAAGGAGGAGATCTGATATCAAATGTGGTAGTTCTTAACAGGGTGATTTTGCTCTCTGGCCCCCTGGGAGAAATTTGGCAAAGTCTATAGCCTTTTTGTCATTGTCACAATTGGTGGGTGCTACTGGCACCTAGTGGGTAGAGGCCAAGGATGCTGCTAAACAACCAACAATGTGCAGGACAGCCACCCCCATGCAGAACTGTCCAACCCCAAATGTCAGTGGTGCCCAGGTGGAGAAATGCTGATGGAAGGTGGCGTTGCTGGGCCCATAGCATATGGTGTGAATGGTTGCAGCCCTGCTCTCATCCACAATGACATCACATCACACTCATCCTGGCCGTGGTCACACCCTGAGCACTACTCTCTTTCTGTTCTGGGGCTGATGTTCAGGGGGAAAAAAAGACAATAGCAATCAATTTGATGCCATCAAACTGCTTTCATGGAAAGTCTCCTGCGCCCTGGGAATTGGGCATCTTGTCTTTCCTTTCCTCCTCCTGCCGAGCCAGCTGGGGACACAGGGTCCTCCTGAGAGCAGCTGGGCCTGGGGAGCTGCCCACAGTGGCAGCAGGAGCCAGCAGGGCCCGGTCCCTGGAGGGCTGTTAGCCATGGCCCAGGACCTGCCAAGTGCAACTGGTCTCCAGCAAGTCTGCTCTCCAGGAAATCCTGCCCCTCAGCCCACACTGAGACCAGAGGGGCAGAGCACCCAGGTACACAGCCCTCACCCTGTGCCCGTCCCTCTGTCTGTTTCCTTCACAGGGCACTGGGGCTGCCTTGAGAGGGAAATGAAGTACAATAAGTATAAGTGAAAAACAAACCAAGCTTGGGTCTCCTGTCCCAGAAGGTGGCAGATGTGCCAATTCAGAGACACCCTGAGTTTGGATGCTGCCAAGTGACATAGCCGCCTGGCTCTTCCCCACCTCCCAGGGGGCATTTGCTGCCATGTGAGTCCCCGGGGGACAGTGGGTATGCTGCCTGGTTTCAGAGGAGAGGGGTATAACGTGGTAAGCTCTCCAGTCTGCAGTTTTGAGTTTCAAAGGATATCCCCTCCTTGGAAGCACCTGTGAGTGGCCATCCTTCTCCTTTAGGGATGATTATGGCAGTAGCAGCCACAAGAGCTAACCTTGCCACGTGCCAGGTTAATTCTAAGAAGGGTGAGGAGGTGAACTGATTTCCCCCCACGGGATTGCGGGTAGAAAGGGTGGGACTAAAGATTCCCCTCAATCTTGGAGTGTAATGCTCCACCGACAAGGAGAATGAATTGGGATCTTGTGCTAACAACCCCCTGACAGCTATCTGAGTTTAAAACTCATGCAGAAACTTTAGGAAAGTGCAATTGAGATTGACCTCACTAGGAAGCTTTAAAAATCCAGCTGAAAAAATAATGTTCTAAAAGTAAACCTGGGCTCCAGATTTTTAATCTTGTCGGTTTATATACGGCCTCTTCTGCACAGCAGCTTGTTGTGGTTAGTTGGGTGAGAATCAGTTGAAATCAGAGAAAAGCCCAAACAGCGGAATTTTTTGGACGAGTATGCTATTCTTCCTGAGAGCTTTTGAAGTAGCAGACTTTGTGCTGACTTTGCATGAAGTGAGAGTAATCTGTGATTAACTCAACATCAGACAAGCTCCTGCCATTTCATGTAAATGCTACTTTTTAAATCCTTGAAGATGGTTTTATAAAGAAGACAGATCATTCTCCTATTTACTTGCTTTGAGTGTCAGATTCCTAATTAGTGAAATCTATATTTGTGAGTTAGGGAGAAACAAACTATTTGAGTGAGGTCCTCAAAACCACTCTCCATCCCTTCCAGGCCCCCTCGAATCTTTTTTCTTATGTCAATAAAGGACAGAAACCTCACAATTTTCCCAAGACTTCACCCAAGTTCTTCATTTCCCAGAGAAAAAGGGGCTCCCAAAATAGGGTCCCGTAGACAGAAGGCAGTCAGTACATACATACTGAATAAAGGATTGGATGGTTGAGCAGAAACAATCTAAGAAATCAGAACCTGGGATTGGAAACTGTTCTGAAAAATTATAACTACTCAATAAAGAAGAAAATTGGGGAAAATAATTTAGAAGTTCAACTTATATAATGTGCATGAATTGACTGTAATTTTCTCCATGCATTTAAATATTGTGGATAATTACTCACTAAACAGTAGAATTTCAATAAATTTTATGTTGAATGAATAAAGTTCAGGTTCTTTTGAATCCTCAGAGAAATCTTGTGAAATGAAACTAAACTTTTCTTTGGCAAATTAAGTTACAAATGTAATTAATTTGCCAAAGTGGTCAGGTCATTCATTTCAGTAACAATGTCTTGACTGACAAATGCTACATATAATGATGGAATATTGTGACAAAAAAAGTTTGTCTCAATATTTCTGAAAAAGTGATAATAACACAACTACATCCAATAAACAACAGATATGCCCAAGTCTCCTTTCTTACTGGCTAATTACTGAGTTTCTAATCTTAAGAGATTTTTTTTTGGTTTTCTGACACAAATATTCAGAAATATTTGAGGAGAGAAAAAATTAGGATCTAGAAGAAGACATAGAATAATATATTTTGATTAACTGTAAAAGGATTTTATAGATTTCTTCTGAGTTGCCTGATTTACAAAGTAGTACATCAATTAATCTCACATGAAATTGTCCTAAATTTAAGCACTAAAATAGTGATACTTAGACCTAAAATTAGGAACACAAATACAGTCAGGGGGCATAAAGAAATCATAAATTCGTATAGGACAACAACACAATCAGATATGGGGGGATAAGTGTACCTATTCCATCCATTCTTGTGCTAAAGCAGCAACAAGATATCCAAAACTCAGGGGAAGTACTTAATATACAAATTAAGCTCTAGCAACTATAGCTGTATTGCATCAGTTAGCACTCAGACTGATATACACAAGCACTGACGCAACTGAAACAGCATATTACAGTAATGAAAGAAGGACATTTTGAGCACCTGCAAAAGTTTAAGTTTGTGAACTTGAGTCCATCACCATAAGACAGGATGATGCAGACAGTGGGAGGAGATAGAAAGCTGCCTGGCTGCCGGAAAATGTGGGATCTACAAGCCTGGAGTCTTGGGAGAGACCACTGCACACACCTCATCTGTGAATTGGGAGGGGGATCTGGTTCATCACTTAGGACACCACCCAAATCAGTGTGAGTCTATGGTGCAACTTTCAGTTGTCAAGTATGGAAGAAGCTGGGCAGCCAATAATCCCTTTTCTATTATGTGAGTATAGTTACAGATGATTTACTTTCCTATGTCTGCCCCGTGTGTTGTTGGAAGGCAGGGTCGTTATCTTATTGATATTAATAGTAACAATGATAACACATAGAATCTTTCTGACCAATATATATATTTTACTGCACATGCAACTTCTTATAAATCCCTCACAAATTATATCATTTAACCTTTACCAAAACTCTAAATTAAAATGTAGGCCAATTATATAAATTGGAGAATGTAGCTGAGAAAGGTAAATAGCTTACTAAAAGTCATATAACTAGTATGAGGTTAGACTAGTTATGTGACTTATAATTAATTTACATTATTTTCTCATCTGATACCAAATCCCAACTCTCTTCACCTCTGTACTGTTAAATAAATGTAACTATAGACAAAAAAAAAAAAGGAAAAATATATAGAGAAAATAAACAAGAAAAAAATGTGCAAAGGAAGATAATAAGAAAGAGAATTACTTTCTCCAAGAGAATGTACACTTTTGCAATTATTAAAGTCTTACATTTTTAACTGAAACACAAAACAAACAAAAAATCCTAAGTGTAGTGAACAGGTTGAGTTCTCTTCTGGACTTTTGCTAACATAGCACATATTTTGAAGAAGTGGATAAGGCATTGGCCAAAATCCAACCCTCTGCCTTTCTTTCCCCTTTCTTTCCCCTTTCTTTCCTTTTTTTACTCCAGTATTTCATTCATTCATTCATTTGTAAATTGAGATATTTTTTCAATTTTGTCAAGAGTATAGTTTATTTGGGGAGTAAAATACATGGAGAGAAGTAGTGGACAGCAAGTTAGGACAGGTAGTCTGAGCTCCAGAATCATGCCAGCTGGAAGGTAAGCAAACACATGGCATTAGAACCCAATTAGCACAACCGGACATGCCCATATTTCTCGGGGTCAGAGAAGACTTTGCAAAGGAGTGACTGAGTTGAGATTGACACAGAGTTCAGAGCTGCAATATAGAAGACACACTGTCCCCAAGTGATACCCAAAGAAGAAATCAGTCATTTCCATTTTATTCCACTAAAAATAAACCATTCTCAAAGCAAGGAACCTGGTCATCTTTATTCCATTTGAACGGTGGCAGGACCATGAGTTCGGGGACCATAACTGAATAGTCATCATTGAACTCCCTGCGTCCAGCTCAGCTCTTGGTCCAGAGTAGATGCTTAGTACTTATTTA
Organism: Orcinus orca; assembly: GCF_937001465.1. Taxonomy (NCBI): domain Eukaryota; kingdom Metazoa; phylum Chordata; class Mammalia; order Artiodactyla; family Delphinidae; genus Orcinus; species Orcinus orca. The sequence continues at coordinate 88,421,514 of NC_064571.1, read as the reverse complement.
CAGAGTAAAGGAATATTTTTATTTATTTATTTTCAGAAAACCTGGTCTTAAAAGAACAAATCCTCCGAATCTTTGATACTGAGATGGGGCAAGGGAGGAGAAAATGAAAATAAACACATATGTTAAAGTCAGACTGCATCTTCTCAAAACTACATCCAGGATGTCAGTTGTAAGATTGAGGTAAATGGTGTGGGAGGGATAAATTGCCAGTCACTCCACCAGTAAAAGACAGAGCTGTGGCTTGAGTCCTGAGGTCTGTGACTCTAAAGCCCTTGCCTTGGCCATATATAAAATGCAAGTTAGCAAGAGCTTCCTAAGCTAAGCATCAGGATATAACATTAGGTGTCACACCATCTTGGAAATTCACCTGAAGACCAACAGAAACCCTCATATTTTTAAAGTGTGGGAAGTAAATACAGAAAATAGATTTCATTAGTCTTGATGATCTTAGTTCCATGCTTTGTCTTCTTGTTAACTCCTACTGACCTGGACCCAGAATACCTCTGGGGGAGCTGATCCCTGCACTGGCCCGAGCAGCTGAGATCTCATGTCCTTTGTCTAGGTCCATGCTCCAACATCTTTAGTTCTTTAGTGTCCTCTTAATATTCTATAATACCCACTCACCATACTGTTACTGGGGGTAGAGCAGGCTCTGATGTCTGGGGCTTCTCCTGCTCAGGGGAAGAAGATACCATCATACTAAATAACCTGAACTCCAAATTGTCTGAAGGATGAGGAAGTTGGGAGAAACCACGTTAATATCAGACCATGTGAACTAAACTCAAAGTGAAATGAGATGGGGGAGCAGAGCATAATGATTAAGCGGGGGACTGGAGGAGACTCTTAGTTTGAATCCTTGTTCTGTCACTTACCACCTGTTAGACCAGGTGCAAGTTACTTCTCCTCCCTCAGGGCTGTTGTTTGTAAGAATGGTGATGATGATGGGGATAAAGACAGTTCTCATCTCACAGAATTGTGCCAGCATTCAACAGGATAATCCATATATAGCTCTATAGTATAGAATGCACACTTGTTGTTATCACTTTCAATTGAGTAAACAAGTGTGTATGGTAATGAGTGTTTTCCACATATTGTATTAATTAATATTTAATAAATCATGACATCCTTACATGATAATAATTAAACTTTTATGGAAACAGGTCTAAAAAATAAGAACTATAAATGTAAGCTTCCCTTCCTTAACACCTGATCAGTTGGTGATTATATTTCCAAATGGCGACCAGTCCCAGCAGACATCTCTTTCTGTGATAAGGTCAGTGCTTTTGGACTCACTAATATTTCTTGAACTCATCTTTGAGAGGACAAGAAAAAAGCAAGGATGTGCTGAATCTGGAGGGATGCACTGCTCACCCCATAGAGGTCAACTCAGCACCATCTGGGACAGGTCTCACTGCTGTCTATTTGGATCCATTTCTAATTATTTTTTCTAATCATGCTGACTTTGAATATATTTTTGAAAGTATATATATATATATATATATATATTTCCCTGTTCTTTCTTCCTTGATGTAACTGTCCAAAGAATTTGCACCTCTCAGAGGCATCTACTACAAAATTAATGTTTTGTGAAATGGTCTGTTAGGTTCTAGGAGCTTGGCTGAGGTAATGAAATTGGATATGAAGATGATGACTATGTATGTGTATGTTTGTGACCTTCTGGAGACAGGGACTGCTCATTCCATCAACCAACACACTATGTGGTATATGGCAAGTACTCAAATAAAGGGTTGTTGAACTGACATGGTAAACATCAGATGGCTGTTTTAACCTTGCACATGGCAGGACAGAGCTGAAAATTAGCATGGAGATCTGAGGGAAATGATTCACCTTTGTTATGCTCACTGTGCCTCTTCTCAGTACTAACAGTATTAAAATGGGTCCATTTGTTATTTAAATGGATGAATCTTGAAAGATTTATGAGGAAATAGGACTTTACTCCCTGTTTCATAAGCAAACAAAAAAAGTAAACCACTGAGAGAATAAACCACATATCCAAGGTCAAATGTGAAAATTTTGATGAAGTTTCTACCTTTTGTTTTCAGTAGGATTTTCAAAACTTAATGTTCAATATCAAAGTGGAAAACATTTCAAGCACATTTCCTTTGTCATATGTGGCATTCTCATGTTATAAATATGTCTTTAAAATAAATTGAGCCCACAAAATGAAATTATCAACACATCTCAAACCTTAGGTGACTCTAAGATGGTGAAAAGACACTGTGTGATCTTATTTCTATAGGTATATTCAAAGACGGGTACCAGTTGGCCTATGACAGAGAGCTAGTGGGGCTTAGTGGCTCCAACGAATTATTATATCTCTCATGCTTATTTTGTTTCCTAAAGTATTCATAGAATTATATATTGGGATTGAAACAGACTTTTAAAATTCAATCCCATCTTCATATTTTACTGATATATCAATAGAAAGGCTAATCACATTACAGATGGTCTCATCGTTACTTAGTAAAAGACCAGCCACAACAGCTCTTCAATCTAGCACAGGCTCTTGCTACAAGACTTTGGAGGATGCACTTAAATGGAGTGTGAGCTATCTGGTATTGTCAACATATGTCTTTCACTTTGTTGATTTTCTAACTTTTCTCTGTTATATTCACCTCTGTTATTGAGGGGATATTTAAGGTTGAGAACAACTCTCTATAACTTCAGATTTATTTTAAAAAGTAGAACAAAGTAATATAGCCCACCTCCCTCTCAACAAATAATATTTATTTCTTGGAGTTGGAATAGTGATTTATTTAAATTACTGAATATATATTGCCTTATTAAAAAACTGGGACATGCTCAAAAAGTTGGATAATGTCTTGAATTTGTAATCATATGGTAAGAATTGTATATAATAGAAAAGATTAAAATTTTACATTTTAAAATTAATGTAGGCGACTTCCGGGAAGATGGCGGAAGAGTAAGACGCGGAGATCACCTTCCTCCCCACAGATACACCAGAAATACATCTACGCGTGGAACAACTCCTACGGAGCACCTACTGAACGCTGGCAGAAGACCTCAGACCTCCCAAAAGGCAAGGAACCCCCCACGTACCTGGTTAGGGCAAAAGAAAAAACTAAACAGAGACAAAAGGATAGGGACGGGTCCTGCACCAGCGGGAGAGAGCTGTGAAGGAGGAAAAGTGTCCACACACTAGGAAGCCCCTTCGGGGTGGAGACTTCGGGAGGCGGAGTGGGGGAGCTTGGGAGCCGCGGAGGAGAGCACAGCAGCAGGGGTGCGGAGGGCAAAGCAGACAGATTCCAGCGCAGAGGATCGGGCCGACCGGAACTCGTCAGCCGAGAGGCTTGTCTGCTCGCCCGCCGGGGCGGGCGGGACTGGGAGCTGAGGCTCCGGCTTTTGTCGGAGCGCCGGGAGAGGACTGAGGTTGGCGGCGTGAACACAGCCTGCAGGACGTTAGTGCACCGCGGCTAGCCGGGAGAGAGTCCGGGGAAAAGTCTGGACCTGCCGAAGAGGCAAGAGACTTTTACGTCCCTCTTTGTTTCCTGGTGCACGAGGAGAGGGGATTAAGAACGCTGCTTGAGAGAGCTCCAGGGACGGGCGCGAGCCGCGGCTAGAAGTGCGGAGCCCAGAGACAGACATGAGACGCTAGGGCCGCTGCTGCCGCCACCAGGAGGCCTGTGTGCGAACACAGGTCACTAGCCACACGCCCTTCCGGGGAGCCTGTGCAGCCCGCCACTGCCGGGGTCCCGGGATCCAGGGACAACTCCCCCAGGAGAACGCACGGCGCGCCTCAGGCTGCAACCTCACGCCGGCCTCTGCCGCCGCAGGCCCGCCCCACACTCCGTGACCCTCCCTACCCCCAGGCCTGAGTGAGCCAGAGCCTCCGAATCAGCGGCTCCTTTAACCCCGTCCTGTCTGAGCAAAGAACAGACGCCCTCCTGCGACCTACACGCACAGGCGGGGCCAAATCCAAAGCTGAGCCCCTGGGAACTGTGAGAACAAAGAAGAGAAAGGGAAATCTCTCCCAGCAGCCTCAGAAGCAGCGGATTAAAGCTCCACAATCAACTTGATATACCCTGCATCTGTGGAATACCTGAATAGACAACGAATCATCCCAAATTAAGAAGCCCTGTGGATGAAAGGCTCTTGGGGCTGCAGCCAGGAGTCAGTGCTGTGCCTCTGAGGTGGGAGAACCAACTTCAGGACACTGGTCCACAAGAGGCCTCCCAGCTGCACATAATATCAAACAGCAAAAATCTCCGAGAGATCTCCATCTCAACGCCAGCACCCAGCTTCACTCAACGACCAGCAAGCTACAGGGCTGGACATCCTATGCCAAACAACTAGCAAGACAGGAACACAACCCCACCCATTAGCAGAGAGGCTGCGCAAAATCATAATAAGTCTACAGACACCCCAAAACACATCACCAGACGTGGACCTGCCCACCAGAAAGACAAGATCCAGCCTCATCCACCAGAACACAGGCCCTAGTCCCCTCCACCAGGAAGCCTACACAACCCACTGAACCAACCTTAGCCACTGGGGACAGACACAAAAAACAACAGGAACTACGAACCTTCAGCCTGCAAAAAAGGAGACCCCAAACACAGTAAGATAAGCAAAATGAAAAGACAGAAAAACACACTGCAGATGAAGGAGCAAGATAAAAACCCACCAGACCTAACAAATGAAGAGGAAATAGGCAGTCTACCTGAAAAAGAATTCAGAATAATGATAGTAAGGTTGATCCGAAATCTTGGAGATAGAATGGACAATAGAATGGACAAAATGCAAGAATCAGTTAACAAGGACCTAGAATAGAATTAGAAATGAAAAAGGAGAAGTAACAACTGACACTGCAGAAATACAAAAGATCATGAGAGATTACTACAAGCAACTCTATGCCAATAAAATGGACAACCTGGAAGAAATGGACAAATTCTTAGAAAGGCACAACCTGCCAAGACTGAATCAGGAAGAAATAGAAAATATGAACAGACCAATCACAAGCACTGAAATTGAAACTGTGATTAAAAATCTTCCAACAAGCAAAAGCCCAGGACCAGATGGCTTCACAGGCGAATTCTATCAAACATTTAGAGAAGAGCTATCACCTATCCTTCTCAGACTCTTCCAAAATATAGCAGAAGGAGGAACACTCCCCAACTCATTCTACGAGGCCACCATCACCCTGATACCAAAACCAGACAAGGATGCCACAAAGAAAGAAAACTACAGGCCAATATCACTGATGAACATAGATGCAAAGATCCTCAACAAAATACTAGCAAACAGAATCCAACAGCACATTAAACGGATCATACACCATGATCAAGTGGGGTTTATTCCAGGAATGCAAGGATTCTTCAATATACGCAAATCAATCAATGTGATACACCATATTAACAAATTGAAGGAGAAAAACCATACGATCATCTCAATAGATGCAGAGAAAGCTTTTGACAAAATTCAACACCCATTTATGATAAAAACCCTGCAGAAAGTAGGCATAGAGGGAACTTTCCTCAACATAATAAAGGCCATATATGACAAACCCACAGCCAACATCGTCCTCAATGGTGAAAAACTGAAAGCATTTCCACTAAGATCAGGAACAAGACAAGGTTGCCCACTCTCACCACTCTTATTCAACATAGTTTTGGAAGTTTTAGCCACAGCAATCAGAGAAGAAAAGGAAATAAAAGGAATCCAAATCGGAAAAGAAGAAGTAAAGCTGTCACTGTTTGCAGATGACATGATCCTATACATAGAGAATCCTAAAGATGCTACCAGAAAACTACTAGAGCTAATCAATGAATTTGGTAAAGTAGCAGGATACAAAATTAATGCACAGAAATCTTTGGCATTCCTGTACACTAAGGATGAAAAATCTGAAAGTGAAATCAAGAAAACACTCCCATTTACCATTGCAACAAAAAGAATAAAATATCTAGGAATAAACCTACCTAAGGAGACAAAAGACCTGTATGCAGAAAATTATAAGACACTGATGAAAGAAATTAAAAGTGATACAAATAGATGGAGAGATATACCATGTTCTTGGATTGGAAGAATCAACATTGTGAAAATGACTCTACTACCCAAAGCAATCTACAGATTCAATGCAATCCCTATGAAACTACCACTGGCATTTTTCACAGAACTAGAACAAAAAATTTCACAATTTGTATGGAAACACAAAAGACCCCGAATAGCCAAAGCAATCTTGAGAACGAAAAATGGAGCTGGAGGAATCAGGCTTCCTGACTTCAGACTATACTACAAAGCTACAGTAATCAAGACAGTATGGTACTGGCACAAAAACAGAAATATAGATCAATGGAACAGGATAGAAAGCCCAGAGATAAACCCACGCACATATGGTCACCTTATCTTTGACAAAGGAGGCAGAAATGTACAGTGGAGAAAGGACAGCCTATTCAATAAGTGGTGCTGGGAAAACTGGACAGCTACATGTAAAAGTATGAGATTAGATCACTCCCTAACACCGTACACAAAAATAAGCTCAAAATGGATTAAAGACCTAAATGTAAGGCCAGAAACTATCAAACTCTTAGAGGAAAACTTAGGCAGAACACTCTATGACATAAATCACAGCAAGGTCCTTTTTGACCCACCTCCTAGAGAAATGGAAATAAAAACAAAAGTAAACAAATGGGACCTAATGAAACTTAAAAGCTTTTGCACAGCAAAGGAAACCATAAAGAAGACAAAAAGACAACCCTCAGAATGGGAGAAAATATTTGCAAATGAAGCAACTGACAAAGGATTAATCTCCAAAATTTACAAGCAGCTCATGCAGCTTAATAACAAAAAAACAAACAACCCAATCCAAAAATAGGCAGAAGACCTAAATAGACATTTCTCCAAAGAAGATATACAGAGTGCCAACAAACACATGAAAGAATGCTCAACATCACTAATCATTAGAGAAATGCAAATCAAAACGACAATGAGATATCATCTCACACCAGTCAGAATGGCCATCATCAAAAAATCTAGAAACAATAAATGCTGGAGAGGGTGTGGAGAAAAGGGAACCCTCTTACACTGTTGGTGGGAATGTAAATTGATACAGGCACTGTGGAGAACAGTATGGAGGTTCCTTAAAAAGCTACAAATAGAACTACCATATGACCCAGCAATCCCATTACTGGGCATATACCCTGAGAAAACCATAATTCAAAAAGAGTCATGTACCAAAATGTTCATTGCAGCTCTATTTACAATAGCCCAGAGATGGAAGCAACCTAAGTGTCCATCATCGGATGAATGGATAAAGAAGATGTGGCACATATATACAATGGAATATTACTCAGCCATAAAAAGAGACGAAATTGAGCTATTTGTAATGAGGTGGATAGACCTAGAGTCTGTCATACAGAGTGAAGTAAGTCAGAAAGAGAGAGACAAATACCGTATGCTAACACATATATATGGAATTTAAGAAGAAAAAAATGTCATGAAAAACCTAGGGGTGAAACAGGAATAAAGACACAGACTTACTAGAGAATGGACTTGAGGCTATGGGGAGGGGGAAGGGTAAACGGTGACAAAGCGATAAAGAGGCATGGACATATATACACTACCAAACGTAAGGTAGATAGCTAGTGGGAAGCAGCCGCATAGCACAGGGAGATCAGCTCGGTGCTTTGTGACCGCCTGGAGGGGTGGGATAGGGAGGGTGGGAGGGAGGGGAAGAGATATGGGAACATATGTGTATATATAACTGATTCATTTTGTTGTGAAGCTGAAACTAACATACCATTGTAAAGCAATTATACTCCAATAAAGATGTTTAAAAAAATAAAAATAAAAAATAAAAAAAAAATTAATGTAATTGTTGCAGGATAAGATAAAATAAAAATATAATGCATTGAATTAATAGTTTCAAACATTCAAATAAGAAAACAACTAAATTCATATTAGTATAATAGAAAAGAGACTAACATCTGCATTGATATAGCATGATTCAGATTATAATATGCTTTCATAAATATTAATTTGCCAAATGCTTTCAAGAATTTTGGAATTTAGGTAGAGTATATGTTAAAATCACTTTCTTTCCAGGAGGCATTTGCAGCTCAGAGAGACTGACTTACCCAAGATCACACAGCAAGTAAGTGATGAGGCTTTGGATTGCCTCAAAATTAATCCAACATTCTTTCCAGAATCTCAATCGTTCCAAGAAGTATTAATATGGAAGTCTTAGGGTTCCAGGAATGATGACTCATAAAGATGTGAAAATATAAATGACTGTGAAAGCTGAAGATTAATGAAAGCTAATAATAAGATAAATAAAAGTTCTCTCAATTTGCTCACAAATATTTGACTTTGTAAAGAACAAAATTCATATCAGCCAATGTTTACTATATATAAGGAGCTCCACTTGACGTTAAAAAAACAAAGATGTTTAAGCACAGACTTTCTTACTAGTGTTCAAAAATGAGAGATCGTTTATAGTCCAATAGACTATACAAGTTAGGGCATAGGATCCAAGAAGAGAGATTTTATATATTATATATCTTCAATGAAACAAAAAAGACATATTAGGTTAGTATTAATGTTTAAGTAGCCATATAAAATATCGGCATGTTAACAAAATATTACCTTTTGAATTTCAAATTTTGAGAAAATAATTATTCTAAAATTAAATCATCATTTGATATTTGATTCATGTGCATTAAACAGATAACTTATAATTAAAGATTAGATTAAGTATTTCTGAGTTAAGGAAAAAATCACCTTGTTTATCAACTGTCATATTTTCCATACACAGGTATAAGAAAACTACAGTTTACATATACACAAATATATGTTTATATATTATTACATATATACATACAAATATATATTTATATATATTGACATATATTACAAACACATACATAGATACAATTGTAGATATATATATAAGAGGGAGCTAAGAGAATTATCAGGTGATACATTAGAAGATGAATGAAACATCCAGTTAAATGTTTTCTAATTTTACTAAATACTGGAGGAAGTTAACAAGTACATAGTCATTGTAGAATTTGAAATTATAAAGGATAACCAAAAATCAGCTTATTTTTCTTGAACATATAAAAAGAGTTTAATGTTTCTTACATTTAAGTTTATATTTTTATTACATTTCCATTTGATTAGATATTATTTTGAAAACATAATTTTAATGATTTGCATAATGATTTACTATGTTTATATTTAATTCTCTGCTGTCGGTCAATAGAGTTATTACCATTGTTTTGGGTTTCTTAGCAGACAGAAGAGCACTAACCAAGTGAGAAGGAGTCTTGGAAAATTTGAATGGAAAGAACATGGTTCAGGACATCTAGATCCTGAAGTAGAAACTTTGAAGCTCAGCATGGATTGATATTTGTACATTACCTTGGTATTTAAAAGAAAAAGCAACAAAAAACTTTTCAAAGTTTTAAAAAATTCTAAATTTTAAAAAAGTTGATTTCCTTAACTATATTCTTTAAAGTGAAACTCTGACCTTTGTATTTATTACTCTTACATATATTCTTCTTCTTATCTCCTGTTGACAAATTACCTAACATCCCTGAATCTGTCCCCTAATCCATAAGATGGATTTAAAAATTATGAATGTAAATGTTTAATATATAGAATACTTATATAACTATATGCTACAGCTATTTAGTATATAGCACTCAATTTTGAAAAACCTTTTACTACAATAAGTCTAGCACTTTACCTACTGTGCTTTATAAATAAACTGATAATTATAGCTATCAATAACTGAATTGATAATTATTTCAGTTTTTTACATAAAACATATAATTTTATTACTCACTATGTTTTTCTATATTCTATCTTGAAAGCAGATAGAGTCCTACTTCATTATTTAGATGGTCTGTTTCTAGAGAAATGAAAGTATGCCTGAAAATTATTCTCGGTATGTAGCTTGTGTTGAGTAGCTAGCACTCAGTGAGTGAATGTCTTCAAGTCTGAGTATTTTCAAAAAAGACCTGCATGATAGGTGAATGGTTTTTATGCAGTGGTGAGATGATACCTGAGGAACAGTAATCTATTATAAATTTTCTACTGAAATTAGCAAGTAAAATAAGTCACTGTTGTTCAATGTTTTCAGACAGGTAAGAGATGAGCAAATGCATCATTACTGACTTTTTGGAGAACTCCACCTCCTGTGATTCATGCTGCTTCTAAATTGCCTGAGAGCAAACTGGAGATCGCACGGCACAGTAATCCCGCGTGTAATGTTCTGATAATTAAATCCTTCTGACAATTACATCATGCATTAGAAGGCTCAGCCCTATCCATTACTCATGATAACTCTCTTGGACAAAAAAAATGTGTACACAAGGGACCACCAGTGGAGCAGATGCTCCTGTGGAAGAAGATAGCCAAATTCTGTTTACGTAATGTGATCTGTGGAAGGCTGGAGTAGGGATCCTTTCACCTTCCCTAGTGAGAACCAAGCTCGTAGAGACAAGGACACCTGACCTTGCCACCTTCCAGTCTAATAGTATGTGGTGAAGATCAAACAATCATGGATGATCCCAGCATACCCCAAACATTTTCTAGTGATTTTGCTGCTATCAAGAAGCAGCCACAATCTGACACTAAGCCTAGTGGAACACAGTTCTCCATTTAGAAAGATCCAAACAGCTTAATTATTGGATTGGAATATTACTCTATATTTAATTACTTAAAGATCATTCTGAAATGGCAAAAGGCAAGTTAGTGCATCATTACAATCTTGAATTATAAGAATTCTATCTCCAAAATATACTTTTTGTGTACATACCCACACACATGCATATGTGCACACATATATACTCTTGAAGTTTTAAATGTTCATGCATTTAAACACAAGACGTTAAGACTTTTCCTTAAAATTTTTACAGCAACATGAATAATAAAAACTTAGTTTACCAGATGTATGCTAAAAGGTCAACATTGCAGTCAACAGGAATCCAAATAATCAAAATTGTCAATTAGACAGAATGTTTTTCTTGCAGTACATATTTAGAATAAAGAAGAAAATCTTATCAGATACTAATATTAAAATTCAACAATAAAGCAAGCCAATTTTTAAAAATAAAATTTATCCCAGAGTTATTAACTTTCTACTTTGATCTACATATTCACTATATCTACTCTTATACTAGGATAACTGTCAGGGTGATGACTCTGAAGTTTTTCTAGGGAGAGCTAATATCCAACGAGTATGTATTTATATGACCAAACAAGTTATTCTGTACCTATAGTAAAAGGGTCTCATTTGATTGGTTGGCATGTTTGCTTCACTGGTTTTTAAGTATTTTGATTAACATCGCTGCTTCTAAGCTACAATAAACATGCCAAGTATCACTCACATTCATTATAATCTATTAGCTTAGCAAAGGATGGGAACTCATATTTTTAACAAACATGGGCTTAAGTCAATGTCAGAAGTCACCCAACTGGAGAAAAAATTGTTGGAGTAGGTTCCTCCGAATGGGCCTTGCACATAAATACACAGGAAGCCATCTGTTGATATGTGTAGCCCTGCTCATCGGGGAGCTCTCTTTCTTTGTTCCTGGAGACTGAGCTTGTTCCCTTTCAGAGTGAATCCAGAAAAGTGTGTTGATTAGGCTCTTGGCAGTGAGGTCAGACTAATGTGATTTCAAATCCTGGTCCCACAATTTACTGACCATGTGATCTAGGATAAGTTATTTACCCTCTCCACACCATGGTTTCTCCTATTTGTATTGCTCAGGATAGAGAGACTCTGCTGCTATAATAAACACGGCTCAGAATCCTCGTGGTTTAACATAATCAATGCTTACTTTTTGCTCTTGGAAAGTCAAAAGCAGGTCAGAGTTCCCCCAGAACAGTGACCCTCCACATGGTGACTCAGAGACTCAAGCCGCATCAAAGGATGCCACTAGAGATTATGAGAAAATCTTGCACTTGTAAATAACTGCCTTTGACTGGAAAGGATAGACACTATTTCTCACATCCTGTTGGCTGGAATGAGTCTGATGGCTTCAGAGTAGCTCGAAGAGAAGCTGGAGGGTCTTCCCTAGTGTCCAAAAATACAGAAGAACCAGCTCTCAAGAGGACTAGTAATCCACAAACTATCTCATAAGGTAAAGCTTAAAAACTAGTATTTCTAAAGCTGTTGGTATACTCCTCAACACTTACTAATGCAAGAGATGATAATAATAATTATACTGTAAAAATATTATTCTTATTATTATATTTTAAAAGCATTAGAGACTCATTTATCACTCCCCTCTGCATGGTGTTCATGATGATTTTATTGTCTTTCCAGGACCTCATTCTGACTGCTAGTCACATGAAGATAACAGACTAGATCAGCTGCTTCTTGTGAGGTGTTTATGACAACTAATAAGTGACTTTTCCCCTTTAGCTGACCAGCTAAAGCCAAATGGTGAAGGAGGTGATGCTTTTCTACCTCCCTTATTAGTCCAAACCTGGTGACTCATTCCAAACCTCCCAGGATCTCCGTGACCTCATGAATACCACCAAGCTTG